>NC_079290.1:98612642-98920892 GCF_023638135.1 Falco biarmicus
GAACAATGACCATTTCTTGTAGCAACATTTGTGTCACTAAACTCTCTCTTTTCTAAACACATCTTCAGTTAAAAAGCATCGTTACTCTTCCAAGGGGTTTTAGAATATGAATTGCTTTCCAGCTTTCAGGTTTTTCAAAGAACTATATTTATTACAAATATGGTTTGATTAATAGGATGAAAACATTATTTTATATAAAGCAAAAATGAGCAGAATTTCTTCTATGCTATAAGATCCAGCATGTAGCAGATTTTTCACTTCTCTAACATGACTCTTTTCCACCTCAGAGCAAGCGAATTTACTATAAGGTAAAACAAAAAAATTAATGCAGCTCTGCTATGCTCTGACTGGATTTATCTTAATTTTTAAACTCTAGAATTAGTATTTAGCATGCAAATTAGATAGATAGATAGATACATGGTGACCCCCTACTTTCATACCCAACATTCTGCCTCCCTTATTTGTGCCATCATTGTCATTTGGCTGTGTTACGGTCTGCCAGCAGCTCTGCTGTGAGCCGCGTTGTTTTGTGAAGAGCTCCTGTGGGGGGTCTTTCTTGTCTTTGGCAAACTCTTCCTGAAGAGCATTTTCTGCAGTGTGCCAGCAGCTCTTGGCATGGTTTCGTCTGCTCAGAGTGACTTGCAGTGCCGATACTTAATAGTCATCCCCTGTAGCTTAGCAGTGGCAGTAGCTGAGATGGATAATGCAGCCTCCGAGTTGCACTTTGGATGCTGGGTTTCCTCTGTTTGGCAAACTCGGAAGGCCCATTTAATCAATATAAACCAGGGAAAGAGAAAAGGAGAGGCCCAGCTTGCACTTTGAAGGATGCTTTGTGAACTTTACTACTATGGCAAGAGAGAATGTTTCAGGGAGAGAAATTAGAAGAGAATAGGTTCAACAAACGAGTACCACTGAGCCTTCGGTGGACACAAAGGAAAAGAAGAAAGGAGGAGCTGCCTCAGCTGCTTTTGGTTGTGCCAAGCAGGGAGGACGTGAAGACGTGACATGCCGTAGGTTCTTGCTGTCTGAAAACACACCATCCCCCAGACTCAGGATAACGCGAAGGAGACCCTGAACCTCACAAGCGTCAGGACACAATGGCATCTCCCACCCAACTGGCCGCTTCACCCTGACGCATTTCCAGCCTTTCCCTCCTCTCCCTTCCCAGCACCCGTGTTTCCCTTCCCGTTTGCTGCCTGCACAGCACCAGGGCCCATCAGCCGAAAGGCACAGCGGTAGGCAAGGCCCTTGGCTCTCGCTTCAGCAACCCCAGGCTGCTGGCCAGCCAGAGGGCTCCCACACAAAAGGAGTTCCTCACCAGAGGGTGTGGAGCAAAATCACTTTTACAAGATGAAGTGCTGTTGCTAAAAAAGTTTGGTTCCGGGCTTGTGGGTTTGGTCCCAGCGCTCCAGGACCAAACAGGCTGCAAAGGCAAGTGAGGGCAGGAGCAAGAGTCCAGGTCAACCCCCGCCATTTCGTGGTGTGGGCACTCGCTGGGTCACACTGTGGGCACACAGGGTCCTCGCTGCCCCGGGGTCGGCTCTCGGAGCGGGCGAGGCAGGGGGCGAGTGTGAGCTTATGTACCCCTGTGTGTGTTTGGGGGGGAAATCTCTTGAGGAGGCGGCTGCGCGGCGCTGCCCTGAGGGCAAGGGCCCCGTCCGGGCCCGGGGGAGCGGGTTAGGTGAGGGCGGGCAGGCGCCTTCCCACCCGCCGGGCTGGGCGGTGCCGGGGGCTGGCTGCAGGCGGCGGCGGAGGAAGAGGCCGGGACGCTCCTGAATGAACGGCTCCCTGCTCACCCCGCACCTCCTCCCGGCTCCCGCCTCCCTCCCGCCACTCGCCGGTGTCGCTTCGAGGCGCAGCCAGTTTCTATAGCGACGGCGCTGATCCGCGGCTCTTCCGAGTAGTAACAAAGCCGGCTGCCCGCCGCCGCGCCGGGGCTGAGGGGACGAGGCTCCCTTTCCCGAAGACACGCCGCCCGCCTGCAGCTCCCCAGACAGGTAGGGAGCGAGGGGCTCCCGGCGGCCGCGGCTGGGCGGTCGGCGTGCGGCCGCGGCCACCCTCAGGTGGCAGGCGGTGGGGCTGGGGGACCTGCCGCCGCGTGACGGCTGCGGGATAGGCTCCCGGGCGGCGGCGGCGGGGGCTCGGGGGGCGCTTCCGTCCCTCCGCCCGCCTCTGTGGTAACTGATGGAAAGTGGGGAGCAGGTACGCCCCAGCCGGGCCCTTGCCGACTTCGCCCCGGCAGCGCCGGGGGCACGGGGGTGGCTCCGCCGGCGGAGCCCCGCTGTTGGCGGCGCTGGGCCCGGCCGCTCTGCCCGCTGTCCGGGCGGCGGCGGTGGGGAGCGAGCGGGCGGGCTCCGCGCCTGGGCGGCAACCGGTGGGCTCGGCCTTCCCCCGGCGCTCCCCCCCCCCGGCCCCTGTGGTTACCCTCGGTCCTAAGAATTTTATTGTGTTGTTATAAAGATTTCCATGCCCCCCGCCCCGTGGAGATGTTGGGGTTCCAAAGTTTAATTTCTTCAGCTTTATAAAGTAATGTTGAATAGGATGATAGCTTTCAAGCGCGCTTCTTAGTTGAAACAAATAAATAAATAAATGCAAGAGGTCAGGGTTGAAGAGTGATGAAGAAATTACTGCTTGTTTTTAGGAGCAAGTGTACCGAAAGGTTTTACGTGACATGAGCCTGTAGCTGCCAGTCAGCCTGGCTCATGAGAAGCTGGAGCCGAGGTAAGATGGTAGAGATGGTCAACGCCTGCTCACCTCGGGCAACCGGGCTCAGCCAAGAATTAGCCAGCCAAGAATTAGCCACCCTTACTCTTGAGACATGTCGGAGGGTCGATGGGAAGGTCATTAGCAGGGGAACTACCCGAGCGATGCTTGTAGTGGCTGTGTGAATAACATCTGAATTGCAGTGGCTGTGTGAATAACCGTGCATTTCAGCAGAACTTTAAAATTCAGAGCAACTTCCCCATGATAACAGAACGGCTGACATTGCATGATGAGGTCCTGAGGAGCAGCCATTACGGTTCGTTGCTGAGTGATTTAGGAAATAAACTGGTCGATGGGCCAAGGCAAAATTGTACTGTGACATGTTTGCAGCCAGCAGGATCCTCTAGATGCGAATCTTCTTGGATATGAACAAGAGGGGGGAAAAAAAGGGAGGGGGGAAATAGTATGTGAGATGAGGGGAGTGTGGCTATCATTGAGTGGGTGGGCAAGAATTGAAATTTTAAGTAATATGTAATACGAGTATCAGATTATTTGAGATTTAAAACACATACAGTATATAGGGTATACAGGACATACAGTACATACAGTAATAGCAGGATATCAGAACCGAAAGGCTAAGTATTGACTGTAAGAAGTTCGAAAGCTATATAAAAATAGTGACTGTTAAATGAAAAGTGGAGCTACCACTATCGTTTAAGTAAACGATGTGAAAATGTTTATGGGGTGGAAAGAGAAGATACAGCTCTTTTCAGCAATCATGAATACAAGCAACATATAAAATGGAGACAGGCTTCTCTTGCAAGAGATGTACAACTGAAATTAAGTTTTAGATGAGGGTTAATCGAGGTTAATAATTCCGCAATCTAAAATTTCAATGAGTAATATAGCAATAGAGTGGAATTCAGATCTGGTTTGTTAGAAACAAAAAAAATAGTGGCATGTCTTATTTAGGTTGATTTCAGTGGTTTGCATAGTGTTTGTAAATGTTTGTCCTTTGCTTTTTGGAAGTGTCACAATAGTTGTTTCGTTGAAAAAGTTAACCTTCTGAATGACCTCTCTTTTTCATGCAACACTGAAAAGCACACTCTTGAGTTTATTAAATGTGAAAAAATGGAGACCTCAGATTAGTTTAGCATGGGGGAAAATATAATTTCAAGACCATACTCTGGCCTATCTGAAATTGAATGCACCTAGCAGGAAATAAAAGGTCAGCTGTGTATAATAAAGACCTGGGGATTTCTATTCCCTTAAGAATATATTCCCTCTGCATGGCAGAGAATGAGAGACATCAGAACTCAATACAATCTTGCCCTAAAAGCTAAAGGGATAGGCCAGATATTTATGGTTATGTTGCCATGTGACATTTCAGTCCTGAAATTGTTCCTTGTGGAGCAATTGCAAACTGTACTTGATGAAGTTTATCAGAGGAAGAAACACCACAGTAGTTGAGGCAGTAGCAGGAAAGAACGCGATAGCTCACTGTAGATAATATGTCCCATAATATAACTTGACATGTATAAGGGCTTCTAATGGTCTAGTCTAAACAGTTCCAGCACTTGGATCACAGTCTCTCAGACTGTCATTTCACACTTTTCTGATGCTCCTCAATCCAGACTGGGTTTATGGGAAGCCTGTTCTTAAATTGTCATGAGAGCAGCCTTTAAGGCTGTGCACTCTGTACAGTGATACAAGGCCACTGCAGGAGTGTGCCTGCAAGTATTTAACTTGCTTTATCAGTCTGAGTTTAACATGTTTGTCTATATCCTAGGTTTGATGACTCTGTTAAATGTTTGGTTTTTTTTTTCTGGAGATGTATGTGTGCTTTCTGTAGCCAGCAGCTATTTCAAGTATACAGGGACACTTAACACCTGCTGTCTAGAGGCTGTGATTTCAGTTCTTCCAGCAAGGTTGCTAAGGAGTTTTAGGGATCCTTGGAGAGCAAAGCTCAGGAAATTCTCTTGTGGCCTTTGCAACGTGCTGTGTGCTGAAGCGCTCCCTATTCAATATAAACTACTGTTCTGACAGTAATATAGTATTGGCAGATGTGTACCTTAGAGTAGTGTAACATAGTGATAATTGTGACTTTCTACTATAAAGAAAGCTTTTGCAAGTGTGAGAGTGCTGTGGTAAACTCCAAAGAACTCAGGCTTCCTGGAAATGTACCTTAGGTTTCAAATTCATTTGCAGAGACACATAAAGGAGTACAAGATGTGTGGCATTTAACCTACTATAATGCTGCAATTTTTAAACCCAGTCCTTTGTGGTTTCATTCAGCTTGGTTTTCCTGCAGAGATGATGCAGCACAGCAATTTTAGGCGTAATAAATGTCATAGTTAAAGCATACCTTTCCTTTTCCCATTTTGTCTTTTTCATTATCGACAGATGAATCCAGTTTTTTGGATCTGATGGTGGCTTACAGATAAATTATTTTGAAATGAGGGGATGTTCCTGTGAGGGCTTAACTTTGGTAAATTTCCAAATGGATGGAAGTCTTTATTAACTCCCCAGACAGAAGTCTTTCATTAACTCTCCAGGCAAGATCTACACAAATATTCAGTAAAAGTTTAAATTACACAGTGGCAATTTAAGTTTAGTTCAGGTACTGTGAAAACCTAAGATGCTCCATCATCTCCAAGGTGTTGAACAGAGATTTGGTAGTCATTAAGGGTTTACCTGATGTCTCTTGTCATTTCCAGGAAACGTAGCCAAAGTGTAACAAAGCTGTGGTTCTCTGAAAGGCTCAGGTTCACAAGAGTTTTATAGAGATGTATTACGTTTTGAAAGTAGCATCTATAAAGATTACTACTGCCGGTGCCACGGTGTTCAGAAATTGGGGATGGGGGGAGAGGAGCGGGTGGACTGTCTTATCTCTCAGCTTCCTGCTTCAATTAGGAATTGCCCAAGTTATTAGAAGAAATGGCAGCCTGGTAGGAGGAAAAGGGTGTGACAATCTGGATTTGAGAACAGCTGTAGCAAATCCTGAAAAAACCTGAAGCATATGGGGCTGCAGTGGGGAACGAGGTGGGGTCTGATGTGCAGCCTGTGATGGAGAAGTAGCCCTGGAATCAAGGGGCATGGTGAGAGAGTTACCTGGGACTGGTATGAGGAGTCAGGTTGAGATGGGACTGGAATTAGGACAGGCTGGTGGAGCCCCAGCCAGGAAAATGTGTAGATACTAGACTACTCCAGTTCCTCCCAGTGGGTGGCCCAGTTAGAGGCTGAAGGCTTCTTTTAGGCCCCCTTTTGTAAGCCTTCTAGACTTCAGCGGCAATATCTGTGGCAAAAGGTCTTATTCAGGAAACCCAAACCTTTCCATTATAGTTTCAGGGCAGGTGGTGTTCCGGGCAGGGGAGCTCATCTCGGCAGGCAGTTCATGGCAAAGAAAGAAAATTCCTGTTTCAGATGATAGATGGATAGCCAGTCTGTAAATCTCAGGCAGGAGATGTGCTCCTGTGAACAGAAAGGAAATATTCCCCCCTTGGTGACTCACAAGCAGTGACCTGATCAGAGTCTGCCTGAAAAAGCATCTGACCTTGAAGCTTTTACTGTGGAATAGCTTTATGTGAAAGTATGGTTTGACCCCCGAGGAGCTGCCCTGCAGGTGTTTACCAGGAACCTGCAGAAGCCATTTGCCTCCTAATGCATGATGGGGGACCTGGAGTATTTCCACAGCAGTTTTCTGTGGTGGAAACAAACCTACTCAAACCTCAAGCTCATACTGGCCCTTCACTCTTTAAACAATTCCTACAGGTAACTCTCAAAAAAGCTTGAAAAGGCTTACTAGTGCTTCTACCACTATTGAAAATATTTAGTTTATTCAACTAGAATTTTATAAACACCTTCAGCAGAAATTTTGGGTAGTGTTTGAATTGCCCTTTGTCCAGGTGGAGTGTTGTGTAACGTGTGTGTAATGAGGGCTTTTATCTTCTTGCATCTTTTTCAGTTCACTGAATTATACTCGAATGCTGTTAAAGTGACAGCCAAATGAAAATCAAAGAAATGGTGCTGTGTTTGGTGCTGGGTTTAAATGGTACAATGAGTGAGTTGTGGGGCCACAAATTAAAACAATGAGAATAACACACAGCATTCACTAAATAACTGCCGACTATCCTGCACACCCATTGAAGCTTCCTGTGGAAGAAAATGATGTGTGATTGAATGACTAAAACTGTATTGTAATACATATATCCAATGGAAAGCTGATTTTTTGTAATGCCTTAGTACTTGGCTTTGCTTTCGGTATATTGCAGACATTTTACTGTGTCCACTAAATCAAAGAGAACTTTTGTACCTGATGCTTTATTCCTGTAATCAAGTTGCCTCTCATTCTCTGGTAAACTAAACAGACTGAGCTCTTTAAAGCCTTCACTTGAAGGAGTTTTACTCAGCTCCTAAATAATTTATTTATTGGTGACTGATCTCTCTGTTTCTGTGCAAAACTGTCCACTTGTTTATTATCCTTTATAGAATTTATAGAATGTGAACATTAGAACTGTGAAAAATATCTTAGTTTGACTCTCACCAAAGCGTAAATGGTAATGGCATTTAAAGGTAAAAGCCAGCTGTGTTTCCTTCCTCACCCATTCCATGTCGCTAAAATCTCATACTCAGTGATTTGTCTTCTGTGACTTCTGTATGTCCCTGCTCATTGCAGGGCAGGTGGACTAGATGACCTTTAAAGGTCCCTTCCAACTCAAACTATTCTATGATTCTATATTCTTTCAGATTTTTTGTTTTCCATTGGATAGTTCCCCATTCTCAAGGACTGGTTTGATAATTCCAGAGTCGGTATCTGGATGTATTCAGGTGCATTTTGTTTGAATGAGCCTGCTTTGCCAAATAATGCTGTCTTCTTAATTATTTAATTTTCTGCCAATTTTTTGTGCAATCCATACAATTTATTGGAAGTTATTTTATATTTCCTTCAAGTCCACTGGTGAAAACACTTATTAGCCTAGTCCTCAGCCCAGCCTTTAAAAGATGCCTATTTGGTGATCCCTTCTGGCAGGCATTAGTGGAGAAATGTCTGGGAATTTTTGATCTACGTGCTTCATTCACAGTGTGAGTTAGCTACCCAGCTTATGTGAATAGTACCTTTCTCTATAGCAATCTCATACAATAACAATGCAACTAGAAGTTACTTCAATGTTGAAGAGAAGTGCTGTTTTCTTTAGTTAATTCCTCGTTTTATTCATATCACTTGAGCAAAGTTGTTAGGTGAAAGCACTGTCTGCATTTTTCAATATTCTAATGTATTTCTCATTACTTCTATCTCCATGGCAGACCTGAAGTTGTCTTACCCTCCCTATAGGTCTCTGAGATAAGTCCTTGATATTTATGCTATTAAGTTCAAGGCTGGCACCTTGAATAATGGTTAAGTAAATGCAAATGAAATATGATCTTGTGAGATCTATCTAAAAAGACCAAAAGGAAGAGCACCTTATGACTGTATAGCTTATGTTATTCTTCATTGGCCAGTCGGTAGTATTTTATGCTTGAAGATAGGCATGGGTACCTGCTTATTTAAAGATCATCTGACAATGACGAATTTCATTGCTGGCCCTCTCTGTCTTTTTAAAATTGAAAACAAGTATCTAGCTAAAAACTGCACTCTTTATACTGTAAGTTTCTCTCAGCCTGAAATGTTAACACCTTAATCGTAAAATACCATGTCTCCCACAGGACAAAGAGAGAACAGAGAACATACCAACAATGAATCATCTGGTTTTGTCATCAGACATTCAGATGCTTTGGTGACGGATGGATGGACAGATGAATAGATCAAGCCCAAAGCTGTAAGCCAGCTTGGCAGCTGGCAGGTAAGTCCCTGGAAGCTCACCAGAATGTTTTCTCAGGCATTATATCTTTATTTTACATGTTGTATTTTGGCAAATCATATCCTAGGATATGAAGTTTCTTCTCAAGACAATAGAGTCACACTTAAGCATGCATCTAATTTCAGTGGACCTTAAGCATGTAGATACTTGTACATGTGTTCAAGTAGGAATGTGAAGAAAGATGCTTTCTTGGATGGGAAAATAGAGAAACGGCTCTTACAAGACTTAGAAGGAGCAAGGCAAAACTGAAATTTAATGGTGTGCAGGTGATGTAAAAACAAAGTAATAATACTACGTATCGATGGAACCTGCAAGAATTCCAAACAAACTAAATTTCCAGTAAATCTTGTGTCATCTCTCTTTTAAGAATAAATGAAACTCCCTTTCATGACTGTCCAGTTCTGAGCTCCCCAGTGTGAGACAGGGAACTACTGGGGAGGGTCTAGCAGAGGGCTGTGAAGATGATGAGGGACCTGGAGCATCCTCCTTAGGAGGAAAGGCTGAGCGAGCTGGGCCTTTGTAGCCTGCAGAAGACTGAGAGGGGATCTTGTCAAGGTCTACAAGTATTGTGAGTGCCATGAGCGTGGGGCCGGGCTCTTTTCAGTGGTGCCAGTGACAGGACAAGGGGCAACAGGCACAAACTGAAACGGAAGAAGTTTTATCTGAATGTGAGGAAGAATTACTTTACTTTGAGGGTGCCAGAGCACTGAACAGGCTGCCCAGAGAGGCTGTGGAGGCTCCTGCTCTGGAGACATTCAAAACCCACCTGGATGCGACTTGGTGCAACTTACTCCAGGTGAACCTGCTTGAGCAGGGGGTTGGACTAGATGATCTCCAGAGGTCCCTTCTAAATTTGATCATTCTGTAATTTACCTGTCTATGCTGTCTGACAGGCAAGTTAAAGCATTTTATAACTCTGGAATGGAGAAACCTTGAGTGCAGTGGCATCTCCCTGCCTTTATCTCCCCAGATAGCTTGTCCCACAGTAACGTGCTATGGTTATGGATCTGGCAACATCTGCATTATGAAGCTTCTTTTCTTGAATTTATTGTAACATGGCCCAAACATTTGCTTCATGCAGAAGTGTGGATTTTAGGGACTGAGGGTAATTTTCAGTGTGTTCATCAGTGTAAATGTAAGGCTTCAGTAACACATGTTGACATACTCTTATTATAAAAGTAAGAAATGTCATTGGCTTTGGGACAGGAAGGAGGGAGGCATGTCACAATAACACATAGAAAGAAACTTTCTGAGTTTCTTCTTTCTAATGCAGTTTTGTTATTCAGATGTGGCTACGAATAAGTTGAACAGCCTTCTGAGCTTTGTTCCGTGTTAAAAATTAAGTTGTCTGCCTATTTTTCTGTTTCAGTAACGTAAAATTATTCATAAAAAGAAACATCAGTTGTGCCAGTCTTGTAATTTGTTTTCAGTTTAATAACATTAATATGGTGCTTGGCTTGCTGTTTGTCATGTATATAGATAGCTCATATAGTGTGTGTACATGTATTTGAAACTGTAGGTCTCTTGAGAGGGTAACAGCTTTTCTGTAGTTTTCTGTATGTGTGCACACATACATTTATATATGCTACCCTCTCAAGAGAGCTATAATATTTTAAATTATGCTAATATATGCATGTATATTTATATTTGCCAGAGAGACCAAGAGTGTAAATTAACATCATGGATACATGTGCGGAAACTGCCTCCATACAGTGCCGTAAATTACTGCACAAACAAGTTCATCCCTGTCACCTTTTGTTTGCCTGTTGCTCAAGGAAAAGAAGCAATTTCACACAGTATGATCAGTAAAGAGCAGTTGTGCACATAATTCTATGCAGGTGTCCAAAAAAGAAGTATCTATCCACTGACTGTAAAATATTAACTTGTAACAAACAATCCTGCTGCATATTTGATGCCTCCTCCTTTTTACTGCTTCACTCTCCACCTCTTTCAATAGCAGTGCTGTGTCCTTATGCTTAGTTTTGTCACACCTTTTTTTTTTCATTTATGATCTTGTCTGTGTGAGTACAGAAAAGCCAGCCTCACTGGAACACAGATATTTTTTAAAAGGTGTTTCAAAGAGTTACCCTGTATGTTTTATTTTGCTGCTCACACACTAGCAATGTTAACCAAGGCACTGATAAAGAGCAAAAAGAAGCATGACAGAATGTTATGACAAAAATAACTCCTAGGAAACAACAACAACAAAAATACAGTGATGAGCACACGACTGTCTGTGTTGAAAAGTGAAGTTTAATATTACCCCATTACTTCTGGCCCAGAGCTCTTTTGATCATGTTTGAAGAATTGCATTTGTCTTGGGACATTTGGAGTATTGACAAGGGGCAATTTGAATCAACATTTGCTTTGATATTTGTATATGCATACAACTTAAATTCAAGTGTGTCTGTGTGTGTTATAGTAATGTACATAGCTGATGGGTTAGATTCATTATTTGCTGTTAAAATGTTAACAATATCTTTGATGGACAAGATGCAATACAGCCTTTGCTGTGCAGCATTTGGGATCTAAACTGACAAGTGCAGCAGGTAGGGTGTGTCAGAAAATTCTGGAGAAGGAGATTAATATTAGTTGGCATCAGTTTTGAGTCAGAATGGATTGGAATGGTTTGCTGGGTTTTGGGGGGGGTTGTTTGTTTTGGTTTCTTTACGGTAGGAAAGATGGAAAATATAGGTCTTTGGGGAAGAAATATGAATTAGGAGTGGGATTTCTGGACTGGCGTGTGGATGAGAATGAATTTCTGTCCTGGAAGTATGCCTATTAAAATACCAAACTCTGCACTACCAGTAGACACTGCAATGTTCAGATCAAATTTTCTAGAGAATACACTGAAGGAGTGTGGAGTACTCAGATAATAGGCAAAGTCTGAAAGACTTGTAGAAAAAAAATCAAACTGAACCCATATATTGCAAGATCATATTGTTCTGAGAGGAGAAACAAATCTTAGGAAAGCAATTTCATCAGCATTCATGGCACTAAGCAGTGGCACAATTCCTGTGAAGCCTGCTCCAGAAATGACGTCATTTGTCCACTGTGACATACTGGGCCACTCAGACTGGCACACAAATGCTGAGCAGCTGCCCCACACAAATCCAGTTGCGTATCTCCATCAAAAGAAGGTCTCTAGTCAGACATGTGAATGGGTTATTCACCCATCTGCAAAAAGAAATGCAGTGTGCCCGGCAGCAAACAGCAGGCATCATACATTCACTGATGAGCAAAGTTACAATGAGGAAACCACAGGGAATTGTGTTGATAGGAAATGGGTGAAGACTGGGGGTCTGTTCCCTTAAACCCGCTGGTTCCAGTGAGGACACGGACAAAGCTCACTTCCTGTGCACAGCTCCAGATATCCATGAAACATTTTTTTTCCCTCCCAATTTTTCTTTCGCATAAGCAAAGAAATGGCACTGCTGCACCAGAGATGGTCCTTAGCCTGGTGGAGTCTGAGAGGATGGGGACTGAAGTGGGACATCTCTGTGCTGCCTCTCCGCAGTGCCAGCTGCCCTGGAAAGGCTGAGGTTGAGAGCTGTGGCCGTTGCATTCCCGCAGCTGGCTTTTAGGCTCTGGGATATGACAGGCAAGATAGGCACAGGTCACACCAGTTTTAGAGTTTCTCTTAGTTACATTTGGAACAGAAAAGGGCTGTTGTTACGGAATAGAAGAGCACAGAGCCATCTTTGATCCTCTGCCTAGACTGAGTGAATTAGCTAAATGGTGAATATCTCGCATTGTGCAATCATTATTGTTCATCATTGTGACAGGCCGGAAAGAGCTAACATAATAATTAATACAAGGCATTGTGATAATGGCATTGTGTCCCAGCTTAAAATTGTTTAAAGGGAGATTCTCTTTTATTTAAGTAACTCCCTGATCATTCTGTTAAATCTTTCTTTTCTTCAGTCTTGAATAAGCATTTAAATACAGAGATCTTGTGTCCTCTGGCTGAAGTGGGCTTACAGGCAGGGAATGTCTGTGTGTATGTGTGTGTTACTCTTTCTCCCTCCCTCAATATCCTTTTAGAGGACTGATTGTAGAGCACAGTTATGACTGAATATTTTTTTCAAACATCAGATAAAACTATCTAGCTAATTATTATTGTACACATATGCTACTTGTAGATGAAAACACTAATTTATCAATATAATGTTCAAAGAAATATATCAAGCTACTTTTCTTCTGCATTAACTGTTTTATTCCAGTTGAACAACAGTCACTGGCAACAGTATTCTACCTGATGTGGTTACTTGTACGAGGAGATAGTAGTGCTCATTTTCAATGTGAAAATTGCAATTTCAGCTTTTATCCTGAAGTATCACATATCTCTGTATTTTCCCCAGTATACAGTAATGTATATTGAAGCATAGTGTGTGAGGCAACACACTCCCTCCTCTGTATTTGTTCTTGGAAAACGCCCTATACATTGGACCTGCTTTTGAAAATCAGAATAATAAAAAAGTAATAATTACAAAGAAAATAGTCTGAAAATATGACCGTTCTTGTAAAAATATATAGATACGAAATTTATCTTTATTTGATCATGCAGTTGGTGCATGATTCAAGTAAAAGTAATCAATCAGTCTTGTTTGTATGTTCCTTTCAGTGTTCAGTGTTTTACTGACAGCATTGTGGATGTGTAATGAATAGAAGCCCATGGATGAAGACAGTCACACGGGAAATTGTGTTCAGTGCCTTTGCTAAAACTGAGGACACTCCCTTAATGGCCAGCCTCATGGTAGAGGTAGGGAGGAAATTGCCACCCTCAGGCATGACTAGACCCCAAGCTATGACCCAGCTGGCAACACCTTATAGGTGAGGCGTAAAACGTCATCTGCCAAACAGACTCGGGGAGAGTTTCATAAAACTTACGGTAGTAACCAGCATTTCCAAGAGGGTATGTTTTTAGTTAGGGATTATGGAAGCTGAGGGTGTATGTTAAGCTAGCATTGTTTCTCCAGAGCAGCGCTGTGCTCTGTACTGACCACAGGAGCTAGGTGTCAATGCCTGTCAAAGGTCTCATATAATCTACTCAATTTGCTGTCCCTTGTGTGGCTCTGAAGACCTTCCTTATCATCTTGTGTTGGCTTCGTGTGTGGGATAGCAGTGTGCAGGGTATGAGAGTTTGCCTTGGATCTGCCCTCTGAATCGGTGAAAGAGCCAAGGGGGATATGAATGAATTCTTTACTGTGACTCAGGTTTTGGAACAGGTGCCCAGAGGGGTTGTTGACCTCCCATCATCACTGGAGACATTCAAAACTGAAAGGGACAAGACCCTGAGCAACTGTAACTTCAGACCTGACTACTTTTGTTGAGAATTGCAGTGGGAACCTTGATGGGTGTGAACGATATTGTATGGGTGTGGAAGCACCATAGTAACGATGGGAGAAGGACTATAAGAATGGCTGTTGATGGCACCCAGATTAGGACATCAGGATAAAAGGACTTATCTACATGCAGCTTCTCAGGACACCCACTTCAGGAGACAGATCAGTGAGTAAATCCTGATGACTCACAGAGGCAGGACAATAAGAAGAGGTTGTTTGCTGTTAGTGCCTAAAGACAACAGAAAGGCACATCCAGCTGTAGTACATAATTGCCAGCCTAAAAAGCAAGCAGAAGGTAGGATGAGGACTGGATAGCTGGCATCCCTTGTCCACCATGTCATTGCAAGGAACGTGTCTCCATTGTGAAGGCTGGACAGGCTGTTTGGTTAGAAACACCTTGGTGCTTGCGAGTACATGAGTTGCAGCGAGATCAACACCTTCCCATTCTGTAAGAACTCCTGTTGACCTCTGGTAAGCTGTTGGTACACAGTGTTGCAATATCGGTCTTTAGACTTTTCAGGAGGTGAGGTTTCAACCAGGTGACCTCCAGAGATTCCTTCCAATCTAAATTATTCAGTGATTCTGTCACTTGAATGCAGGCATTAGTGGTGTATGTTACATGATCTCCACTGCATGGGAGGTAAGATTTCTGTAGTTTTATGGTCCTTTCTTAGATCTTACATTTTTGTCTTCAGTTGTTCCAACTACCAATGTCCTCACAGGTAAGGAATAGAGTTTTTTGTTTTCTTTTTTAAAAATTTGAGTCACCCAGAAAGAAAAAAAAAACCCAAACCCTGAAGCATTTTCAGAGCGTACAAGTTAGTTTTATTTTCCGAAGAGGGGTTATTTTGACCATGTGCTAAATAGTCTTGCCCTTGAAAAAATTCCATTCAGTGGATCTTTTTGATCAGAAGTCTGTAGACCTCTGAACTTCAGGGAGCTGGGATTGAAATGTCATCTCAGTTGTTGACTGAGACAGGATCAATCACAAACAATGAGGAGTATATATCCACTTAAAAATACAGTGCCCAGACTGAACTCCTCAATTTGCAGACTTCATCCTGTCATGTTCTTCTCTGTCTGGGGCTGATTGTGTGAGGCTGGAGCCACAAATAATGTCTCTCATTCATCTCTACTGTAATGCTGCTGTACATATAGAATGAAGGCATGTTTCTCAGAATCATGCACATCTGTCAGCTTTACTGCAGATCAAGAGTTGTGCTTATTGGTTTGCTTGTTGTCTGAGAAAGTTTAAAAACACTAAATGATCTGCTATGAACCCACTCACCTGCTCCTTGTCCAGCCTTTACCCTTAACAGAATTTCCTGTTAAAAGAACTAAGCCATTTGTCATGTTGGTGGTCTGATAACTCAAGAGAGTAAATGTTGTGAATGCATCTCTTCCCTGCATCACTCTCCTCCCTCCCCAGTCTCTCCTGTTGCGTTTTTTTTTGTTTTGTTTTGTTTTATAGCTACTGTGATTGCTCTTGATAGTGAGAGAATTTGGTTATACAACAAAATAAAACAGTTTTCTCCTGAATTTTGCTTTAGCTGGTTCTCTTAACATTTCACTGTAGCTATTTTACTGGTATTTGCAGTATCAAAATGAATTCCATATTTTGTTCCTACCCTCTCCTGCTTTGTCATTATGTTACTATTTATCATGTTCATTCCCATTAGCGTAGTGGGCAACAGAAGCTATACCTCATCTCTCCCTTTCTTTGCATATTCAGATTAGTACCAATTTTTCTTATAGTCTATTCTTGTATAATACACAAAATTTTCTTAACCTTCCACCTCTGCTTATGCCTTAATACTTTCTTACTCTGACTCCTGTAACCTGTAACATTTAATCTGTGACCTACTCATTCCTGGCTGACTTGACACTTCTGTTGCTTCCCTTCCCCTTACCTAAACCCCTTGTATCTTTTTTTTGTCCATCTTTGGTCAACCATATAATTCTGCCTCTCTGTAACTCACCACAATTTTGCCTTGTGTATCAACTCAAACTTGGTTTTATTACGTTCAAACCTTCTCGCCCTGTGCCTGCTTTCTGCCGTGTTCCTTGGCATGCGAATTTCCAAACTGGTTTTCCTAAATTTTCTTCACTTGTACTTTCCTCCTTCTCTCCACTCTATACATAAACCTGTTTGATTCATCATACTGCTGCCCTATTTTTCTCTGATTCAACTCTCTTCTGTAAGGATCCCAAGACTCTGACATAGCAATCTTGTAAATTGTATTACGTGCTCAGTTACACTCATGCAGCATCAGTAACTGAATGGAATTGAGCTCAGTGGCTTTGCACAGCTATAAGCAAGGGTAAGATTTACTGCAGAGTATAGAAAAGGTAGCGGGCATTTACTTTGAAGACCCTTTTTTGTTCCACTTAGATCTAGTGCTTAGTGATGTCGTTACTAAAGTGTTGCTGCGATGTCTTTAAAGATAATTACAATGCATAGTGCTTTAGTTTCCTTTTCTGAGTAACTAAGTTATCGTACCACACGGATTCTTATTGATGGTGAGTGGGATCTAAAGTTCTTTCAGAACCATGAGTGTAATAAGCCAGTGGTTCCCACTGGTATGGTCACAGAGTATGAGACACATCTGAGGCTGTAGTATCTCTTTTGGACATGATACACTCACACAGACGTGGTATCAGATACTTCATTCACATAACGTTCGATCAGTAAGTCCTTCAGACTTGATATCCTGCCAGTGGGGCTGCCACAGATTGTGTATTCATAAACGGTGTCCTTGAGATCTTGTCTGCTCCCTTCTGCACAATCCACAGTATTAAAAGAAGTTTATCTTTTTGGGTCGGGAGCAGTATCCTGCAGTTTTTATGAATTACTGGATGCCATCATAGCTCTTTACTGATGATGTTCCCTGGTTGGAGTTATATATTATGAAGCACAGTTTTTTCCAAGATTTAATAATGTGGCAATTAAAAAAATAATTTTTTTCCCAGTAACAGAGCCAAGGAGAGATTAATGTTTGGTTGTGTTAGTCTCTTAGTCAATTCAGTCTGCCTTTTGCCTTAGCAGGGGTGACAGATTTAGGAACTGAATAAATGAGGCAGTAACAAATTTTAGGAATATCAAAAAGGTTTTTGTTCCATGAAACAGAAACCAAAAAAAAAGCATACAGTTTTCTTCTAGTGCTTAATTCTACCAGCTTTTTCCATATTACCCCAATATATAGGAATTTTGCCTGAAAAAGGTTTGCATGTACATCCTAAAAAAATGTTTGCATCCAGGATTTAATTCCTGCTGTCATTTTTCAAGCTGAACTCAGTAAGATTGTGAACTAATCCCTCAAGTTAAGTTTTTCTTAACACATCTTTAGAACTACTGGCTACCATAAGGAAAGCAACAGGAAGAATACTTTTTTTCCCAAACAAAGGGCTTTTTTAAGACAAAAGCCGATGTGATTTGTTCACATTGTATTTGCAAGTGTTGCATATTGTTTGGTTGAATCACTCTTGATTTACACAAGAGGATCTAGTTTAACAGTACCTTTGTCTAATGAATTATCAATATGCCCTGTTATCATTTTGCTACTCAAAAGGCTTTTAACCACTCTGACCTAAAAGTGAAGAATACTTTGATTGCTATGCTGTACCATAAACTGCATCACTGAAAATGTTGTACAGAGCTTTGTATTTTATGCAGTTGAATGGGATCATTGAAAGCTAGAGGTCTGGGCATAGATAGCGTGATATTCTATCACCTTTTGCTGTAGAAAAGGAATGTCTTATTAAGAAAGCAAAATTGCCACTACTAGCTGAAGTAAATCAGAAATTTCAGTCTGAATCATTCAGCCAAAAGAATTTCACCAAGGGTTAGGCATGTTCTGGCTGTCCTTTCCCAGATACTCTCATTCAGTGTGCGACTACGCAGATAGCTGTCGTTTATCTGAATACATGCACTGCATTTGGTACAAGAAAGCAGCTTTGTCATCATCAGTCGATCTTAGGTGTGTATTTAGAATTTTTTGTTTGTTTCTTTAAAGCCATAACTGTTAGCATGTTCCACGAATCTGCGATCTGGAAAGTTCTGTTTGAATTCCACGCTTACAGTTTGGTCATTTGACTTGATCTGGTATATAAAACTGTGGCCTTGGCTGTGTGATGTGTGATTGGCTTTTTGCAGCAGTCATTTGGTCTGGTGAATACGCTTAACATAAAATTCACTGTTGGGGCAACTGCTTCTCCCTCAATCCACCTTTGTCTCATGATCTGTCCATATAGCAGTGTTCTGTGAAGGCCATTCAGAAACAGGAGTCTCTCAGGGGAAACATCATGACAATTAAAGTTTCTCAAGCCTTCTAGTGGAAGCTTTGTTGCTTCAAACACTCAAGACATTAATGGGCATGACAGAACTTTAGAAGGCATCTGTGTGGAGGAACAGAGCCAGACATGATGTGAATAGCAAGATTTGCGTATAGTTTTGAGTAAGTTGAGATGAAAGTCTCCATTTTCCATGGCTACTGATCCTCTGAGATACCCGGTTCAAACGGAGGCATATCAAAGTCTGGAAACTTTGAGAATGAAAGGTCAGACTTTTACTGTCTTCTAGGATATCTCCCACCACATTTCAAAATGCAGTCTTCTGTAGCTTAACACCGTACAGTGATGGCTTACAGATAAGTAAGATAAATTAGCACAGGTTGTAGACAAACCTGAGCGTGTTAGCACAGGAAGGTGGAGTGGAAAATGGTACATAAGTTAGGCTGAATCTCCTGTGAAGCAGATTAACGTAGCCCATCCAGAGCTACATGTACAGCTAGGTTGCTTCCCATACCAGGTCTGGCTCAGTTATATCCACACTGCAATGCCGTTTAAAGTGTAGGTGTACTCACGGTTGCAAAATATATCCACCACAATTAATGGGAAATGCCCTTCAGCACTTTCTTAGGGTGCACTTTCTCGGAGAGCCCTCCAGAATCAGAGAAGGACAAATAAGAGCTCCGAAGTCCTCAAGCAGTACTGTAATCATTTGACTCTGGAGAAGACACTAGAACTGGATTTTACTCAATTTCACAGAGAGCTCCTTCTGTCAAGGAGCCAAGCCCAAGGAAAAAGGTATATCTTAACTCGCTGCAAATTATGTGTTCTGCTTGCAGAGATGTGAAAAAGTCAGATTCACAGTAGATGCTATGCTGCCTTTTGCACTGATTATTAGTGCAATACTTGTAACTTTATAAACTGTGGTCTAGTAGGCTAACAAACAGCAGTATGCTTTACCAGTCCTTCAAACATGGAGCTTTCCATGGAAAAGTAATAGCACAAATAAAAACTAATGGTTCTTAGCTCCCTAATAGATACTACATTTCTATAGGGTTTTTTTTCCTAGTTCTTTGCAAATTGTATGCATTCAGCACACTGGAAATGAAGACAGTGAAATACGTGTTATCCCCTAATGTCTAGTAAATAAGGTCACTTACTAATGCATTTTTCTAGTAACCCTTTTTGGAAAAGAGGCTTACGTTGTAGAACATTCAGAGGCCTCCTATTCACTGGCTTGAGTGAAAGCAGAATAGAGGAGATTCATTATTTAAAATATTTTAAAGAAAACTATCATTTAAAACATTTGGTATTTTAAGATGTTCTTGGTTGTGTTTCTGTTTTATTAAAAATCTTTTCTTAATTAGTAGGAGGCAAGAAATGTTTTTAATTTCCTGCTTTATTCCACAAGCCTCAGCCAAGCTGCTCATTTGTGATACTGTATGGAAAACCTGATATCCTTGGGAATACTCACTGAAAAGCTGCTGTGTGATGTTGGGATTTATATTACATTAAGTGAACATTCAGAACTTGTTAGGGCTCTATTTTCTAGTTTTTCTAGCCTTGTACTACACGTTGCAAAAACTAAAATCCCCATTCATTATTGCCAGTTAAGAAAATACTAATACCTGGTCTCAGTTATTAACTTACACTAAACCAGGTAAATAGGCAAGTGTAATGACTCTCTGTGGACTGTATTGCTTTTTAAACCTTTAGAATTCCATTTTGTGTTCTTGCTATCTCTTCTGTAGTGGTTGTTTGTCCCTTTGTTTCTAATTAGTTTAATATACAAGCTGTGTTTCTGAACATGTCTTGATTACTTCCAAAATTTCTGAAGCGGTGCTTTCCTCTCCTGGATTTCGTATTTTAAATATGTGCAACGAGCACACTTCAAACATTTTGATTTAGTTTAATCTTTCAACTATTGTATTTATAAATGACATCAAAATGCTGTAGCTCTGCTCAAAGCAAGGACAATTTCATACCCTCCACTGAGT
The DNA here is from genome assembly GCF_023638135.1 of Falco biarmicus. Taxonomy (NCBI): domain Eukaryota; kingdom Metazoa; phylum Chordata; class Aves; order Falconiformes; family Falconidae; genus Falco; species Falco biarmicus. The sequence continues at coordinate 98,632,833 of NC_079290.1, forward strand.
TTGTGAGACTTGACCAGTGTAACTCTTCGGGATGATGGAAAGTTTGGAGAGTCCAGGTTGTCCTTGTCCCAAAATAGAGTTAGGCGAACCCTTGCTGAAACATATTTTCCAACTGCTTTGCAGGTTTGTATTGATCAGTTTTAGACTTGACCGGATTAGCTGCCATTGTGGCGGCATATTTCTATCAGAAACACATGTGAGGGAGTTATGCTGCATTCTTAACTGTATTTTTGATATGTGCTATGGACAAACTGCTTCCTTCTGCCTCTCTTATCCAGTCCAAAGGGCACTCCAGGCCTAAACGCGCTCCTAGAAGTAGCCCTAGCCTCAGGGCAACCCCTGGTGACCATGGTGCCTTCAGAAATACCCAGAGAATGTCATATTTCAGTTCATCCTCAGCAGATTCCGCTGTACTTTAGGAATAGTGTAGGATGGGATGATATATTCATAGTAAGTACAACCAATTTTTCTTTTGCCCACTGAGGAAAATTTGACCCAAAGTCTGAGGTCTGGCGAGGGCTACCTCTTCAAAGCTAACTCTCAAGGAGACATTGAGACTAGCAATGGAGAGGATTTCTCTTGGGAAAGCAGTCATACCAGTGGTTCCTTACAGAGTGTAGTAGTTTCTGTGTTATTGCTGTATATAGAGTCTCAGACCATGAGGATTCTGTTCTTTGCTTGAAGTACTCCATCCAGTAGCACTTAAACTCTTCCACTGACAGTTCATGATGGGTAAAAAATACCACATTTCACTGCTAAATAACGTGTTAAAAGCAGAGCAATTTCCTATCAGTCTCCCTGAAGTTTAAGTCCTTTATAAGCATTAATCTGAGTTCAGTAAATCTCACCAGCAGAACACTCCAGTGATCCTGGGACTAGTGGTGTACTTCATGGAGCCCTGACAGTGCCAGATCACTCACACTAGTTACCGAGACACCTTGTTGTGGTTTAACCCTGGCCAGCAACTAGGCCCCATGCAGCCGCTTGCTCATTCCCCCCACAGTGGGATGGGGGAGAGAATCGGAAGGGTAAAAGTGAGACAGCTCATGGGTTGAGACAAGGACAGTTTAACAAGTAAAGCAAAAGCTGCACACACAAGCAAAGCAAAGCAAGGAATTAATTCAGTGCTTCCCATGGGCGGGCAGGTGCTCAGCCATCCGCAGGGCAGCAGGGCTCCATCACGTGTAACGGGGACTTGGGAAAACAAACGCCATCACTCCAAACGTCACCCCTTCCTTCTTCTTCCCCCAGCTTTATATGCTGAGCATGACATCATATAACATGGGATATCCCTTTTGTCCGGTGGTGTCAGCTGTGCCAGCCGTGTCCCCTTCCAGCATCTTGTGCTCTCCCAGCCTACTCGCTGGTGGGGTGGGTGAGGAGCAGGATCAGCAGTAACTACAACACCCCTGTGTTATCAACACTGTTTTCAGCACAAACCCAAAGCACAGCCCCATACTAGTGACTATGAAGAAAATTACCCCAGCCAGAACCAGCACACGCCTCCAGATTAATAAAGCTGCTCTTGTTTGAGGGGGTTCCTATGTTCCTTAATGCCATAAAATAAAAGCTGTGCATATAATTTGACACAAATTAACTTAACTCCTTTCATCCACTTGTTAAATATATGGAATTTTGTTTCACGTACCTACCTCCAGAGTGGTGAGTGTGCATGCAGTAACTGGTCTTTGTATTTTTGTAGTTGGCTTGCATGCAGCAGCCGTGCAACCGTGAAGCCCTGCTAGATGGAAGCAGAGTTGCTGTGATGCTTCTTGTAGAGTTACTGTGATGCTGGTTCATTTTCAGCAGAAGCACTCAAATAAAAAAAATAAAAACTAACAGGTAATTTTCTTCAGTATCTGCTCAAGCCCATAGAGGTCATAGATTGTAACTTGCTTATAGTTAGTATAAAGGCCTAACAAGTATTTTTCTTTTTTATTATTTGAGGGAACTTTCATTGCCAAAGAAAAAGACTTCTGAAAGTTAGTTAAAAATAAGGCTGTTTGGTGCAGAGTAATAGTAACATGTCCTTGGAAAAAAAATGCATTTAAAAGCAATTTTTGTACGTTTCTAAAATTATTTCCCATGTGTATAAATCAGGCCAAATGGACTTTTTCTTGCAAATGTTTTGTAAGAGAGCAGGACATGTTACAGTCAAAGTTAATGTCTCCTCATTGACACTCGTCTGTTGGGGTCATTCCCCTGAATGCAGTTGAAGACATACAACTTAGCTTTAGTGCATGTCAACAAGATCCACTGATACACTTTTCATAACACTGGGGGAGTGGGGGGGTGTTTACTGTTTTAAATACATCAGTGGGCTTTTTAAACAAAATTTTTCTTCGTTACATCATTGCAATTCTAGTCACACATAAGATGTCAGGTGAGGAGGGGATGTATGCCAGCTATTAGCTATGTTGCCAAAATAAAAATAATTTTGATCCCACCACTAACTATTTTAGATGTGTGCTTTAAGTGAACCAAATTAAACACTAAAATTACAGTTTAATATATCCAGGTTAAAGTATTGTTTACTCAGACCCCTCCCTTTTCAAGATATTGGGACCCTCTGCAACATCAGCTAGATTAGATTGCAGATGCCAGCTTTTCAAAAATTATAAACTGGTGGAAGACCAGGTCTGGAAAAGTTGTTTGTAAGTGGAAATCTGTATTGGATTTGTATTATTTTGACATACAGTTTTCAAACATTCTGTGACTGAAGTAATTGCAGTTGCGTTTTACTATTTTCCTTTCCGCACATGATAACATGCAAATTCTGAGCAGTTTAACAAGCAGAAAACCTTGTTACCAAACCTATGTAAACAGTGCATATGCTTCATTATCCTGTATAATCCTCCACCCTTTTTATTTTCTGTTTGCACTAACCTGTTGAGATAAAAGAGACAATACAGTAAAATCTTTATACATGCCCTCAAAAATGTCTGAAACAGAATGAACCAAGTTAAATATACTTAAGTATTGGGTGGATTGCTCTTAATGACAATAGAAAAAGCAAGAAGTACAGCTTCATTTCTAGTTTGTTCTGGGGTTGCTTTCGGCTCCGTTAGGACAAAGGTAATGTAACACTTTCTGTTTAAATCTTATTTTGAAGGTTAATTGGAACTTATTATAATGCATTAAAATTATTCCCCTGTGTGAAGAGGAATTTCTCACTGAATGATGTAATAAAGATTAATTTTCTGTAATCTTGTCTCACCTGGTCCCTCCCAAATTGTATAACACAGAAAACATGTCCAAAGAAAAATAATTCTGTCACATTTTAGGGATCTTACATTTTGTGTATGTCACTTAATATCCTCTAGAACAACAGTCATTTTTACTGAAAAAGAAAGTTAGTTGCTTGTACTTCTGGTTTTATTTTAATTACTTATATTCAAGCATACAATTTTGAGCAAAACAAAGAGGTAGACTTCTATGGTGTTATCTTCATGTATTCTGAAACCTAATACAAAACCATACCGGCCTTTCATAATGCCTAATTTAAAGATAAATGCTACATGTACCTATAGGTTATATCTTTACACAGTTTTGTCTATCTTAAGAAACACTGGGAAGCTTTTTACTTGTTTATCATTTTGAATCTTTTCAAGTCCTGTCCTACAGTGTGTTAAATTCTTTGAAGAGCTTTTAAAGGACACAAGCACTAAAGCAGAACCTGGTCTTACTTGAGAAAGCTGCCAAAACCCACACTTGCTACCAAAGAGGAGACTGTCTAACCTTTCTCTAAAATAATAGTAAAGTCGCGAGTTCTATTGTGAAATATATTCTTATTAGAGTAGATCTTATCTTTGTTTCAGACTCATAAGGGAAAAGCCATTGGTAGTGAGAAAACAGTGCAAGAGAAAATGCTAAAACAGCCCAAGTAAGCCGATTGTGAAACAAAAATAATTTTAAAAGGAACAAATTCTGTTTAACTAGCATATTTCCAAAATCAAATGTTACCATATTAGATACAAATTTCAAGCCATCTCTTTTTACTTATTGATTTAGTGTAATTAATAGTCTGTTTAATTCAAGACAGGTACTAAGAGATCAGATCCTTTGTCCTTTATTAGTATTATTCTTAAAACAGCTACAAAGCAACTCACAACCATATGTCACATTAAGCAGTCATTCAGCATATTGCTCTATAAATAGCTTATGAATTATATATGAGGGGAAAATCCATCTTAAGAAATATTGGAAGAGATTTTGCTTCTGTCTACAAGCCTAACACAACTTTTTTCTCTACATCATGGTCAGTTTTAAGATTCGTATCAATATTGTAGTAGCCTCTAGCTACAAAGAAAGTTATTGAGGATGGTAGGGTTTCAGTAAGGCATGCGCTGTTTATTCATACCATTTTCCACTACTTCCAGACACACAATGTGAGTTACTGTACTAACAAAAAAGTATTGCAAATGATACTGTTTTAAGAGGAGATGGAGTCTGGTGATACTGAATATGCATGTGCGAAGGATGTGAAAAGTACCCTAAGAGCCAGAGTTACAATATTGAGTAAAGTGAACCCTGGGTTAAAGGAGAATATCCCTGCTTACTTACTAGGGGGAGGAAATAATAATAAAAAAGAACATTAACTGTTAATTTTTTTTAATATAAGATGGCACATTGATGTTACATGACTTCTCATACTAAATGATCAGAGACTCATGAGCTCCTCTTTGAATATGAAAAACTATGCTTTTCTGTGTTTTGTGATGTCATTGTAGAGGACTGAAATAGATCAGTCAAGGGCTCTAAATACTGTAACAATACCTTCTGATAAAAATACTTCTGTTTTGTATTAGTCCCTTGCAAAGCAGTAATAGACAAATGTTTGATGTGTATGTTGCAGGGTTTCTCTTCTATGCACAGTTATTTAAGAAATCACCTTATTACCTATCCCATTGAAAACTACATTTTTGTGAAAAGAATGGAGGCATTTTTGATAGCGGTTTATACAGCCAACCGTAAACCAAGCACGGATCAGTATGTCACATTCTGTAACTCTTGTGCAAAGTCTCGCATTGATTAGAGTTGACAGGGAAATGTCCGCTGTTAAAACCCATCCAATGTTAGCAGAAATGTGGCATGAAACAGGTTGAACATGTGATAGCTGCTGGCACTTTGAACGTAGTCTATTCAAATGTCAGATTAGTGAAACAGTTTGGGGGTTTGGCGGGTTTTTTGCATTGTGCTTAGCCCAAGCTGGAAAAATCTAGTGCGATGGTCATTTCCTGCTGAGTCAGAATGCAGCAAAGCTGCTCAGATGGGAATGCAGTGGTCCACAGGAGATGGTTGCTTTCTGGTCTGTGCTGGAGAAGACACTGCAGTTTGTTTGGAAAAGTAGAAGTGATCAAAGAGCTTCTATGAGATTTATGAAGGAAAGTATTTCGCTATGTTTTGAAACCTCTTCTTTCAAAGCACAATTTATCTTTTCAGCTGCTTCGCTTTTGGGTGGGGTTTTTGTGGGGGTTTTTTTGAGTGAATTGCTAACATTTGTGAATGTGGTTGCTAGAAGAGATAGCACTTCAGAGTGTTTGGCACATAATATTGAGAGAGTCTTAAAATCAACAACAGATCTGTAAAGATAACTCTGGATTATTTTACAGAAATCACTTTAGTAAATGGGATTTACCCACTTACGTATGGGTAAGCATATGGGTATTTAACATATGGGTATTTCTATCCAAACTAAAGAAGTTGGACTACTTCCTCTCCTTCGGTGAAAACAGACTGAAACGTCTCCCAGCTGTATTTCTGCTCTACTAATTCTGTTTCCCTCCTTTCCACCAGTTTATGCCTGTGAGGAGAATAGGTATTTCTTGTGTTCCCTGCAAGTGAATTTTTGCCACTTTATCTAGGAAAGTAAGTTTCTCTCTATTTATTTATCTCTCTAATTTTTTTTCCTTTTTAGTTATTCTCTAAATTCACTTGGCTTACATTTAGAGAATAAAAACCTTTGAAAATAATCACATGTTGAGTAGTTCTGTGGTTGCTATCACATGGAAGTTAATTACTGACCTCACATTCACTTTAGCTTATATGTGAAATATTGGCAAATTCCCTTCACAGGAAAAAGTGTGAGAGATGAATGATAAAAGGTTGGTTTGATAAACTGGCCAAGGATGAACTTTCATTAGGAAGGAGAAGCACAAATTTCCCATCTACTTTGCTTTGTCAGCATGACTGAACTCCAATATTGAGAGTTTCATCTACAACTAATTGCTTCTGGCCTCTCATAAGAGCACTTTGTCTACACAGCGTTTGATAGATGGGTGCAAAGAGGGGCCGTAACATGTTGGCCAACCCATTCACCTTTCTACTCATCATTGCTGGGATGAGCACCTGCAATCTGCAGGCTGCAACCCAGCCATGATGAGTAGAGAACTGATCAATGAAGGGTGACCTATTCAGGCTGGTGTAGTCCATTGCACTCTGTCCAGCCGTGCCTGGGGTCACCCATGAGAGCTTGCTATTACTTACTCAGTCTGGTTCTGTGGGTGGCCTCCTCTTGCTCCCAAGGGGGGTTATTCCCCCTGCTTCTGGGAATGCCCTCCAGCAGTCAGCTGGAGCGCTGCGGGGACCACTAGCAATCTTCTGCCATCCAGAAGATGCCTCTCTTGTCTTCACCTTTTCTCCCTTTCTAGTAAAAGGGTCAGGTAGAGGGGTCTGCAAGGCACAGGACAGGTGGCACTAGGAAAGGAAAGAGGGGGAGTCAGAACTCAAGCAGCAGCAGGAACATGACGTGAACAGGAATGATGGATTCACTCCCGCAGTGCTTAGACGGAACTCTTACAGAAGACAAGTGCTTGTCGTAGTGTAACAGATGTACTTGCGCTTGGATCAGCTGCAGTGGATGCTGTTGGCATTGTACGTGTCTAGTTTACATTTTGTTCAGAAAGCCACACTGTGCTACGTCAATACACACAGGAATGAAAAGTTCTGCCATTGGATTGTGTTGATCCCATCAGATAGGTTCTGTGGAAGACAGAATAGCAGAAGGAGTCTAGGTTTTCCTGTAAAAAGGACTTAGTATATGAAATGAAAGAATTATTATTTAGGAGAGATGTTTAGCTATGTATGTAACTGTCAGCCTGATTCCTTACTCAACAAGGAACAAAGCTTCCCAGACAGACCACATAAAGTGACTTCAGGGTACTGAAACATAGAATCGGAGAATAATTTGGGCTGGAAGGAATCTCCAGCAAGGGTCCAGTCCCCTTTGCTTAAAGCAAGGCCAAATTCCAAGGTAGACTGGCCTGAGCTGGGTTGTATCCAGTCAAGTTTTCAATATCTGCAAGGCTGGAGGTTTCATTTCCACCTCTCTCAGCACCTGTTCCAGTGTGTGAACATCTTGTGAAATGTCTTTTTTTTCCTAATAGCTAATTGCAATTACTCTAGTTGCAACTTGTGTCTGTTGGTATCAAACAGGTAAGACACCTCAGTCTAAAAATAAATAAGCTCAAGTGGAAAACTGGACATAAGGAGTAGTTTAAAGTAATGAAAAATATCAGAATTAATAAAAATAAACGCAGTGCTTTAAATAGACATGAGACCTCACTTTGCTCGCAAGTCAATAGCAGTTTTGTGCTTGAAGCCAAAGAGGTTAGACTCATCATAGGATTTGCACTCAGGAGTTTTTACTTGACTGCCCTCTGGATGTCAAGGTCAGAAAGAATATGCAGATTCCAGCCCAATATTTAAAAAAGCCCAGATACTAATGAAGTGTTGGAGCATATAATAGGGACATATCTTTTCGTGGCATCAAAAAAAGTGGCTCAAAGAGAAGAGGAGGGCAAAAACCAACACACGCAGTCCTCTATTTCTGCATAATATTGCAGCTTCTCTTGCTTTCCACACACAGCAAGCAGCAGTATGTGAGTTGCCACCTTTTTTGGGGGGGATTCAGAGGGGCAGCAGTTAATTTATTCCCTGCTTTAATTCCTTATTCTGCCTGCTTACAGTAAATACCTGGGAGACATGCAAAAGGTGAGCTAGAAAATCTTTGGAATAGAGTATAAGTTGCTTGAAGGAGTAGCTGGCCATGTTTCTCAGGAGGTGTCTCATTTTCTCAAGAAAAAGGGGTGATTTGAAGTCAAATTTCTTTAAGATGCTCAGTTTTCTTATATTTTTAGTAAGTCTCTGATGAGAGAACTCGTTAGCGTTATGTTGTATATATAATAGCAGGGCAGCATTAATTAATTTCAAAAAGGTGCCAGTTCTCAGCAGAGAAAAAATTATCAGGGAAGTGGGTATTGAGAAGGAAAAATAGAAAATTCCGTAAGAAATCAGGAAAGCAAAAAAGACAGAGGAAGCATCTAAAACCACCGTAGAGCTGAGAAGGTAAAAATTGTATGAATAGCATTAATAGGAATTAGTGATTAAATTTTAATTTCCAAAGAAAAACATGTATAATGAAGAATAGTAGTAAGCAGTAATCACACTAGAACACGTAAGGAGCAATTCAACATCTAAACTTAGCCAAACAAAAACCAATGATGTTTTATTACTGATGGCTATGCTGTGAAGAGACTCTGAAGACAGCAAGATGATGGAAGTAGCCCTTTCTTGTTCAGTATGTTAAAAAAAATGTTCAAAAATAATTTGTAATATAGCTTATGATGGAAACTACAATAGGAGGATCATTGTGTTCAGGAAATTAAGTTAATGGTCCCAGTTTAGCAACTGGGACATTGCTAGTCCTAGGGACTTGTTACTCCTTGTATTAACGCTAAATTTGGCCACTTAAAGGGGATAGAGTCAGGAAAACACTCTCCATTTGAGAATTGAGTCAGGCAGAAGTGATCCATGTCTCAACAGAATTGGCTGGAAAGTGGGCTAGTTTTTGTGAAAACCTGGAAATATTCATTAGAAAGGTAAACACTAAAATACAAAGATTTTCTAGTTGCAAGTTTTCAGAGAAAGGTCACAATTTTCCATGAAAAGCAGATGCATTTTCTGAAAGATTTGTGGTTAATCAGAAATACAGTGTTATGTCATAGGACGACGTTTGCCAGCCTTAGCTGTGAAGCACGAGCATATTAGTAATCCTCATTCACCTCAGGTACAAAAGATGAATGATAACTCAAGATGTAAAAGTTCAAAGCCATCGCTTGTTTTATTTGGCTGCTTAACTTTTTAGCGGTGCTTTGCCTTCCTGTAGGCTGGCATTTCACTTTTTGAGGTCCATTTTGTGGTTTCGTCATCCTTTGGAAAGTTAGCATTTCATGACATTTATATATGCCTAAAAGTCATGTAGAAGATGATATTTGGAATGAAATAAAAATAATAGTAGAAATGAATAAGGAAGCACACAGTGTAACAAAGGATAGAGTACGGGTTTGTATGTAAGATCCATAAAAGATTTGCTTTTTGTCACCTTATAAGATGTTTAGCTTGTACACTCTGAAAATTATGGATCAACATTCTTGTGTTTGCCTTGCCTAATGGAACACACGACAAATATAGTCACAGTACAAATAATCAAAACAACAGTAAGGCAGAGATGAAAACTTTTAAAGCACTAAAGAAATAAGTTGTAAGAGGCAGGAAAAAGGTTAAGAAAATTGAACGTGGAGGGGGTTATGTCTGTTATAAATTCTTAGGGAAATATGGGGGGTTCTTCACTATGTTGTAATGTTTTTTTCATTACTGTATTTTCTGAGTATAACATATTTGTTTCAAAATCCAGGAGCTGAGTCTTAGAAATTACATTACCTAAAGAAGTTATATTGTGAGGAAGTTAACAGAGAAAATGAAAATCCTTAAAGGACAGTAGGAACAAGAGGCCCATGAAAGAGACTTTACTGTACCTCATGTTTGGCTGGTAAAATGTATTGACAGAAGGAACACGTTGCTTAAAAGAGAGAACCTCCTGCCTCGTTCTCAAAAAAGGGACAAAGATCTGAATGCTAGGAGTGAGTAAAAAAATCCCGAGGAACAGGGAAAGGAATCAAACATTTACTAAAACTAACAGTCAGGAAACAGGTTTGTTGAAATAGGCCACTTTTTCCATGTTCTGTGTGCCTGATATTTCTTGATAATGCAAGAGGCAACAGGACACAAGTGCTGGCCCCCGTCATTTGACTGTGACAAGCTCCTTGCTACTTGAGCAGTGAAGGAAAGAGTCTGAAAGCCTGCAAAATGCAATGCTGCACCCATCTCAGTGAGCAAGCATGTGCCTGGATCTGGAAGAAGTTCTTGTCTTCTGGCAGATAGAGCTGGTTTTGTAAATGCTGGTAATTATTGGTCCCCAGAGTACATAGTCCTGGTTAATGTTTTGTTGATAATACACAGTCTGTTTCCTGAAGTCGTGAAAACGCACAGTTACAAAACACGACAGTGCTTTTGTTTAAGTGAGGCTGATGAGTCTGGTGGCAGAAGAGCGGCGCGGAACGGGAGCGCAGCAGTGCAGGCATGTCATGGGCCTCTCCTTAGCTGAGGTGTGAAACAGCTGTCACAGCCATGCAACGCCGGAAAGCCAGTGCATCTGGCGAATGCCCTTGAGAGACACGTAAGCCTTCACCCTAGCATCCACGCATGCAAGGAGACATTTGTTGTGAGCTAAAGAACCCTTGCGTTGGTAATCTGTGTTCAGCAGCTGGGTGGAGGTAGAGAAATGAGCTGTTCCACAAGCAGCAAAACTGATAAAGGTTGATCTTCTATGAATTTGACCTAGGTCCCCACGTCGCTCTTTACAATAACCCCAACCCTCGTACATACCCGCTCCATCCCCAAACCTCTTCATTTCCGCAGAGTATCACCAGCTTCCCCCTGGGTTGTTCTCCTCTCTGGCTAAGCAGCAGGCAGCATGCTGCGTGTTCAGAGTAGAGGCTGGTGGTGTGCTGGCTGCCCATTTACCTCCAGGATAAATGGTAGTTATTATAAATACCTCTCCCTCTCCTCTACCCAACTGCCAGCATTCACTACATTTTTAGAAACTTGGTTATCTTCAGTACTGCTGCCCCTCTACCGATCTGTTTGAAATTGGACAGCAGGTTCACAAGTTACCAAGAAAAACTAAAAGCTCCAGCGGTCAGGTCTCATTTCCTTAGAAAACCAGGGTTTAAACAAACGGTCACAGATCAGTGATTAGATTGCAGCTTCTGCTGAGAACTTCATAGGCTAAGCCAGTCAAAATTACAAGTCTAAAATAAATGTGTGCAGCATGATACTGAGTTTTATCAGCATGATTGCTATATAGGCCCCATATGCCACAGAATAAAAACTACCTTAGAGGTATTTTTAGCAAAGGAAGCTAAGCTTGTAAAAGGTGGAACTTGCATATTTCACCTGCTGCAGCTTTTTATTCTCTCCTCTCCCCCTCTCTCTCCCCCTTCCCCTTCCCTTTCCCTTTCCCCTTCCCTTTCCCTTTCCCTCCACAAAAATTCCACGTCATATTTTTCAGATGGATGCCTGGCTCAGAGTACAGGACATGCAGTACACAATCCCTAGCAGAAGCTGAAAATGGATGATGTCTACTGATGCTTTTCAGCAACATCATCTCCTCTTTTCCTGTTTGAAATGGGTGATACGATCATCAGGAAAAAGTTCTAAAATAAGCCTGAGTGACCTCTTCATCCCTTGACTCCTCTTTCTGCAAATCTAAAAACCACCAGAAGAAATGACCAGTCAACTACCAGAGGAGTCTGTGGAGACCCAGAGCTCAGATGAGCTTGAGTGCAAGATCTGCTACAACCGCTATAACCTGCGGCAGAGAAAACCAAAAGTGCTGGAGTGCTGTCACAGAGTATGTGCCAAATGCCTTTGCAAGATCATAGACTTCGGTGATTCCCCACAAGGAGTCATAGTATGCCCATTCTGCAGGTTTGAAACGTGCTTGCCAGACGAGGAGGTCAGTAGTCTTCCTGATGACAACAACATCCTTCTGAATTTAGCTTGTGGGGGAAAGGGAAAGAAGTGCCTGCCAGACAACCCAACAGAACTGTTGCTGACTCCTAAAAGGTTGGCATCTCTGGTTAGCCCTTCTCACACCTCTTCTAATTGCCTGGTTATAACAATCATGGAAGTACAAAGAGAAAGTCCACAGACGCTGAACTCAACCCCTGTGGTGGAATTTTACAGGCCTACGAGTTTTGACTCTGTTGCAACTGTGTCGCACAACTGGACAGTGTGGAACTGCACATCTTTGCTCTTCCAGACCTCAATTCGGGTGCTAGTGTGGTTGCTAGGGTTGCTGTACTTTAGTTCCTTGCCTTTAGGGATTTATTTACTGGTATCTAAGAAGGTCACCCTTGGGGTTGTCTTTGTAAGCCTTGTTCCTTCGAGCCTTGTTATTCTCATGGTTTATGGCTTTTGCCAGTGTGTTTGCCATGAAGTTCTAGACTGCATGTCTTCTTGATAACAAATACAGTAAAATAAGATGTATTGCCACGTGTGTAGCATAGTTGATTTATCCTGTCTTTGTGTTCTTATTTATTCTTATTGTTCATCCTCCTAAATAGAAGCAGTGGCCCTATGGTCCTTTTTTTCAACCGGATTCGATCCCACACCCCACCCCTCTTTTTTTTTAAGCTAAATAATGGGAGTGAAATTTCCATGCAGATTTTAAAAGTCTGAGTTGTAGAAAGAGATAAAGCAAAATTGCCAAACTTGGTGCCTGCTGCTGCTGCCACTATTCGAATGAGTAGCCCTTTGCTTTCTGTTGGCTTTTCATGTCAGTCAAGGCTGCAGGGTCCACCCTGGAAGAAATGAGTATAACAGGCACCTTCCAGGTCAAAGTACAGCATCTCTTCATCCAGAGCATCTCATGCTTTGGGCTGTCGGTTATTTATCATGCATTATCATTTATAGCAACTGAAATCACTTTGTTAGTGAATATTATAAGAAGACAAGCTACCATTGCTTTTGTCAGTTCTTGTAGCAAAAACATTTGTGGGAGGCCAATGGTTACAGATTTTTTTACATTTTGTGACATGAGGAATCTTTTTTTCACCGTGCTAAAAACATGTCTCCAAAACGCTTGCCCCAAACACTTTCCCCAAACAGAAGCCCACTTTACTTGTCATATATTGGCTCCCTTTGAAATACTCCTGCTAATGAGTATTCCAGGGACGCAGCCACACGTTTGCTCTTCTCTAGGTGTGCTCATTTCAGTGTGCATACACCTTAGGCTTCCCTCCGAGGGTTCAGAGCTCTGCAGACTTCTCTAGCTATGGTCAGTTATGCTTACCCTCCCACCCAGCATTTCCACCACCATACCACATTTCCAACCCATTAGTCCTCCTAACAAATTGCCTGACCAACTGTGTGCACACCTACTCTGTGGTAGCTACACTGGAGAATTTGGCTTATGTGACTTAAGTTATCAAGATAGACTTGTATTCCTAACCATTAGGAAATGGACATTTGATCACTAATACAAATTTTGGAAAAAATCTGAAACAGTTAACTGGGGTTTTCTTTTGCTTTCTGAGTTCACAGAATGATCATTGTAAGGAGGTACTATGACTTTGGGAAGATTTCTGTTTAATGCATAGTCCCTCAAAATGTTTAATACCCTGAACTCCCTCTGTCACCACTGTGAGTTGATGGCACTCTAGGTGTGGCAATTAGCATGTCTTGATTAGTTGAGTTCAGAGGAATTACTGATGATTTACCATTCCACAAACAGAATCAGGCCCTCCAAGCTTGTATGTTCCATGGTTTAGGCTACTTTTTGAACTACTGGAAGAGCACAAAAGTAAGAAATATTTCATGTTTATGTGTGTAACTGGGTCTGGTCAACACCACAGTTGCAAACTCATTTTTCTGTGCACAGCATGGTAAAAACTGAGAAGGAGGAGTTGAGGAGTGCAAGCGTGGCTTTTTGGGTGAGGCACAAGATCTAGCAATTTCGAGGCAGTGTAAGAGGGAGAGGGGGTTGTTGCGTGAAGCCTGAATGTATGGCCTAGCAATATATTCTTAGAGCAAACTGACTGGTAAGAATGGAAAATGCCGATGGGAAAAGCAGAACATAAGCAGTTGTTGTGTCTGTCAAGAGGATTTGAAGTTAAGCTCATCCCATTTTTGCAGATGGCACAGGTGGTATCTACAGTTTCGTTCCTATTGCAAACATAGGGAAAAAATGTGGAAATGTAAAGGTCCTGCTTTTCTTGACACTCATTTTATAATAATAGTGCATATATATGTGTGTGTATGTACATATAGACACATATGTAAGAAGAAAACTTATAGCAAAATTACAGCTTTCAAGTGTATGGAGTTATGGAGCTATGTACTGAATGACTAAAGGAAATGTTTCAGACTTTTCTGTAGTGGTAACAATTATAACTAAAATATTTTCAGAATTCCTAGAAATTACTATACCTAAGTAATTGTTTTTAATGTTTGTGGTAAAGCACATATAGTTAGAAGAGGTATCATCTCCAGTTCTGGTATACTGCAAGGTTTGATTTATCTATGAACTCATAAATTTTAAGTATCCAAGAACAATCATGTCAAAAAGCAAGAAAAATAGAAACATGTGTGGTTTAATAGTACTTCATAACTTTGGGAAAAGATGTGTTTGTGGTGTTAGGGATTTATATGTTTTAGGATTTGTTCAATTTGTCTGAATATAGTGTCTCTAATAAAGGGCTAACAGAGGAAGTAGGTTTTGCAAATGTGTGACCTATATGTATTACATCTGCACAACATGTCTACAGTGCTACCTGTTGTCTTTTCCTTTTGATTTTCAGGTGATTAAGATTATCTTAGCTCCAGCATCAGGTATTTTGTACTGTTTTAAAACAGAGCCTGATCTCAGCAGGATTACGGTGGGATCAGTTACACATTACAGCACAAATAAATACATCTGTTAACTATACGTAACTGCTTTTAAGGCTGCCAGCCCATTAAATTTATGCTGTTATTTTAGACTCTGCTGCAATACTAATCCACTCAAAAATATGAGCGTGCAAAAACATATTGATTGTATAGCTATTCTGCCACTCAGCCAGAGCACGGTATTACGGCTTTGGTCTCATAAAATTCCTATATAACTTGTAATGCTGCCATTGAGAATTGCTAGGGGGTCTACATCTCAGTTTTTTGTGGAGAAGGTATTTGGTGTTTGGCTGAGACTAGAACTTCTTCAGATATTTCTCTTTTGTTATTTTTATTCTCCACCATCCTTAAGACTTAGAACTGAAAACTCTCATGTCTTCTGCAGTGGAGTAACTCTGCTGGAGTCCATGTAAATGGGGCTAGAATCAAGGCTTGCCTGCCTGCGTTTCCTTCTCTTTCTGTGATTTTTTCTCTCCTTGGAGACTAATGGCTCCTGTGGTTGTAAAACACTGCCTGCACACCAAGGCAGCTCCCTTTCAGTAGGATTTGATTCCCGCTTTGCCCAGACATGTGACTCCACCAGGTACAAAGCGTTATAAATGCATTATGACAGGATTAATTTAGTCCAAATGATATTTTTTTTTTGTTTAATTCCTGCTTATTCTACGGATGTGGACTGTATCCTCACCGGCTGCTTGTTTACAGTACGATACAGTGGTACCCCGTGAGGGCTGGGGCAGGATGATGCTGCGGTGGTTCCCGGGCACAGCACAGGAGGGATGTGCTGAGCCAGACCATCCTCTGAACGGGACTGGGTGAGGGATGAAGCTCCGCGAGCATGGCCAGAGCCCAGATTCTAAAAGCAGTTAACAGTGAGTGAGTTACATGGGAAGTAGGGCCTGTGGGTTCCTACTCAGGACGTGGGGCTGGGGGTGAGGAGCTGTGCAAAGCAGAGTGGGGGGTCTGTGCCTGGCACAAAGGGGCTGGGTTTTAAATAAGGAGTTCGGGGTAGAGCTGCTGCAAACAGTTTGTTTTTCATACCAACCCTTCTGGGGTTTAAAATCCATTTGGTAATTAAAAGGCATTTGCTACTGCTACTGCAGTTGAGTATTTTTACTTCCCAAATGGCAAAGTATTGAACTCTATAATTGAAAGAGATGCTTAGATTGGGGCATATTTCTTCTAGTATGTTAACTATTTAAAGCTACAGTCTTTCAAACAGGATTGACCAAAATAAGGGCTGGTGTCTTTCATTTAGCTGCGTTGTGAGCTTTGTCCTACTTTATTGATTATATGCCTGCAAAACTGTATATGCTAACATAAAACATTTAAAATAGGCCAACTCTTGTTCTGATAACATTATTGGCAAACTTCAGGGTTGCCAGCATTTTTTATGCTATATCCAAGAATAGTCACTTCCTTAGGGACTTTATTACCTGAAGATACAGATAAATCCAGCAGCACACCACTGAATGGACCAGTACAGGAAAACACAGCTTTCCAGCTGAACGGCTACACATCACTGCAACCAGGGAAAAGGGAACTGAGGAAGTTCACAGGAAGGTGGATGATGTCGTGTTTGAGAGAGGTCCTTGTTATTAGGGTACAGAACCATTGTTTTTCCTAATCGTAACCAGTTCCAGGGGCAGATTCAACTCACTTTTCCCCGTTACTTTTCTTCCCCCTCTGCTGGGACAAGGCTATACTGAACTGTGGCTAAACAGTGTTTGGAAATGAAATAACCCTTTCTACTACACCGAGCCTGCAGCTCAGTCCAGCACAAGATATTAATACTGAAAAGATAGCAAATTGCAGCCAGGGTGCAAGAGGGAGCAGGGCGCAGAGGGGAAATGGCAGCAGGTTGTTAAAATAGCTCTGATGTCAAAGCAAGGAAAGCGTGTGGCTGCATCCTGCATTGTCTTAGCTGGTTCAGGACTAGTGAGAGGCTGTCCTAAGCCTGAGGACCACCAGGACTTGACATCCTCCCCTGCATTACTTCTGTGACAGTTCACTTCAGTTGCACATCTCAATTTCTTGTACAGCAGTTGTTAAGTCATCATTTTGTCTTCCTGCGTGGTGTAGTGAAAGGTCCACAGTGTTCCGCTCTTAAACAGGTTCATTTTAACTATCCTAATGTGTCTCAGGTGTTTGGGTTTTTTCTGGACTTCTGCATATTTTTACGAAACCAAGACAGTGCACGTTATTTTAAATAGAACACTGCCTCCAGGGATTTAAATAAATAAATAAAAATGTGGGGAAGAAGAGTAACTGAGAATTTTGAAATCATTTTAAGATATTCAAAGCAATGGAAAGAGGCTGTTCTGAGAGTCTGCTTTCATACTAGCAGATTAGATGTTAGCCTTTGAGTGACATCAGAAATATTTAGTGCTGGAGATTCCTGAGGGAGTGTGTAAGTCTGCCAGACCTTGGGCACAAACCCCCTACTCCGAGCTTTTCTGCAAAGCAGCATTCTGCCTTTTGCATCAGCTCCCCTTGTCAAAAGTTGAACTGTCACAGTTTATAAAGAGTTCTGGCACAGAGAATAAATCCCCAATCTGGGGATGGTAAATCATCTTTTTAGAGATGTGTGTGGCAGTAGCAAAGATTTCAGTGCTAGACCTTAAACAAAGAGAAGTCATCTTGCAGCCTGAATTGCTAGCATAAATTTCATTTTGAATCAAGTTTCATTGTGCTGGGCAACGCTACAACTAAAAAACCTTTTGTTGCATTTCTGCCTCTTTTCTTGCGTTACACAAATGTGGTTTACAACTTTAAAAAAATATTAAATCATAGAAATCAGAGATGGGTAGAAAAAAGCTTAAGGAGTCATTTTATTCACTTCCACTGCCCCTGCAGAGATAAATGCTTTGTCTAGTCTGGTTTTAAATATCTCAAGTGATGAGGTCTCCACCTTTTCCCGCAAGGGACTTTTTAGCCATTTAAAAGGCATGTTTGTTAGGAAATGGTTTTCATGTACTGATCCCAGGTTTTTTCTTCTGCATAAGATAATCCCTTTATTCTCCACCCACTCTTTTAACTTTTATAAAATCTAGAAAACATATATTTATCTGTTTCATACTGTAGCTGCATAATTCATAATCCTTGTTGTTCAAGTAATGCAAGGGATAGGCAACCAGCTGCTGAACAGCTAATACTTCACTGAGATGCTGTGCCGTGTACCAGCAGACGTATTTCCTGGCAAGTCCGGGCTGACATTTCTTGCTGCATTAGGGAGTGAAAAATGTCAAGTGAAACTGAAGAAATAAATCTTCCCAAGTGCGTGCGGGGCAATATTACTGAAATTTCAAGAGGTGCTGAGGCAAACAGCCTTCTTCTTTAGATAGAGCTTTTCTTTCTAAAAGTGGATTATTTTAATAAAAGTGCGCTTTTAAAAAGCATTTAAATGTCCTTTTCATAAGCAAACCTCTATGTGAGAACCGTGCTGTGTCACAACTCAACTTGTTGAGAGACAAGGCTGGATTGATTGCCACTCACTGCGGAGCAGTTTTTGCTGACAGCTTAGCTCAGAAGAAAAATTTAATCCAGCATTAAGGAGAAGAGTTTGAAAAGATGCCTTTGCAACTGTGTTGCTGGAATCAGATCTGTGCATGAAAAAGTGACTCATGTCTTGACAACAGAAAGAGTGCGTTGCCAATTTAATTACAACATATTAGATAATCCTCTGCCTATCTCAGATGACAAGAAGGAGCAGTGTTAAGGAAACCCTGGGCGGACAGATGGACTTCATATGGGTTTGCATTTAAAAGATACTTAAAAAGGCAGTGTGATGCTTTATAAGAGAACGCTGAGTCTGGGTCTGGTGGACAGTCTGCTGGTTCAAGAAGGGTCTCTCTAAGCTAAGAGTGGTGGTAGATGCATGTGAAAAAAAATGTGAACAGCCCACGTGGACGGTGAGCTTCCAACATACCTGATTTCCAGCAATCTGCAGTTTGGAGACCTCTGAGAATGGAGGTCGTGTCTGTATCTGTGGGTTTGCTTCTTGCTAATGGATTTCTGTGAATTCCTTTAAATGTTGTTTTTAACCCATTTATAGTCTTGGCATCTATAAAAGCCCGCAGCAGTGAGTTCCATAATTTAATTACATACTTTTTGGAAAAGGTCTGCTTCGTCTTAAAACCTCCTAAGATACTAGTTACGTGTCCCCTACTTTTTCTGATAGGAAGAGCAGTTCCTAGGTGTGATTGCACATTGTTTCCTGCACACCCCTCAGAACTTCATCTGTCTCTAGAAATATTAATGTCATGATTTCATCGCTCATACTTCTTGGCTGCCTCTTCTCCAAGCTGAAGATCCTAGTCAACTTGATCTCTCCTTAGACAGCAGGCTTTCCGTGCTTAACACCAGCCATTGCAATTGCCTGAATCTTTTCTACTGCTACTTCTTTTTTGCTTTGGGGTGGGACAAAGCACTCAGGAATAGGTTTTAATTAGTGTCATTTGTTAATCAGTTGTGTGACCATATGAGACACCTGTACTCCCACGGCTGGTGAAATCATTTGGTTCCTGACTTGTTTCTGGATCGTTATTATCTGGAGGGCAAACCCATGTGCACTGATCAACTTGCCGTCATCTATTTATCCCGTGCAGCCTAATCTGTCTGCTTAAATTGTCCGGTTCGCATGGGTGCAGGAGACAGCAGATTCCCGGAGAACATTTAGTTCAGTCTTGGCCCAGACCACGCAGTTTTCAGCCCTGCTCAGCACGTGGCTGGAGCAGCCACTCAGCCGCACGTGCTGTAAGATGCCTTCCCTCTCCCTGCATCGTGGTGCACCTCCCTCACCCGCTTGCTGCCATGCCACCACCCCAAATACAGCCTAGAGCTTTTCATTGCAAGAATACTTTTTTTTTTTTTTACTTAATCTTTTATTTCCTCAAGTCTTGTGGCCTTTTTCACGTTCTCCATTCTTCATTCCAAGAAGAGGAGGTACTGGCAGAAAATTAATAATAATAATAATAATAATAATAATAATAATAATAATAATAATAATAATAATAATAATTCTGTTTAGAGGGTGAGCCCTTTACATTTGGTCCTTCATATTGCCAGTTAGGGCAAAAGTTAGGGGTCCCTGCCTTCAGCTCCCGTGGGGGGCTCAGCAGCTTGCTGTCCTTGCAGCCCCTGCAGGACTTCTTCCCATTGATGCTCTTTGTATCAATGTTCCATCTTTGTTCCTGCTTTACTTAGAAAAACTGAGTGACTGTAAAAAGCCATTAGTATTGCATTAAACCTAGATAGGGCTCATTTTCTCTCAGCAAAGAATAAAATTCTGAGGCTGAAACTCAGGAATTTTGTGGCACTTCCAGGGTCAGCTGCAAATCTCTGATGACTTTTTTTATTGTTTTGGTAATGGAACATGCGAAATAAAACCAGGTCATGAGGCTGTATAAATCATGCAGGTAGTTAATGAAAGTTCGCACGTAGGTTCTGAAAGTGTGAAAAAAAAGGTGTGTTTTTTTAAAAAAAAAAAAAAAGAAAAGAAAAAAGAAGCTTAATCACACAATAGGGCTTGGGTGGAGAGGGCAAACAGCTGGATGTAACTTGACAAGATGGGAGATTGTAGAAATAATGCACGAAGACAGGTAGAATGTGAAAAATATGTGTGTAAAGTCCCGTAAATTATCAACACATTGTCGTGTGTAATTCTTGATCCAACAGACTGCAAAAAGAAAAGGTATAAGCATATACTGATTTGCTTTATATTTTGTCTCCTACAGTCCACTGCGTTTAAATTTCAGATCAGCTTGAGGCTTACCAAATGTAACATGAGTTTTATGAGAGGAGTTTGACTGCTGTAACCTTGCCTTCTGTAGTTGTCTTTTTCAGTTTTATGAAGAAAACTCATAGTGTGGGGATTTTTTTTATTTTGTTTTATTTCAGGAGTAGAACAATGAAATACAATGTAATCCTGCAGACACGAAAGTATAACATGGTAGCAAATGGCAAAAGTGTAACTGTTCCTATCTGAAATAATGAAGTGCTAATGTAAAAGCAATTGTTTCACTCAATAAAAATTTAATTTTTCAGTAAAGATGTGTCATGATAAGCATATTTCTTAATGCCTGGTTTTGGAGGTCTTTCAGATTTCATTCCTGTTACTCCTTGGAACAGTTTAAAAAAATAGACTGAAGGTGAGTATGTGATAGTATTTCACAGTATTTTAACCAAATAGGACAAAATATTTCTGTTTACTGCATGAGAATGTGAAGTATTTTGTGTAAAGGAAGATTGCAAAAAACTAAACAAAAGCTAGGCAGATTTCTAGATGGTCGCTCAACTACCTATTTTTAAGATAAAATGACAGTGTGTATGAGGGAGCATTCCAGGTCGCAGCCAGAAGGTACTTTGGAGCAGACTTGGAACTTCCAGTGATATGAAAGGCTGTGAGTAATCAAAATCTGTTGGAATTAGACACCTAGCATCTACCTAGGCACTTAGGGACATAGCCTAGTGGTAGACTTGGCAGCGTTAGGTTTATGGTTGGATTCAACAATCTTAAATGTCTTTCCCGACCTAAATGATTCTGAGGGATTCTATGATTTTGTTTATTTTTTATTATTCTTTTTTTTAATTTTGTGTTGGATTGGAATCCTACATTTTCTGACCTTGCCCACTGACTGTTACTAAAAACACTGGGCTGATTTCTGGTTTAGAGGAAGATGTTCTTGCCTGGAAACCCTTAGTACGGGCGTCTCTAAAATCTGATCCCACCAGTGTCTGCAGCTCCTGAAGGCTTCAAGCTGCAAGTTGTCCCCCATCTCCTTCGAGAGGCAGCGGTGCAGCCTGACCGCAGGGGACGTGGGTGTGATCTGCATACATGTGTGCACAGGGAAATGCAGCTGCCCAGCAAACGCACGCTCCCCGGCATGAATTATTCCTTGTTTTAGCAGGACTACAAGGAACAACTGTGCTGTGTAACTGCTGGCTTCAGGCACAGCTGGACCATACAGGAGCACAGCTCACAGGGTTGCAATGTGTCATCCTGCTGTATTGGGTAGAATAGGAAGATTGATTCACATTAGCCATATGTGGCCACTGGTGTAATTTGCATTTTGAGTGGATGAGGCTTTGATATAGTGATGGTTGGATATAAAACTCATGCATTGACTTTTTTAGTTTTTAAATTGCAAAACCTCACCTGCTATGCTTTGCTTCCTTTTCCTGTATTAAACTGAGGGATGGCCCATAACTGATAAGCTTTCTGATTTCCTGATCTCATGAGCCTCCAAGATTGTAGATATTTGAACCCTGAGCTGTGGGCTAAACCCACTCAGCTGGGAGTAAACCATCCTTGGAAAAAGGTGGAGGTGTGCTGTCTTTCCCCCTTTCTAGTGCAGAAATAAAAGCTCAAATTAAAACTCAGGCATTTGGGTTTTTACATAGGGAATTCAAGCATGAAGTTTCTTTTCAGCTTCATTTTTATCACAGCAGAATTTCAGGTATTTCTCATTTTTTCATGACACAGCCCAATGCATAGATTTAGGAAATCAAGTGCACTACATAAGCAAATGAGAGAGAGCATGGTCGTTGTTCAGAAGTTCTTTGTTGATCTGTACTGATAAAAGCATCTTAAAAAAAAAAAACTTTGGGAAAAGAGGCAACTTTGTTAGGTGTCCAAAGTGCTGAGCTTTTAGTGCCCAGCCAGCATGACTGAAACCTCCAAAGAGGAAAATGAATGAAGCTTAGACCCGAATTCTTGATACGACAGAGCTAAAAGCCAGCTCTCCCCCGCTCCTCAAATACATAGAATATCAGGAGCTGCTTAAGCATTGCAAAGTGATGAGAACCCGCTCCTCTTGCCATTGACACATCATTCAAAAGGCAAGTTATATGGTGGTTCGTTTGTTTCAGGAATTGGTGTTCTGACCTGTGACGGAGCCTCTGGTAGGAGCGGGGATACACTCCTCAGCATTACCTGGCTGTATGTCCCTATAGCAACCAGGTGGGGAGGTCCGGGAAGGCTGCGTCTCCCAGGCCCTGAATGATGACAACACTTGGAGATGGTTCCTGAAGGATGTTACCCGCCAGCTGCACCTTGTCTGAAACATAAATCACGGCTGTCTGCTTGACCAAGGAGATACAGCTGAACCGTTTGGTGCCAGACACCTCTGGGAAATCCCATAGAGCTGGCTCCGAAGAGCTGGGAGGAAGAGCCTTGTGGGTCTCACAGGGTGTGCTTTTTACACAGCGGTGGGGAAAAAGCTCCATGTTCCCGTTAACGTGAAGAGGAACGGAGCTGTCAGTCCAAGCACAGCACCACATGCGTTTATGCGGTGTAATTGGCTCACGTTGCATGAAGCATCCCCCCAGCTGTAGTGCTGCGTGCTACTGGGGTAGCACTAACTCACAGTCACAAGCTGGGAGTAGCACTAACCTGCAGTCACGAGGTTGGAGTAGTACTAACTCGCAGTCACAAGGTTGGAGTAGCACTAACTCACAGTCATGAGGTTGGAGTAGCACTAACCCACAGTCACAAGGTTGGAGTAGCACTAACTCGCAGTCATGAGCAGGGAGTAGCACTAACCTGCAATCACGAGGTTGGAGTAGCACTAACTTGCAGTCATGAGCAGGGAGTAGCACTAACCTGCAATCACGAGGTTGGAGTAGCACTAACTTGCAGTCATGAGCTGGGAGTAGCACTAACCTGCAGTCATGAGCTAGGAGTAGCACTAACTCGCAGTCATGAGGTTGGAGTAGCACTAACCTGCAGTCATGAGCTGGGAGTAGCACTAACTCGCAGTCATGAGGTTGGAGTAGCACTAACCCACAGTCACAAGGTTGGAGTAGCACTAACCCACAGTCGCGAGGCTGGGCTGGATGAGAGCTTTCTCCTTAACTGGCCACATTGCTGCTGCAGCTGTATCTCACGTGCCGCACGCTTACTAACGGTGCAGGGCAGCTGCCCTGGGGAAGTGGTGGCCCCAGCGGCCAGCCCTGCTTTCCCCCACAGCCTGCATGTGCCCGGCACCGAGCAATCAGCTCCTGCCATCCTTCTCCAGCGCCACCCCTTCAGCCATCCTCCCCTGCCTCCACTGCCTCCACTGCCTCCGCTGCCTCCACTGCCCCTACCTGCCTCGCCGCTGGGCTGCTGAGGGAAACGTGGCAGCCGCCTTCCACTCCTTCCAGTAGGCTCCTTCTCTCCTACGTGTTTCCTTCAGGAGGCACAACCCCCAAACCACTAGACAAAATGCTGTACTTGGACCTGACGCGCTAATTTAAACAGAATTCTTGACACAATTCATTTAGTCTTTGCCTTTCCCTGCTGGCAGAGCACCATCACAGAGGTCGCCGTTTCCTGAAAATAATTCATGGCTTGTTGATTTCTTTACATGGATAATTCTTTGAGGATTCTTCTCAGTGGAGTGATGGCAGGCGCTTGCGATTGAACAGAGATGTGGATTACAGTCAGGTAAAAATGTGGGAGCAGTGTGTCTTCAGTAGCGTGTGGCACAAATGCTTGCAATGGCTGAAGATTTGCGCATAGATTTTAAATTTCTTTAAGGATGTGTTGGATTGGGGCAAATTTTTATCATTATTATTATTATTATTATTAAATAATGATTATTCTTAATATTTTTTGAATAATTATTCTTAAAGGAAAAAATAATTGCAATTTTGACACATTTGGAGTCCCCAGATTTCTGGACGTGGTGAAGTAAGAAGGGTAAGGTACATGTCCCATGCCACCTCTGCAGCTGGCTGTCCCACCAACCTGTGCCGCAAGGCACAGTGAGCACGTGAGCTCACCTCCAGGCTACACGGCAAACTCGCGCAAACCTCCTTCCACGCTGGTTTCTACACCAGGATAGGGCAAACAGGAGCACACAGATGTTGTTGCTCCAGCGCTTTGCTACTCGGGCAGAGTACAGCAGCATCTGCAGGAAAGCAAAGGGGAGTGGGGGAGCAGGAGTGGGGGTCTCCAGAGGGGACAATGATGTGTAATGAGCAGGGAAGCTGCACGACGGGGAGGCAAAACTGGAAGGTGGAGGCTATTGTAAACTCAAGACCTATCTTGAACTGGAAAATCTTCTGGAAAGACTCTTTTTGCAGCAGTCTTCTTTAAGGAAAGGTTGGCTGTGAGCAAATGGCTCGTAAAACTAATACCATTGACCAGTAAAATGAGGCAAGAAGAAGTGAACTGGTCATCAGTTAGCTTGGGGGCTTTCCAGTCAGGCAGGTCAGATGAGCTTTTCCCAGGCTAAAGATGCTGCTGAAGCTGTCTCAGATCTATCAGTGGTCTTCTTCAAAAATTCAGGGAGAACTACCAGGAAGAAGGAAACAAACAGGTACGTATGCTTATGTTTTTAAAGGTGGATGGGCAGGAGCAGGGATTACTGACTGGTCAGCTCTCTGCAGCTCTCTGCCATTCCCATCATCAAGCCGCTTCGATGCTTGAAGGTCTCAAGGGGCAAGGGAGCACCTGTACCAAGAACAAATCCTGGCAAACTAATTTCCTTCTAACAGCAAGGTAATGGGTGAAAGGGAGAAGCAGCAGGTGTCCTACATCTGGGATATTCGTACAGTTCTTGGTACTACCCATACGGAAAAAAAAAAATATAATCTCATCAACAAAGAACACAGATGTGGGAAAATACTGAAAGGTAGCAAAGCTGGATATTTCCATCTGAGATCCTCAAAGGATGACTAACAAATGGAGAGCAGAATGGGTACTGAGCAGGGTTACCCAGAGTAATAGCCTGGTCCAGATCTGGATCCAATATTTGCATTAAGCAACCTGGCATTCAGGATGTACATACTGAAGGTGGATGCAGATCTACCCAGTGCTCCCACCATCTGAATTATTGAAAAATTCCATATTCATTCTGGTAAAGGAAAAAGCCAAGGTGAAGGTAAAAGCATAAATGGAAAAATCTGCTAGAAAAAAATACACTGCAGGAGTTGCATACTTCTGAAAAATCACCTAAGATTTATTAAATAACCAATTGTTTCAGCAGCAAAAGAAATACCATATCGACAAGAGTTTTCTTCAACTGCTGCCAAGCATAAATCAAGGGATGTTTACTTTGGTGCCTTTGTCGTACAGAGAAGGATTGTTTCTGGTAAGTACTTTATATTGTATTAAGAAATCAGGTACAACAAACAAGAATATGAAAATTACATTTTAAAAGTAATTTAGAGCCACCATGCAGAGCCTCAAACATTAAAAGGCACAGTGAGGGCAGATGTGGTTGGCTTGAAAAAAGTATGTTCATAAGGATGGCAATATATTTGGCTCTTTTAAGGTCCTGGTGTGAGTAAAAGTCTTCTGGATCCATGGATCCATTATTTTTTGCATGGGGAATATAGCTCAGACTTTACAATGGACAAACAGCATTTCCCCCTGCCCCCAGTATGGGCATCCCAAAAAATATTGATAGATCTGATATCTACAGGCAAGTCACAATTAACTCCTCTATTTCCACCATCAAATACTAGGAGGAATAGGGAAAAGAAAAAATTGCAGATCAAAGCATTGTTGTTAGTATATTTAAAATCCTTGTGCGTTAACAATTTATCTACTTTATGTAGCAAACAGCAAGTTAAAAATACTGCAGGTATGTAATTTTTTCTTTCAACTTTACTTTGTCATTTTTACCTATGGCTGTTGAAAGAGACTTTCATGAGTATTTTTTCATCCAGTTGCTTTCTTGTAGGACCTCACCTTTGAATATCCCAAGCTGACAAAAGCTTCAGTAGTTCAGCATGCCAGAAGCTCCTGCTTACAGGACCACTACAGCACTCTAATTGCAAACCAGAGATGGTATCTCATGTTCAGTGAGCACAGATACAGGTAGGACCAGTGATCTGTCTCAGCTCTGTTACAGCGTGAAGTCTTTCCGAGAACACTGCAGGGTAACGTGGAGAGAAAAAGAACTAAAACTAACGTATCAAGAGTGCAGGCACTGGTATTGGTACCAAAACCACTCCGGTCCCCATCATTGGAGGACTTCCAGATGAGGAATGCTCCCCAGACCAGTGTGGGGCGTACGGCTTCCTCGGGTGTGGGAAGCTGGATGCTCCCTCTGCTCTGGGGCACAACGCCACGGCCAGTTGTGCCGTCCAGTGGTGTGTGAAGTGCCTGATGTTACTGAAGTCTCTGGCAGGTTTTTCTCATTTCTTTTCTCTGGGTGGAGGAATGAATGTATTGGATGCCTCCTACATCTAACGGGTGAAAGTGAAAACCCACCAGCATGCTTTTACAACATCAACATAACATATAACATTATGTTAATGTTCAAGGTGACAAAGTCAAAGAAATGCATCTTGCAGCTGCAGCAGCAAGTGGTGAAGGACGAAGGTGGTGGATGGGAAGGCACCTTCACGGAGCAGCTAGTAGATCCCAGAAGGAGGCACGAGGGTCTGCCTCCCACCCGGGTGAGTCTTGCTCTGGGAAACTTCCAGGGTGCTGGAAAAGGGACCTCAACAAACTGGTCTTGTGTAAACTTCCAGTTAGCATAAACCATGGGGTGCATGAATGGGAAACCTGGAAATCCAACACAGAAGAGTATTTTAGGGAAGGCAGCAAAGAGTAGCAGGAAGGTAAAATTTCGATTGCTGAGGGGACCTGCTCTATTAGCCCAAAGCCATCAGACCTAAGGAGGTTCCCCAAGCACTGATGGCTGCCTCCCCACCTGCATCAGGCAGCTGCAGCTCAACGGAGAGGGCACACGGGTGTGATCAGCTGAGGCCAGGTCAGTGCTCACCAGAGTGGGGCAACCTCTGAGCCAGCAGCGATGGAAAACAGCAAGTACAAAATCTGCAGCATGATGCAGCAATGCACACGTACTACTGCTGTAATGCACAATGATGCCATTTAGGATCAGCAACTTGTACCACATACAAGCTGAGGCAGTTCATCAATGAAGCAGCACTGTAGCTGCACTTGCAGACCCTCTCTGAAAGCTTCCCGCTGCCCAGTCTCATGGGATCTGTCTTACTCAGGTCTTTCTCTTCCATGACCTGATCCCACAGAAGAGCTGAACCTTACTGATAATGGGGATCCGTGCATACGGTAAATGGTTTTCCCTCTGCTGCCAGTGCTTCAGCCCGTGCCATCTGGCCAGCTCACCCTGCAACTGCAAAGAGAAACAGAAAAGAGATGGAGACACTATGAGTCCTGTGAGTCTTTCTGGGTGAGCCCTCCAGCAGCGGGGATGAGTCTCTCCATGCTGAGCGCTGCTGTTACCTTTCTAGATCACTTTGCTGAACACAGCTGCACGCCCTGCCACCTCTCAGGTAGAACGGTAGGTGCGTTGGCCAGCGGTATTGCAAGCCCACAGCAGGATCTAGAAAGAGATCAGACATGAATATCGCCCTTGATGGGAAAGTTCCCCCAGGGCCAGCATTTCCCTCTGGAATATTTGTTTTGAGTTTGGGTTTTGCAGTTTGCTGCATCAGCTGAGCCTGTAGCTGGCCTCCACCTCTTTGCTTTGGGGAGCTCCTCTCCCACTTCAAATGTGTTGTCCAGCTTACACAAGCACAGTGCCCCTCTGTGAACACTGGTACCCCTTGCCATCTTTCTTAAACACAGTTAATTAAAAGTTCCATAAAAGGCAGGGAATTCACAGTCTTGTAGACACCTGATCAGCCCTGAATCTTCAGAAGAATCTCCCCCTAAGACCTGACCACACGTGAATATGAATTCTCTTCCTTCTGCTGGATCTGGTCTGGAGAGAAGTGTGGTTCACATTATAATACTGCTGTTAGAGGGGTGACTCTAATCTCTTATTTGCCTTGATTGGAAGGGTTTAAAGTGAGGGTTATATTCTTCTGGCTCTGAGTCAGGACAAAACTCACGTGTGTGCTGCTGTGAGATGTGGTCTTAGCACATGCTACTGTCACGCATACGTTCAGGAAATTTGTTTTTAGAGAGAGGTGAGTTTAAGCAGCAGTTTAAGACCTGACTTGACCTAAGACACAGAAAATAGATAACATCAATCTGGCCAGATTTCCCTGCTGGTGTCTAGTTAATCTAAGCCATTTGAACAGCTAGTACAAGGCAAAAAAACCACACGGTATGAAAACCTTGATAGAAATGGTGTTTCTATATACAGTAAATGTGTCCTCTGATGCCTTTTGATCTTGTTTGTAACACTGAACTGTTGTTAATTACAGTCTCATGTAATCTTGAACTAGTAATTACAGTTTGGTGTAATCTAACTCTTTAAACTGATTTTTTTATTTGTTTTTTTTATTTTACTGAACTCTCTGATGTTGCGTAAGCTTTTCATTAGTACTAGTCACTGTTGACATCAAAATTAGCAAGTAAATTTAGCACAGTACACTAATGTGCAAATAGAATGCTTCTTAATGAGTCTTTGGGGGATTTTTTAGATCATCCCTTTTCCCCCGCTTAAGACTACAGCAGCAGTATAAGGCATCTTTACCTTCCACAGGTGCTAACTACCATCAGGCTTTCTTGCAGCTTTCTGCTGTGTTTCTGCAGCGGCACAATATAATCTTCACCCTTCAGGCAATAAAATGATTAAGTAAACTGTCATAATATTATGATAAGATAAATCTATCCACCTGGCCACAGTGTGTTTGCCTTTTACAATTCATCATCAAATTTTACATGGAACGTGTAAAAACAAAATGTTTTTGACAAGAGATGGGGGTGATCTTGGAGTCCTTTATTAACAAGGATGATGGTAACAGAAGAGGTGTAAATCACTGATACACTGCTGCTCATTATGGAGATCTTTAAAGATAATAATAGACACGTTTACAGCACTTAGCATTGTCTAAATCAGCTCAAATAGGAATCAACCCGTAGATTTCTGTGACATTCTTGGGTGCTTAGAGTGAAAATGATAGGGAATGAGGAGCTGAACCAAAGGCAGTTACCCAACCTCTCCAGTCCTGAAAGCCTGTAGATTGCAGGTTATTGTAGTGCCTAAATGATAGGGATATTTTTTGATAAAAACTTTCTTTTGCCTCACTGAAGAGTCACAGATCAAAAAGCAGGGGCTGGAGCACAGGGAATAAAAGCCTATTTAGTCTGTCTGCTTTATTTTTACATCTTTGCTTTTTCAAAACAGGTTCTAATTGTTTCTTGAAATGCTCCTGCCTTTAGCTCAATACTTCTGAATTCAGTTTATTTTCAAGAATTTGGTCTGGTTCTTTCACCGGCAAACTCCCAGGGCAAAAGCGATGCAAGATGCAGCAGTGGCTCGCTCTGTCTAGACCACAGAATCAATACCATTCTTAGAGCAAGGAGCATGTATTTTCCTTTCTAACACAAATGGGAGAGTAATAAACAGGAAAGATGCGTCAAGCCAAAAGGGAGTAAGAAGGGCAGTTTGAGCTGGGGGTTCTTCTGTGTTTGCAGCTCCCTCAGGAGTGAAGAGGAGGAGATTCTTGTTACCAACAGCAGATTCTGGTCCCGTTTTAATGCCACGTTTATAGCAGCTATCACAAATGTTTATGTACACTGATTGTGCAGATTGGTTCAATGACAAAATACAGGATTCAAAGGTACAGGTACGATGGAAATAAATTACAGTTTGGCTGAAGTACCCGCATCTGACGTTTGACTGCCCGATTTCCATCATTAGGCAAGTTTCTGCGCTCTGTGACATCTTTGGAGTTGCAGTAGTGCAACCGAGATGAGGTTACGGCTTCTCTCCATCACTGGGGAGAAACCCACTGCTGCCCCAAACTTCATTTTATTCCATCAGCCCCAGTTTCTCTGTAATGCCAGTATTCCTTACCCACTGACCGCCTTCTCGGGACCTAGACCGATTCTGCCTGCTTGCAGAAAACACAAGCGAGTTTTCAGGGCTGTTAATTATTCAGTGTAAAGTGCCAGATGACAAAGCTTGTATTAATGTACCCTCCAAGAAGACAGCTCATCGGACTGGTGTGAACCATTCCTGGACACTCTTCCAAGATGGATTAATTTGGAGACAACTTCATCTTGCGTTTCAGATTCTCAGTTCTTCTCTATTTTTCTTTAAATTACTGTCTTTTAAAAATATTCCTGAATTAAATCATATCGCAGAGGACCCAAAGCCAACAGAAACTTTTGCAGTAACAGAGGTGGGACTCACAGGAGCACCTGAACTCTGCAGGGAGAAGCAGTGTGTGATGGAAGAGCTGGAACAGAAACACCCTTCCCCAAGGAAACGACTGTTAGGAGAAACCAGGGGCGTTATCTCGCAGCCCTGTGCAAGAGCATGGAATCAAGCTCACATAAACACCTGACAAAAAAAGAATTCACAAAGAAGATGCTACTGATAGGCATGAATTTGAACCGTGGTTATCTGCAGAGCTAACAAAAGCCTCATTTCTCAAGTGGAGAGAAGAAATGTTTCATATAAAGACCACAGAAAAATCTGTGCAATTAGCTTCTCTGCACAGATGCTACTTAACTGAATGCAAATTAGGGAGTGAGAACTGTGCTTGCTAGGGTTCATCTCAATTTGAAGTATAAGATTCAAGTGTAGATGATCAAACAATGGCACAATTTACCTGTTAGGTGTATCGAAAGGACTGAGCCATGGGCTTGAATGCACAGATGGCTTTAAACCACTTAATGCAACACAGAACTTCTGCTCTCCTTAATCACTTCTTCATCTTTTTAAAATTAAGATTTCTTTTTGTGTTTGAGCAAAGTGCACTGCTCCTTCGTAAGGGGGATTGCTCAAGTCCCAAGCTCTCCTTTATTTCTGATTCTGTGGAAGGCTTACTCAACTCCTTCCCATTCCGGGTGAAGAAGGGGCAGCGCTACACTCCTGCTGTCTGCTCCAGCTGGCACTTGAGCACCCCAAGCCTTAATCTCTCCCCTCCTTGCTCTGCTCTCAACTCGCCACTTTCAGGAACGGCCGAGCATCTTCCACATGGAGGTGAGCCACTTTGGCTCCTAGGGACCCAACAACTCAGCTTCTTCTCGCAAGATTTTCTGCCTTGAAACAATTCTGGGTACAGAAAGGCATTGTGAATGTATTTGTGTTGCAAAGTGTTCTTTCTGAGACATCTGCAGAAAATACTTTGTAAACATTGTAAGTCTAAAGCTTTATTTCTGAAGTGCAGAAAAGAATCGTGTTTTCCCCCTAAGTATTTGATTCTCTGTGTAAAAAATGCTGCTCTTTTTTTTTTTTTAAACAGTTTTAATGGACAAATACCTTTTCCTCCTGATAATTATTCATTGTAAACAGAACGTCCTGATGCATTGAAGAAGATGAGAAAACAAACATGTCCCAGATGTTAGTCACACTATTTAATGCATTATTGGAAGATACTCGGATATTGTGGTGATGACTACAGTATAAAAGCCCATGCAGAATAGAAACTAGCAACCAAGAAGCTTTTGAGCTGAAACGAAAATAGGATTAAATTGTCCGACTGTGCAGCTCTGGTATTCTGTTTTCTTGTACGTAATCTGATAGGCTTCGCATTATTCTCCAGAATACTTCACTGGGCCAAATTCATTCTTAGTGTAGCTCTGTTGACTTTAATAGACTTGTACAAGAGCTTAGTTTGGTCTATTGTATGTCAGATATTTTATGCATGCAGCATCACTCCTAGGAGAAGATTACTTAAGGATAAAAATGTTATCTACGTTGCAAGACATGGTCCGTCTTCCAGCTGAGACCCAAGAGAGCAAAATAAAAATGTCAACAAATTAATAATTGGCAGTCACCCAGGAAAAGAAGTTAAAATGCTTTTTAAAATAGTAAATCTTTTTTCCATAGTTCCTTGAGAAACATTTTTATGATGTTGTAGGGAAAACTGTTTCGTGGAGTGGGGTTTTTTTTCTTGTTTATCCTATATTTAATTCATTTCTGTCTTCATGATTAAAAAGCTTCAGTCAGCTACATAGACTAATTAGGCTATGCTGTAACAAGGATTACTGAACTGTAATTACTATTTATTCAAATCAGTGAAAGAATTACCAAGGCTTACGTTAAAGACAATAGAAGCTAATAGAGGAAGAAGCAAAGGAGGCCAGCAGTGATTTCAACTGCATGTTGTCAACCACCTCAGCAGTACAGAGTGGCTATCTGAGACCCCAAAATAGTGGCCAGCAAGATTTGCTTGTCAGTCAGTCATTTCAACCACATTTTTCAACACGACCTCTTTTTAAAGGAATACCCTTGGGAAAAAATAATATGTAGACTATGAATACTAACATTACTAGCTGGTTGATGAAAGAAAGTGCCAGGAAAAATCTACAGAGGTGTATTTGCCTGGTATTTTCGCTCTATTGAAAATGTGGGTGGGTTTTTTTTTTTCTGAAAGATTCCAGACTGCTCGATTGCTGCAAATGCCCATGGCTTTTCATCTGCAGCTTTAATCCACCAGCTACTTCCAAGCTGCATTTCTAGCATTCAAAAAACAATTCCAGCTGCATTTTAATTTCACTGAAAAGTTTTAACAGTCCCAACATGAAACTGCCCACCTGAAGTGCCATCCTGCCTCCTTCCCCTCGCCCCCTTCCCTCCCTGTGCTCTCCAGCTAACAGCTGGTCAGGGCTGCTGCAAGCTGCAACCTGCAGGCAAACGATGCTGCAGTTCCAGGGTTTCATCTAAGCAAAGGTCCTGATCTCGAGATAAATTAGCTGATGTGGAACATCAGTATTGGCAGTCCAGGTTTGTCTTGCTCCGATCTAGAATGACATACTTTGATTCAGTTGAATGACAAAGTTTCGATTCTGGTCAGTGCACAGATATTTCCATTCTACCCAATTGGGTAAAAATTGAGATTTTGGGGGAAACTGTCTTTGCATTTAGTTGTTCTTATGGGAAATGGGGCGTAATACCACTTAGGACTGTAGGTGCTAGTAACGAAAAGAGGCAGCCAGTTAAAGTAGCAATTCTCTTTCTAGTCCTTCCCTGCTCTCCAGTCTCCCAGCTCCCAGCCCCGTGTCTCTGCCCTGCTGTTGGTGTGATTCCCCCAGGCTCAGGGCGGTAAGGAAAGCAGGGCACGGGGTAAGGGGAGGCTATTTTCCAGCAGGTATGTCCCACCTGGGGCGGCTGTGGGAGCCAACAATCGGTGTGATTTTGTCATTTTAACAACGCATGTGTCTTGCAGAGGGATAATCAATATGTAAAATCACCTTGTAAAGGCTGGGGTGGTTTTTTTCCTCTTTGTATAGAAGACGTGGTTGTTTTCATCCTTTGCAGCCTCAGATCACATGCATGTTGCACACATGAGGACAGGCACGTGGCAGGGCACGATCACCACCTGGGAGGATATCACAAAAGACATAGCTAGGGCATGGATGCATGAATAAAGGTTTGACGTGTAGGACCCTGAAGTCTCCTGCACTCCTGGAAATTTGAGAGGTGTCACTTTCCATGGGGATCCATGAGCTAAATCCTTTTTAACAAAAGCACTGCTGTCACTTTTGGGCTAGTGGAACCTTGGGGCTTCAGCAGTACCGTTCATCTGCATCACCACCACAATGAGATTTGAGAGATGGGACCATTTGCCTTTACCTCCACCAATATGTGTCCATATAGCCCATTTATTGAAACAGTGTCTTCAATACTAGCCTAACAATCCATAATGATTTCCTTGCTCCCAGCAATGTGTCACCTTCAGCTCAGACCTGAGGATGTAGGTGATAAAAGTTAACATCCAGACAGATGATACGTACTGAAAATGCAATTATGTATTGTTTGTTTCATATGTGTCTGATTTTTTGTGTCTGAGCTCCGAAATGCTGCAACAAAGACGCAGTTTCACTACATAATCTTCTTATTTGTTTTCTAAATCTTTCATTCAGATTTATGCAGATGTTCAGTCTGCAGCTATGCAAAATTTCAGATGGTTGTAGACATAGAAAACACGATCGCTAGTGTTTACATAAGCAAAATCCCTCAGCAACGCTGACTTGAAAACCCGAGTTGACTGTCCCCGCTCCATCTCTGCATAGGCGGCTGATTAGCACTTGGGTTTTAACTTACCTCTTCAAAGTACAGCCAGCGTACAGCTCGGTTCTTCTGAAGCATTTATGAGTTTATACACCGTTGCTGAAATGGAACTTCCGATGTCATCGCACTGATCCCATCTGCCCTTGAGCCGACATAAAAAAGAAAGTGCTGATTCACACTTCCACACTTGGAAAAATGCTCCTGGGTCCTACTGGCAGACATCGCTCCGTTTGGACCACTGCTGTTACAAAAGCCCCTTGGAGCAAAGACGTCCTTTTTATTTTTGTGTGGTACTTGGCATTGTAACGTCCCGGTCTGTGACTAGGACCCTGAGCTGCAATGGGAATAGAAATAATGTCGTAATAAAGGCACTTGGAAAATTCTGCTCAGCTGGCTTGCTTTTGCAGGGATTTGGCTTTGCTCTTAATGAGGTCATGTGAAAGGAGCATTTATTTATTTATTCGTTATTTTTGCATATGTACAAAAGGGTTCTGGAAGCGCACCCTCAGCACCTTTCACACAGCTACAAATCATCTTTATAAAAATAACACTAAACCAAAGTGCAAAGCAGTCACTCAAAATAAGTAGTTAAAAATACTCTTGGTAAATGAAAAGCTGGAATCACATTTCCCTACCAGTGAAGTTCTGTCCCCATCACAGTCGTGTTCAGGGAAAAATAGGGGTCCTTTATACTGGACTTGTAGAGCCAACAGACACGAGCTCTTTCAGACTATAAGAACCTGAGCCTGAAGTTTGGACGTAACTTCTGAGTTTGACTTCTAGAGACTGAAGGCCAGACATAAACTCTGTGGAAAAACTTGGGATTTCAAGTGACTTCCTTGGCGCAGCAAAGAGGGGTGGTATCAGTGGGTGTGAGATTCCCTGTATTGCTCTTCTGTGTTCCTAGCAAGCAATAAATTATATCTATTCTTCAGCTATTTGTGTCTCCAATATTACATAAAAATAAAAGGACAAGACTCCACTGGATATGAAATATTGACATCATTTTCACATCAACAGCTGTGTATGAAAGTAAAGATACAGCAAAAATTATTGGGTTGTTACTAGGTTAGCACCTCTCCTAAGATAGAGATGATGGCTATCTGCTCCTGTTGCATTTCAGAGTGTTTGGATGACAGTTATATGAAAAATCTAAATACTTTATCGAACTAGTTCTGCTGAAAGTCTTAAAGTCATCTTCTGGGTGATGTTCTTTGTGAACACAGTGTTGTACTCTGAAAAGATGGAATGGCTTAGTCATCCAGGCTGATTAGTTTTGTCAGGCACTGCAAATTGAGTGACCTTCCTTAGGAGTGGTATTTAGGGGGGTTTGTTTTGTTTGAAGTATAAAGTACCTTTTTTTTTTTTTTTGTTCAGCATCCACAGCTGTCTCACTTACTTGTGTGATTCATCAGACGTCATGAGCCACATAAGGATACACTCAGGCTGGATTTTAGAGGAGATGCTCAGGACAACCCAGGCAGAGGCTCTGCTGATGCTGGAGACCCCACTGCATCCCATCAGGGCCAGCACCGGGCAGCTGTGGGTACCACCAGCAGGTGCCGTACAGGAGGTAGGGCAACAGGAGCTGGAAGCACCACGCAGGACCGAAGCTCCCACACCTGGGACCTGCTGCAGTACCGACTCAGCACCCAGAAACAGCAGTAGGTCCCATTGCAGCAGCGAGAAGGGTGAGTCTGGAGCGTAAGGAACTGAGCTGAGGTTTATGAGATGTAATGGCTGGGTTTGCCATTCCTTCAGGAGAAAAGCATATAAAGCAAAACATTTCAAGCTTCTTCAGCCATTCACAGTAACCTTAACAAAGTGAGATAACTTAAACACACGAGTTTCTGCTTGCCCTACCAAATTGTAGGGACTTAGCCTTATTGACAAAAGTATGTTCAAAAAACAGTCACTGGCTATATTTTAGGGGCTTTACATCTGTAATACAGGAATTAAAGTAATATTGCTATTTCTGGCAGTGGTGCCAAAAAGAGCATTCATTATTATTTAGCAGGCAGAATACATCTCTACATGACGCTTTCAATGAAAAGATGTAAAATGAAAGGCTTCAGTGTGTAGAAACTAATACAAAATTCCTTCAAAAGCCAGAGCACCCCTCCTCATCTGATGGCCAAGTCACAACTGAAGTAATTTCATCTTAAATTCTGTTATGTCATTTGGGCACACTGGCAGCATTTATCAGTTAGGTACTTATTTCAGCAGCTGTACCTTACCTAAATATATTTATATGAATGTACAGACTA
The DNA here is from genome assembly GCF_023638135.1 of Falco biarmicus. NCBI lineage: Eukaryota > Metazoa > Chordata > Aves > Falconiformes > Falconidae > Falco > Falco biarmicus. Next base: position 98,669,788 of record NC_079290.1, read on the forward strand.
CTTTTGTCAGATTTTTACAAAATTGACGAGCTTGAGCCTTTCAGCAACAACATGGATATTCTGTATGGTTTCTGCCAGTTTTAGAAAAGGAATTTTCTGCTGACAAGCAATTAGCTTTCTGCTACTATGAAGATTATTCAATGGCATTTTTGCCATCTGTTACGATGTGTACTTTTCTTAAATGCAACAAAATTTGACACTGAAAGAACAGTGTGGGGGAGAGGTTTCTACACAAGCAGGACCTATCTCAAAAAAAAAAAAAACAAACAGGCACCCAGAACTGAAATCTCTTCTCACATATTCCCCAAAATTCAATGTCTTTCGCAGGTAATTATGTCCCCAAATGACCTTATGGATGCAAACTCTTTTATTGGGCTCCTTTCTTCCATCTGGAAACCTTAGGAAATGCTGTAAGCTAGGCTGTTGTTCGTTAACAAAAGGAAACCTGTTACTTTCTTCTTCCAGCCACGGTATTCATTTGTAGTAATGAGGATAGGGGGAGAAGTTAAGTGCTCTGGGAGATGTGCGTTTTATTTAAAAAGGAATTGTGGTCTAGTGAAATCCTAAAGATAGGAAAGTTAGCTGTTAGTTGGTAATTTCCTTTCTCTTTCTGAATAGCTAAGCAGTTATCTATCGCAATTTAAAGGTGCTTTCTTCTAGGTCTTTTGGCTTCACAGTATTTATGTTAGGAAAGCTCTAGATGATGCTGACATGTTAATGTTTTCCCAATTAAATAGGTGCTGCTTTTATATCGTATTTATGTTTGTAAAGTTAATTGTATCTCGGTTCTCCTGTGAGTCACTCCAGCGGGGATGGCTCTCCATGTCAGCTGTAGAGGTGAAAGCCCCCGCTTTGTAGCTGAGCCTACAGCACTGCAGAGCGGCCAGGCTTAGCCCAGCCACGCACTCAGCTTCTGGCATTTATGTCACCTCCCCATGTCTATTGTCCATGACAAGTCTCATAGTTAAGTGATTGTTAGAAGAAACAAAGCATTAGATGACATCTAGAGTTGTGTAAGTAGCTTATGGTTGTGTCCTTCTGCCTTACAAACCACCCCTCTGGAAGGACAGTCTCCTCCGAGCACCCGTTAGGTCTGGGTAACTTCGTCACAGCTAACAGGCATTTCAGAAAGCACACTATGGACCTTGTTGGAGTTTTTCAGTTTGTAGAGTCCTTGGTCGTTCCTAGACAGACAATGCCTTCAGGCTCAGGAGGAGTTTGACTGCATGTCCTCAAGGCCATCGGTTTGGCTGGTGGCTTTGTGGGACTGCAGCGTCAGTTAACAGGCAGCTGCCTGTAAGCTAAAGGTTTCTGAGCTGAAATGATGCAGTTGTACAGCGAATATAACCTGCTTGGTCAATCTACGCACGGAGTATTGCACAAAAGAGAAAGTCACCACCTCGAGACTACAGAGGCTGCATTTCTCCATGGAGGGAAAAATAATCAATTGGATCAAACAAGAAGTTACATTTAACAGTATCCTGCAAACTACTAATAATTATCAACCACAGAGCCTTGGGTTCAGAGCCAGCATCTAGTCTAGGTGCACTAAAGCCCCTGCAACTACTGGAGGCTGCCAGGAGGCAGGTCAGTTAAGCCAAGGCAAGCAATTTCCTAAACTGCAACTCTAACCAAAGATACTGTTGATGCCGAGAGTGAACGAAAAACAAACCCCAGCACACACAGGAGTTATAAGAAAGGAAACATGGGGGTTTATCCTTCCTTGTCTACATTTTTGTAAACAAGATTGTAACATGGGTTTTTCTCCCGATTCATGTTGGCAAGTTGTCCTCCCTTTCCCTACAGCCCTACAAGTCTTTGAACACTGATTGGTGTTGCCAGAGAACAGCAGTGTTACCTGCAATGTCAGATATCCCTGCAGCTCAGACTCTGACGGTAGGTGTTTAGGCTTTTGCATTGTTGGCTTGAGATATATACATTACTTTCAGTTTTACACATCTTAAAACATGGCAAGCATAAGAAACAAAGGAGGTTTAACATTAATATTGCATTAAACCAATAACATGAGATTAAATCCAATGAAACAGCTTCCAAAGATCTAATAGAAGATAGTTCTAGAAGGGAGATGTCTAATGGTGTTGAAAGCCTGTTTTGAAAACAAACAGCCAGTCTGAGCTGTTTTGCACAGAGCATGCTGCAGGTTTGCCCTGCTCCCTGAAACTGTTTCTGGCTCAAATAGAAATGTGGATTTTGTGCAGAATAATGAAGTTGGCATGCACTGAAAAATCCATCTCCCCACTTCACAAAGAAATCTCAGGTTGTTGAAGCCTAGGGTCTTGGTGGTCATTAGGAGAGAAAAAGAGAAGCATCTCCAACTCTAATGGGGCCTCTGTAAGTTCAGGCAGAACGTGGCAATCCACAAGGCTGGAGGTCAGGAGATCCTGGCCACCCCAGGGGGGCCCAAATGTCCCTTTGCTGCAGCTGAGAAAGGGGAACCTCTCTCCACCTCTTTCTCCTAAGTGAGCCCATCTGAGGGAGACCTAGGCACCTGTGGAGGAATGAAGGCAAGTTGATTGGCATTGATGGTATACAGCTGTGGGCTGGCTTCAGGGGCGGTGGGCTGATGTGGATAAGGTGCAGCTGTGGCTGGTTCCTGCCGAGTACTTAAATAGCTCTAAGGGGTATAGAAGAGGAGCAGCCAATGCAGAGAGACCTGGAAGAAGCAGAGGGACAAAAGAGAGAGGGTGTGCCCTGGAGGTAGGAGAGATGAGGAGAAGGGTGCAGCAGATGCAAGAAGCAGGGTGGACTGACCTGAAGCGTATAAAGAAACATCATGGACAGTAGATGAACTGTTGAAACCTTGTGGGGGATTGGTGGCTGTGCTGGGGCAAGGCGTGGGAGCTACTTACTGAAGTTAACCTGGTATGGGGTGGTAAAAGCCTTGTTGCAGCCAGCTAGTTTTGAGAGTACCGCAACAGGCACCAACATGCGACCAAGTCGCCAAGCACGCCCTCTGAGAGCACATCTTGGCTAGTGCCACTGCTGCCTCCTCAGCTGGAAGGCAACTGGAGGAAAAAGGGGGGGAAAAAAAAAAAGAAACAGGACTTAAAAGGCTGCAGGCACCTTTAAGGAAACCTAGAAACCTGATGAAAATGATCTATGTGGGTGCAGTGCAATGACCAGCATAAAGTGCCTGTGTGAATGTCTGAAAAATATTGTTTCCAGATCTCATATCTTAAGGGATGGGGGGGGGAAAGAGGAAATGTTTTGTTAATGACTTGCAGCTTTGCCCCAGCGTAGCCCTCCAAAATAAAAACAGTACTAGCTGCAGACTAGTGCAGCTGAAATTGTATCTCTTGCTTTTATCGTTTCTGGATATTTTCCATATATAAATGTTTACATTCATATATCTGCATAATGCCTAATTGCATGACTAGGTCCTCATAAAAGCAGAGCTAAGTTCAGCAGCCCTGAACCTCAGCATAAGGATCTTGTTCCATCGCCTTAGTGATTATCTGGTGCAGTTAATCCGGACTGCATGTGCTAGGTTTGATTCTGATGTGCTGCACAGAAATGATGACAGAAAGCCACAGATAGGAGCAAATACCATGAGCTGAAGTTAACGTTCTCTGTTGTCAGATGCCAATAGTAGTTTACAGCATTTTTACCATGGCTGAACAGAAATAGGGTGGCATCTAACCACATCAACCTGCTTCTGCTCCAGTTTTCCTTTAAAATTACTTCTAGGTCACATTTTTTCTGTTTCACATATTTCTGTTCTAAGCTTTGTAAGAATACTGGCTAATGTATAAAGAAATTGCTGTTACTAGTTTCACAATTACTTCTGCTAAAAACATCTGAATAGTTATTACAATGTTTATATTATTATTATTATATCTTAACCTTGCACTTCATTGCTAACCAAAAACAATCCTAGTAACCCAAACGCTCTAACTTAAGAACAGACCACTGTTTTCTTCTCTAATCAACAAATATGACATTAAAACCTTGTCAGATAAGACAATTTCTGCATTTGAACATACATCTCGACTTGTTTGTGTGAAACAAATGTTTTAGACTTAAATATTGTGTGCTTGCACTGCCCTGTCAGCCCAAGAGGAGGCTGTGGGTTTTGCTGAGGTAAGACAGACCTCTTCACAAGTGCCCTTCTGAGCTGCTGTGGGAAACAGCAGTCTTAACCTTGGTGGGGAGGGGGAATGGGAGCAGTGGGAGTGATATTTCACTAGCCATCTCAAGAATCCTGCTAGCTTCCAGGCTTGGAACAAGTAATAGTTGGAAGACATCTAGTTCAGCACTTGTTCTGGGTTGGATCCAGCAATCAAGCCGGTCTATCACAGAATTAGACAAAAGTGTTGTCTAGGTAAGGGGTTTGAGCACTTAGCTGGTAAAATGTGTTGTTCCCTCAAGGATGTTACAGACTCCTTTCTCTCTTGCAGGGTTTTTGTTCTGTTTTTTTCTGAGCGTGAAAAACACTGAAACAAAAAAAAATAATACAGCATATGGTGTCCGATGTATAAATCAGTATACTTCATTGTTACCACGGGAATGAAGACTTGGAAATTTGTTTTCCACCGCTTTGTGGTCTGTCTTGCATTTTTACTTGTTTAAAGTAAGGCAGCCTTCTCTTGAAGCAGAACAGTTACATTTGGCACCATCAGAGAGTGTCATGTCCAAAAGGCTGGTTGGGTTTTGTCCAGCTATAACAGTAGAGAGGGTTGACAAGATGGAAACATTTCTTTGCTGACAGTTGACACCTATTTTGTAGAGATGGAAAAAGCAGAGGAGAATCCAGCTTTCAGGGTCCTAGGTAGAAAGCACGCCAAGAAGTTCAGCCCTGAGTGATCCTGGGGCCGTGAGGAGCCCTGAGCCTCTCTGTGCAGGTTAGATGGCTCCAAAGACTATGGGCTCCTTCTACATCCCACTTGTCAGAGCCACAAAGTTATCTCTGACCTTTCTCCTTCTCACCTCCACATCCCCAGTGGAGGAAAGCAAGCAAAGGACAGGCTGCTTCTCCTCTGCTTCTGCAATGGCTTCAGCATCTGCTGCAACACGGGTAAGTTTAACCCAAAGAGGCTCTGGAGAGAATGTCACGGTCAAAGTGACTGAAAACTGATGCGGGGCTTGTATCTTCATTGCATTTATTTTTATGGGTTTGGTTTGGATTTTTTTTTTCTCCTGTGTGCAAAGCTCCCTCAGACATGCCCCTTATCACAAAGGAGGACTCTGCATAATGAATTCCTAACATAATGGTCCCACTTCATAATTAATTTATTCATTCTCTTGCTGTATAACTGTTTCTCTACTTAACTGACTGACTTTGGTAATAGTTCTCTGCATAATTGATTCATATTGCTGTTGATTCTCCCCATTTTTATTTAATACCAGAAATTATTTGCTGTATAACTGCTTCATTGCTTAACTCATTATCTACACAATTGCTTGGTATTGTAATTGATTTGCTGCTTAACGGTCTCACAGGATAATGAATAGCACGTAACGGCTGTCCACTTTTCACCTCCGTTTCCCTTCCCTGCATCAGCCTTTCCCTTTCTTGATGTGACAACACGAAGCTTTCCTGACACCCATTTTATCCACTCAGCCCATTTGAAAATGTCACTGCTATCACCAGTCCCCTGGCCCTTACCCTGATGCCTCCAGCCCCCTTTGGTGTCCTCCCCGGCCACTCTCCCAGCTGCATCACGCCGTCTGCAGAGCTTCAGCCCCTTCTCTCTCGTATATCCACAGTGCAGACTCACACGGGTTTTTAAACCTGTATACTCATCCCTTCTGTCCTCCTTCCACCACTTAGCTTCATGTCTGTCCCTTCCATGGATGTTTTTGCTTAATGACCCTTGTAATGTTTCTTTGGCATGTTTATGCCTGGAAGACACCCCTGGACTACTCCAGAAAGCCTCTGCGCTGCCTCCTCCTTGAAATCCTCCCTCAAGCACACACCTTCCGCGCTCCACACAATGCCTGTTATGCCAGAGCCCACTAGTGTTACTATCCCTTGTATAACAGTGGTAAAACTTTAAAACTGTGAGCAACACACCCAGATTGTTTATGCATCCTCACACTGCTCCTGATCCTAATTCTCTTCAAAACATATGATGTCCTTCTTAAAAAGCACACGTACGCTGGTGACTTTCTCTTGTATATTTGCACTGCCCTGCCTGAGATGTCTGGGAAAAAATGTAAGTAACACATGCATTTCCAGAAAGTTAAAAAGCCAGCACACAACCATCCTCAGCTTCTTTCCTTCCTGTCGAGATGACTCCAAAACTTCAATCTACTCTTCCCCTATTCGCTTGCTCAGAAATTACATTTTGTTCTGAATCTCCTGTCAGTATAAGCCGGATCTCCAAGGAGCGATTGAAATGCAGCAACGGAAGTCCTGCCTGACAATCCCACTGCGGGACTCCTTTAGGAAAGAAGTAAGACCAGGGTTGTAGAGACATGAAATTCTTATTTGCAACTTACATGATTCCCTAGGTGTAAAGATAAAGAAAAAATAAGTAACTCCTACAGACAACTTCCTCCCTCACTGCTGTCTTCCTGCATATGGCAATCAGAGGCAGCCACTGCTGCCCTTCCGTGCCATGAGAACGATTCCTCCCGCCTTTATTTAGTCAAAGGTGGCGGATGCATCGATGTTTTCTATACAAGGTAATTCTTGGGTTGGTGGGAAGGGATATTGGTCCAAATTGCTCTCCATTGTAAGGCACTCAGCTTTGATAGCTTTAAACATAGATGGTATTTATCTGCTCCTTATACAGGTCAAACACGACTGATGAAAACATAGCAAGATTTAATATTCTAATACAAATGCCATTTCTTATTGATGTCAAGCATAGCACTTGAATAAATATTATACCTCCTTCCATGAAGAAATCACAGTAGGGTTATTTCTGGCAATTGAACCAGCTTCCAGGAGATGTGTTCTGCTGGGGGTTTCTGCAAGGAGCTTGGTGCATGACCCCATTTTAAGATCCCTGGAATGCCTGTTTAGCAACTTGGGGGATCAGGTCGATTGGTTTAAACCTTGTCTGGGTCCTATGACTTTGAACTGGAGCAGCACTGACAGCCAGCACCATTAGCAGTTGCTGCCATCTACGGGTAGGATCATTTTAGCTTTATTCCTCAGTGATTCTTCGTTACGAATAATATACCCGTTCTCATATATAAACAAATATAATGGAAGAAATAAATGACACAGTTATCATTGCTTTCTCCACTAAAAGGGAAGCAAAATAACAGAGAAGGACTTCACCTATGCATCCACCTGAAAAGAACAGAAGATTTTGAACACTTAAAATTATTATCTGCTGTAGACAAGGGAAAAAAAATTATATTGCTTTATTTTCCATCTTCAGTATGTCACATGCCGCCTTTGCTTTAAAACCATTGGGGCACACTTATCCCTGATTGAACAGCACCGAGATGACTCCAAATGCACAAATGCACCTTATCATTTGCATATTCATTTGAATGCTGTTATAGCTTTTTTTTTTTTTTTTTTTTTTTTTTAATCCCTTCAAAGTGGGAAAGCATTCATGCACTGGTGACTCTCATTCTTTTCCAGCCTGGGAGGTTTTTAGCTTTTCCCATTTAGAATTAAGAGCAGTTTGTGGTATTCATCACCCATGACAGCTGTTAATCCCTCTCAACTCTATACAGTCACTGTGCTAAAACATTCTAAGTAACAGGACTATTCAATGCTATTTTGGATTGCACCTGTGGTCCCTTTAGCTCATTCATCTTTCTCTGACACTGGCTAGTACCAGGTGCTTGAAGGGGGGAAAGTGAAAAACCTCTATAGTGGAAAATTAATGCAAAGGCACAAGAACTTGCTATTACAAGTAACGGCATCGTAAAATCCCTTTCACAAGCCAACCACATCCATCTAAAACCTGATTTCAGTTGTTGATCCCTCCCAATTCCTGTTGGGAAGCTTTTCACAAGGGCTGTTCTGTTGAGTAAAAACCTTTTAATTTCCAATCGACATTTATTTCTGGCCACTTCACACCAAATGTTCCTTTCTCAATAATGTCCTTTTGCACAAAGCATTTCTTTTTTCTTCTCTGCCTATTTTTAAGCTCCTGTTTTGTTTACAGATGGAAACAAGATTCCCTCTCAAGCTTTGTTTCGCTAAGCTAAACAAGCCAATCTCTTTTTAACCACCCACGACAGAAAAAACTCCACTCCCCTTAATTATTCCATTGATGCTAGGTGGCCAGTGTGAATATGAATTCAAATTTCCTGTATTGGATAACTGTGGTTTGTATTTGAAATGACATTATACTCAAGGGTCAATGAAACTTTCCATGAAACTCCACTAAAAATACCCTACTTGATGCACCTTAGTGTTACGTTTGCTTTCCTCGTGGCCATAGCACATCGGTGGGTCAACCATACCTCTCAGAGCTCGTGTTACTCTCCCCTTCAGTCTTCACCTAAAAGTACAGCAGGTATTATTAGTCCTTATTTTGCGCTTTGCATCACTTCGCCATTTCTGTTACCCCAGTTTTTAAGGTCATCCACAACTTCTTAATCCTGCTCTGCAGATTTCACTGTTGCAGCCAAGGGGGTTATAACTCTTTGATCCACGAACGCTGTGTGCCAGCAGGGAGAAAGTTTTCAGGCCACTAAGCATGTAACCTTCAGCACTTGCTTCATTTATAGTCCCTGAGTAAGACCTAATGACTTCCATGGGGCAATGGATAGATTAAAGCCAAGCATTAAGCAGCCTAGAATCATGAGACAGCAGAAAGTTGTTTGTCCCGTCCTTTCCTGGCTTGTGACTACACTGCTTATGCCTTTTCATGCAGGAATTAGTCCCTGATGCCCAGTTAGCAAAACTGATAGCCCTGAAGTTACTGCAGCCCACCGAGGGTGCCCCCAGGCCTCGGTGAATCCACCTGCTGGTTCATATCCACCAACCTTCAACGTGGAGATGGTCGAAACAGGGGACATGGGAGATGACAGCAGGAAGCGGGAAAAATGAATGAGTTGATCTCTGACACAAAGACGGAAAGTCAGCTGCACGAGGAGATCTCTGTAGCCAGCGGTAGTGACTTTCCTTCCCTTCAAGAAGATGAAAACAGGCACTGTGTGATGGCCAGCACGTGGGTGTATTTGACCTGGAATGGGCTGACTCCAGCTGCAATCACAGCCCTCATCGATACAGCGCTTCTTGCATGCATCCTCTGCCATTGTATCCAAGAGCAGAAATCACCTGCAAAACGCAAACCGGCAGATGATGCAAAAGGAGACAGCTCAGTAGTCATAATTTTGCCTTTCAATTGTCATAGCAAGCACAGAGCTTTGAAAAGGATCATTGAAGAAAGAGTATCGAAGAAAGAGTATCACAGAAAATACACTGTGCCAATTTCTGAATCATCCATAGATGAAAACACAACTGCCTGCAGGCTCACAAATGTCAGCATTTACTGCCATGCTAATGCCAGGCAACGTGCATACAACAGCCAAGCAGATGCAAGGCACATTAGGCAAGTTTCTGCTTTTATTTATAATGAAAACAAACAACTGTGTGGGTGAGCCCACCCATGCCCCCCAACTTGTGCAGTGCAAGCGGTTTGGGAAATGGCTATTCATGTAGGATGAGCCCGCAAGTAGATTACCACTTCAGTATATCAGAAAGGTATTATTTATAGCTTATTTTTGTAGTAAGAGCGACGGCTTCTAGCATTCTGCTTTACCACGCCAGCAGCTGGAGGGAGTTGCTGCAATAGACGCTGGCCTCGTGCACACGCATTGTCCCAGCCGCTGGGATGAGCCGTGCCATGGTGGTTCACCTGCCTCCGCATGGAGCTGGGTGGTTCCATCTTCATAGTGACCAACCATAATTATCGATTCTGGCAAGAACAAAAGGTGCCACGTGTTTTTTGTGAACATGTATGCAACCCATACCAGTGATGCCAGGGCGTTAATGTATAACAGTATATGTATAACCTTAGGTTTAATGTATAACCTTAGTATATGCGCAGCCTTAGTATAATTACTCAATTGTAAACGAGAAGTCCTTATATTAGTGTAATTGTTCAGCTAGTGATCAAGAAGGTGTGGTATTGAACGGACAAAATTTATGATCTAACTTGAAAGGAACATCTAGGATAAAAGAACTGATTGAACTTCACAGGTAAGAGAAAAGAACTGATCGAACCTCATGGAAACCCAGCAGGTTTTGCCAAGTAACATCGTAACAGGACTAAGATGACCAGGTCATGGAGTATTTGGGAATGAATTTGGGTCAGTGGTTGCAAAAGCAGCCCTTCGACTCAGTTCAAAAGAAACTACGCATGTGCAAAAGGAGGGACTAATGTAAATGAATCTTGGGCAGATAACGAAATATATAAGGATCCTGGAAAAATGAATGCAGAATATAAAGGACATATTTGAGGACAAGGTGAGCACATTAGGAGGAGATACCCCTGTACTCCCAGCACCGTAACGAACCACCCCTGCTTTCGAAACTTCAAAATAAGTCTTAGAATGATTCTCCGGCCGATCTTTCGGCAGCAGAACAGGCCAACAGCCTTGCCGTGAAGTATGCGCACCACAGAAAATGGCAGTGGGCCAAGCTGGTTTCCTCTCCTATTAATTCCCTGCAAATATTAAGTAAACTTGCTTTACCAGCATGTAAGGCTAAAGGCCACCTGTATCACCCGTGCTGCCATGCAGTGCTAACGCGCGGCCTGGCCCGCTCCCGCGCCAAGGGAAGTGTTCCATTAAGGCCCCAGACTTTTTGAATCCTTAAGTTCTAAGACCTAGTTCTTAACTAAGGCTCCAGATCCACCCAGTTCCCTAAATTCTGCTCATTACTGCGTTAGTAACACTGACACCTGACATCAGGGCCCTTTTGGCTGCTGAATGCTGCTCTTGGCCCAGAACTAAACACAACGTAAACATGAGGTGGGGGCGGCAGTGGGACGGGGACCGGGACCGGCACAAACCACCCTCCCAAAATGCTCTTTTATTCACTTCAGTAAAGGATGGGGCTAGCTGCGCGACGCCTGGAGAGCCTGTGCTGCTAGCAGCTAGCTCCTGGCGCCCCAGCAAGCCCGGGTCGCGGCCCACGGGGGCCGGGCAGCGCCGGTGCCGCCGCGACCCCCCGGGAGGGTACCGGCTCCGCCCGCCCGCCCCGCGTTTCTCGGCGCGGCCGCCGCGTGAGCCACAGAATCAACCGCGGCCGCTGGCGGCACCACCCGCCTGCTTCGCCACGTGCCGGAGGCGGAAGTGAGACACGGCGCGCGGCGGAAGTGAAGCGCCGGGGCGGCCCGTGCTCGGCGATGGCGTCCTCCTTGTAGCGGCGGGCGCGGCAGCAGCCGTTCCCCTCCTTCCTCCCCTCTATCCGTCGTCGGGACCGGGCGGCGCGGCTATGGCCAGGGGCCAGGCGGCCGCGGCAGTGAGCGGTGGAAGGCGGGCGCTGCTGCTGCTGCTGCGGTCGCGCTGCGCGGACGGCGCCCTCCCGCCCGTCGCCGCCGCCTCACGTGACGGCCGCGCGGCCCCCTCCCCCGCGCGCCGCCGCCTCAGCGAGTGGCAGCGCCCGGCCGCGCCGCGGGGCCCCGCGGCCGCCGTTACCGGCAGCGAGGGGTGGGGGAGGCGCGTCGGCGGGGCCGGCAGGGAGAGCCGCTGCGGGGAGCGGGGTGAGGAGAGCGGGGGGGCGGGGTGGGGAGTCACCGAGGCTGGGGGAGCCGGGGGTCTGCAGGGCACCGCCGCCCTCCGCGGCAGCGGTGGAGGCTGCCCGTAGCGGCGGTTAGGGGAAGGGGTTTTCTCCCCCGAAGGCTAAATTGGCTGTTTTTTATTGATCTGTAAGGCAGCTAAGCCATAGCCGTGTCTTTTGTCCAGTTGTCTTAAAATATACGTCTTAAATATATATTCATGGTTATAGATACGGCTAAAATAAAATATATGTCTGAAAATACAACGTCTTTCGGGACAGAGAGTTCGGCCTCCTGACGATTTACCTCACGTTCCAGCTTGCGTTCTTCCCGCCAGCTGGGTTATGTGAGTGTCCCAGTGGAAACTACGCTGGCTTAGGTTTGCATTCAGCGTTGAAAATATTTTCTGTAAAAATGTTAAATGGCAGTTTGTGAGTGATTTTTGTCAGAAAGGCAACCGACAAAGGTTTGTGTTTTTAACAGAGAATGGAAAGAGCCTGTGAGTTTAGTCTGCAAAGCTTGGAAGTGCTCACAGCTTCCACCGGTTGTGCTGGCGATGGTAAAGGAACAAGTTTCCAGACCCTGACACTTGGTGGGGGTTTTCCAGGACATCCTCTTGGAGAGCGTTTCACAAGTACAGCAGTAGCGTATTCTGTTTTCAAGCTCTTGCGCTTGTTCGTTCGATACCTTTTCAGTTTGAAGCAAGCTGTGTTAATCTCGACGCACAATCTAAAATTTTGTCATAAATAAAAAGTATTTGGGGTAGTAAGGAAATTCCAGGAAAGCAAACAATTTGATTAATTATTCTTTCTTAAAAGTAACTTACATTTTTTTCATCTCTTTTTTTTCAGATGTAAGCATCTCTGCATCATCGTCTTTACAAAGCAAAGGGAATATTTCCTTACTGGGGAATAGGAAGCTTTTTTTTGACACTCATGCGCTGGTATGCCTCTTGGAAGAAAATGGTAATTTGCTGGAAACAGGTGGCTTTTTTAAATGGGATTTTATGAGTGTTGTTTTAGTTTACAAAGTCTGTTACTTCTCTTTGATGTGTGATGTTACAGCTTCAGTTTTACAGATATATTTTTATATACACTGGATAAGAACTTGTAGGGGGTTTTCTACTTCCAAAAGGAAACAGTGAGCTTATATAACTTTGATTGGAACAATGTGTTATTCTAATGGTAATTAAAATGCTAAAAAGAAATTAAATTTTAAGAATTTGGAGTAAGAAACAGAGTTTTCAAGGTAGTGGTTTAAAATGTATTAATTGGATTCCAACGTATTTAGTATATAACACCCTGAATATATAACAATGTAATACAATAGGATTGAATGCAGAATACTATGTAAAATGCAGCTTCTAGGACAGATCGTAGAATACTATTTGAAATATGGCTGCTTTTATGCTAAAACATAAGGGAATAGATTATTTTGGGTTCACACTAATGTTGCTGAGGTGGGGAAGGTATTCTAAGGTGAAGTTCTGTACAGCTATATTGGCTTTTAACAGCTCTCCATCCCTGAAAAGGAGAGTGTCTGCTCTCTTTCCCCTGCCACATGGCTTTTCTCTCTTTCCACGGGCCAACCTAATTCTCAGAAAAGTCGCCAGCTCTTTTGCTGGATTGGTAGTCTGAGATGCTAGTTGAATGAGCCCTGGGGATGAGGGATAAGGAGAGAGGGGTATCTCTTCTTCCCTTTGGTGGTGGCAAACTATTGCACTAGCTCAGCTATTGAAAGCGTCTCACTCTCAGACCCCGTATGTGCCAACTGCTAGTTAGTTTGAAACAATCATGCTTTTCCAAGTGTTTCTTCTCATAATGATCAAATCTTGTTCATGGAATTTTTGCTTCTACATTTTGAAAGTGAAGAAGTTGAGAGTATTTCTAGTGACAATGTTTTACCATAGTTCGCAATATATTCAATTTGAAAAGTTTCTAATAGGGACTCAGAGGCTCGTAGGCCTAAAATCAGAGCAGTTAGCTTTTTTCAACTGCTGAGTTTTGCACATCTTCAGCGGTACTGGAAGATTCAAAGTATAATGAAATTAAGTGTCTGCTTTTCAGGTGAGAATTCTTGCTCATAGAAATAACCACATGTGACACATGACATTCCAGAATACTTCTAGATAATTTCCAGCATTTATCCTGCTGATAATTGTAATAGTGCTGTGCTACAGAAGCAGCTATACTATGTCACAAACATAATTGTGAGGTGGAGGAACTTGGATGTACTGACTAGTTGTGTTCTTTTGTTAGTGCTGGATCAAGAGGAGTGTTTTAGTGTCTTTCATAACTGACATTCATTTCAACTTGGCGCTGAGTATAGCAAGTGGCGTTTCTGTAAACTGTTCAGATTAAGATCTTTTTCTGAATGTTGTTGCATTTTGTTTTGCTTAGGGTTCACAACTCGGCAGTCGGAGGTCATTGTATCTGCATTAGTGGAAATTATGAACACCAACCTGGATATGATTTACAAGGACATGGTCACCAAAGTACAACAGGTTAGATCAGAGACAACAATGGGCCTAAAGTAAATCAAAACATTGTATGCCTGCTAATGAAATATATGTTGCTAGTTATTATTTGTTAGATGAGATATTTTAGAAGTGCGAACATGAAGAACAAACATCCCTGTGTGTATCTGTTGGCTAGTTAAATTTGTCTTGACTTCATCAAATATTTGTGTTGTGGTGGACCTTGAGATTTAGGTGCTGTGAGCTGGTATGCAAACCACGGGTAGCTTTTTCGTTTCAGCCTTATTATAGTGTGAAATAGAATCACTTAGAAGGCTTTTAGACAGACATAGGAGGTATTCAATACATGGATTTGAATAGTTACAGCTCCTACTTATTCTTTTGTGGACTTGTAACAAGGAAGTACAGTTTCCTTCTGTTACTACCCTGTTATATGGTACCTTTCTATTTATCTCTTCATGTCACAATGACATTCATATTGTGTCAGAATTGAGCTGAATTTTTTTTTTATATGATGTTTTTAGGGCATAATTGGTGTAGTTGTATACACTGATAAGATGTAGGAAAGTGTATAGTTTGTATGCTAATATAGAAGTCTATCTCCTTTTCCTTTGATGCATACATTGTTTGTGGTATCCTCTAAACCTACCCAGCATGTACGTTTTGGTGGGAGGAAGTGAAGAAAACTTGCTTGGAGGTTGACTGATAATGCTGAATATCTGCAGAGATCCTTCCTGGCTACCAAGAAATGGTGTACAAGTGAACTGGATTGTTAGCTTCGACTTCTGAGGGAATGATTGCTTTGATGAGTAATTGGGTCTGGAGGCAAGGCGTGTTCTAATACTGGCTGTGTTTTTTCTTTTTTTTGTCATTTTTTTTGGGGGGGTGGGGAAGGGTGACGGCCCTTTGTCAACTCATACAACGGTAAATCCGTCTAAGGAATTGGTCATGACAGTGTTGAATATTGCCATGTTGAGCTGTTAGGCATCTGACTTCAGAAATGAAACTGCAATTCAGAGTAAGACATGATTCACTGCATGTGGAACTTGAGCATCTTTGAATGGCTTTCACAATATCTGCTATGCTGGATTCCCTGCCACATAAGCTTGTGAGATAGTGCTGACAAGAAGCATACAACCTCTTCGGCCGCTCCGTGAGGCTGGGCTTTACAGCCCCAACTCCTCACCTTCTGAGCACAAGCTTTAAGTTATTTCATAGTAACAAGGCTGCTGTCTTAAAACATGAGAAAACAGCAGCTGCTGTCTTGGTAATATAATAGTCTTGGCAGTACAACATCTCATTTAGAAGTGGGATACCTGGATTTTGCACTGCCTTCCATCTAGGGAGGTTCCAGCCCATCATTCCTAGCTTTTAGATTCCAGGCTAAGAAGACATGTGAGTGCTTCCTCCTCCTGCGCTGAACTTGTTCCACAGTCTGTCAGGGAATGCAACACTAAAGGGACCCTTTCTCCTGCGGTTGGTTGTATTTTAAGTAAGCAGTCTGCAATAAGCAATCTCAACATCCTTCTGTGCTCAGCCTTTTTGAATGAAAGTAAACAAGTTTTCCTTCGTTTTGTACTGAATTCAATGTTGCTACTGATGGTAGATGTTTTCTGAGACTCAGATTTGACCCTTAGGTGACTTTTTGCCATTAAGATTTAAAGGTGCAGGTTTGTATGGCGTGCTAAGATAAAGCAGCTCAGGAGGTGTGCATGCCATGAATTCTGGGCAACATGATAAACCTGTACTTCTTTGTAGTCTTTTTGCATAAGGTCTTGTGCCAAAAGAGAATGAGGAATTGGAATAAGGTTTGGAACGTTCTGGATGTAGTTATTACCATTAGGCCATAGTTGGGTATGAAAAAGATAGTTTTGCACTGGTTAGATAAAACCTTATGGAAAAATAAGTGTGTGTGTGTGTGTATAGACATCAGGAAGAGAAGGAATGTAGAAGATTCTGTTCTCTGTTTTCTGAGTTCATTGAAGAGAGAACAAAAGCAAGATTGGAGACATCTGGGAGTAAGAGAAGAGGTGTCCATGGCAGTACTCTTTCTGTAGACTTTTTGTAATGTGTGCAGTACACTGACCCCGTTTTTTCAGTCTTGTGGCCAGGCTACCTGGTGAGGCTCCTCCAGATGCCGCTTGGAAATATAATGCTGCAAGTTAGAGTAGCATTTCCTGAGTGGCTGTGTCAGATTTGTAGGGTTCTTAGTCCAGAATCAAAACCAAGGGACTACTTATTAGAAGGAGATCTTCAGAGAAGAGAAAAGGCAGTCCCTGTTGGCATGTGTGGATTGTGTAGGAGCTAGAACAATGTCTCCAGACTTTGCCGTCCTTGAAAATTGCAGAGCATTCTTGTTTGTCTTCTGTCAGTTCAGTGTAACAGGCTGAGCAGAGCAATTAAAACTGTAAGTATAGTGCGTGATTCTGAGTAGCGAAGCAGAGTGAGCCCTCTTGCAGGGTGAGGTAACAAAGGAGGTAACTACAAACCAGTATGGTTGCGCTGAGGAGTTTAGGTCTGAAAGCAGGGTTTTCTCGCTTAGCTCAGAGACACCTCTTCTCTCCCTAATGCCGGTGCTACCTTAAGAATTTGAAGACTTGGAAGAAACTATTTCCTAGGCTATTAACTGAATTATTCTGGTCTGCTAATTTTGTCAAACGTGGCCAACTTACTTATTTTGCCACCGTCCCTTGATTTATCTTGCTTTCTGAAACTCAGATACTCAATCTGAAATTCCTGAATTAAAACTTTTGGGGTACCAAAATAACCTGTCATATTTGTAGGCACAGATGAGAAAAAGCATTATAGTTGTTACATCTTCTGAGGTTTTTCTTTGTTCTTTTAAAGGAAATTGCACTTCAGCAAGTAATGTCCCATATTGGTGGCGTGAAAAAGGACATGATTATTTTGGAAAAAAGTGAATTTTCAGCACTTCGTTCAGAAAATGAGGTAAAAATCACTATTTTGGAAAGTGCTACTCTAGCACTTGCTTATTTTTTCCCATGGTGTAAAAAAAGTCTCGTACCCAAGGGGTTGGCTCTGGGGCCAGTATGGTTTAACACCTTCATTAATGATCTTGTTGATGGGGCAGAGTGAACCCTCAGCAAGTCTGCAGATGATTCAAAGCTGGGAGCAGTGGCTGATACACCAGGCAGTTGTGCTGCCATTCAGAGGGACATCAGCAGGCCGGGGAAATGGGCCGACAGGAATCTCCTGAAGTGGAACAAATACAAATGGCAAGTCCTGCCCCTGGGGAGGGATAGTGCCATGCACTGGGACAGGCTGGGGGTGACTAGCTGGAAAGCAACTCTGCAGAAAGGGCCCTGAGCATCCTGGTGGGCACCAAGTTGACCACAAGCCAGTGATGAACCCTTGTGGCAAAGGTGGCCAACAGCCTCCTGGGCTGTGTTAGGGGGGCTGACAGTGGGTCAAGGGAGGTGATCCTTCTCCTCTGCTTGGCCCTGGTAAGACTTCATCGGGAGTGTTTGGTCTAGTTCTGGGCTCTCCAGTGCAAGGGGGCATGGACGTGCTAGACAGAGTCAACAAACTGTCCAACAAGATGACAAGTAAGTGACTGGAGCATCTGACCTATGAGGAAAGCCTGTGAGAGCTGGCAGTGCTTAGCCTGGAGAAGAGAAGGCTCAGGGGATTTCATCAATGTATTCACATATTGAAGAGAGGGTATAAAGAAGAGACAGGCTCTTTCCAGTGTTGTCCAGTGGCAGAACAATAGGAAATTGACACAGATCAAAATGCAGGAAATTCTGTTTAAACATAAGAAAACCCTTTTTATTGTAAAGGTGGTAGAGCACTGGAATAGGATACCCAGAGAGGCTGTGGACTCCCTGTCCTGGAGATACGCAAACCCCAACTGGACATGGCCCTGAGCAACCTGCTCTAGTTGCCCCTGCTTTGAGCAGGGGATTGGACTGGATGATCTCCATGATAGAAGATGCTACAGCTCTACCTGTTCCATGTATCTTTTGAAAGAGATAAAGTAATAGAAAAAATTTGGATTAGAAAGGACCTCTAGAGAACGTTAGGTGGTTGCAGGCTGCAGTGTGATTGCCATTTAGCCATCTTTTAAAGCTGAAGAAACCCAGCTCTCTGTCCTCCTCACTGCCCGTCCCCAACATAGTGTGCTTCGGCCCCCTGTCATCTTCATGACCCTCCACTGGACTTGCTCCAGTCTGTCAATGTCTGTCTTTTACCAGGGAGCCTAAAACTGGACACAGCACTCAGTGCAGGCTCGCAAGTGCTGAACATGGGGAATAACCACTTCCTTCAGCCTGCTGCTTTTACTCTTGTTAATGCCATCCTATGCTGTTGGCCATTTTTACTGCTGTGGGACATCACTGGCTTCTGTCTTGTGCTGTTTGGAAGTGCACAGTACTGAGTAAACATGTGTGTATACGCACATACCTGTACGTGTACCGAGGACATAGTTAAACCACGCTTGGTTTGCCTTCTTTTTCACATTATGCATTATAGACATTGTTATTGATCATGCAAATTCATCAGTGTTTCTAGATTACATGGGTTTATGTACAGTAATAAAGTGCACAATTTTTTTCTGCTCTTTCAGAAAATAAAACTTGAACTCCAGCAGATAAAGAAGCAAGTCATGGTAAGATACGGTACCAACAGAATTAAGAATTGACACCTGTGTAGTTTGCTTTGAAAATAAAAAATAACAAATGTAAAAGCTGTACTTAATTGTGATACACAGGATACTGAAATTGCAGTTGATGGTATACTGTGAGCTGCAACAAAGACAATTCCATGTGTACTTTTTTTTTTCACTTATGTGTCCTTAATTCAGTTTCAGAAAGCAGCTGCTATGTCATGGTTAAGGCTGAGTCGAGTTCTGCTTTTAGGGCTGCCTGTTACATGTAAAGGTGCAGCATGCTTTTAGAATTGCTAATTGGTTTGAGTTTTGGTTGTGGGTTTGGTGTTGTGTTTTGAAGACTTACCTGTTAGCTGTCCAAAATTTACAATAGCTTTTAAATGGCTGCTTTAGACCACAAAGTTTGGGACCATATAACCAAATAACCATTACAAGAAAACAGACTCTCTGTAGAAAATGTACTTATTCTTATTCTTACCAGGTTTAAGCATCAGTGCTGTGTTTCTGTTCTTCGTTTGTTTGGCTGGAATAGCACTCCAAATACCCTTCTACCATAAGAAACATCTTAAAATCTGTTATTTCAATGGGTGTGGAGTCAAAAGCAGCCTTTACACAGAAACAAACAGTCTTGCAAGAGTGATTATGATTGGAAACTAGGAACATTAACTGCTTTTAGGGAGTATGGACATCTTATTTGAGAACTACTGTTTCCTGCTGAAATGTCCTTCTTAGGTGGAAGGATGGAACGCTCTTCCTTCCCTAGGATTTGTCTGTGAAACTGTCAGACTGTGGACTTGAGCTAGCTGTCCATGTGGCCAAACTCAGCCTACTGCCTCCTTGCCATTTCTTTCCTATTCTCATCAATGTCTTTTTGTATTGTCCTCTTAAAAAGGAGAATATAAATTTCTCAAGGCTAATCCTGCATGTTTAGTACTGTATTATGAAGTGCTTAATACAACTGTTTTCATAATACCATTTAAAAATACTTTTGGCATCTAATTTTTGAATTGTAACTTATTTTGTAGTTTTAGTTGCATATTAATGAGTTAGTATAATCCACTGGTAGAGCATCAAGGGTGTGAGTAATCTTTTCTTAAAAGCTAGATGTCTTAAATTTAACTTTAAGCTGTAAATGTAATTCTCACAAGGGCAAGTTATTTTATGTTTGCTTGTACATTTTCCTTTAAAAGACAAAAAGATGCAATGTTGTAGAAGTTTAAGAAAAAATTATTTCTAATTTTTGATTGATTAAACTGTAATGTATCGTGTTGTAATGACATCTAAATCATAAACCAGTTCAAAAATTCAAACATAGAAATTGAGTCTGATTATTGTCCATACTAACTTAATGAACTCTTGACTAGTTGACATTGGCCTACTTGAGAGATGCTTACTTGGTTTTAATACTAGAAACTCCCAGAACATCAGCAATCTTTTGCTTCTCCCACACATTCATCTGATCAGCAGTTTGCCGCATGACAAACTGTCAGCTGGCTGGAATTCCTGCCAGGAGGTTGCATTAAAATGGCAGCTGTCACTGAGAAAAGCAGGAATCGCAGTCACTGATGAAATAAAATGGAAGTCTGCAACTTAGAGTAGTTTTGAAAAGTTAGGTTTTTAAAAAATATAATAAACATCTTGTGACTTCTAAAATGCCTATAGCTTTTTCTGAATGCTTTTTTTACACTGGAAGGTTAGAAACTCCTTTTGAAGTTATTTTGAGGATTCAGGTTGCTTTGTGGAGCAAGTCCAACTTATAGGGGTACCTAGACCTTGGATTTCTAGAAATCAGAGAGAGTTAGAGGGTATAGGAAACGTTCCCAGCATTTATAGAAGGATATGCTCTCAATTAAGTGCTGTTCTCAGTGTTCTGATTTTAAAATCAATTGTTAGATTTTGATTGTGAGATCCAATTCTTGAGTATTTTAGGAATACTTACACTTTTGAAAATTATGTACACTAGTTAGAGAGAAGATTCATTCCTGAGATGTGTAAGGAAAGGCGCAATATATTTGTCTAATTCTTTCTGCTCGTGCTTAAATAGAAAATCATGCATGCTGCTCTATCTTTTTTTTCCCATTAGGATGAAATTACCAAAGTTCGTGCAGATAACAAGTTAAACCTAAACCTAGAGAAGAGCAGAGTAAAAGAATTGGTAAGTTTTAGCTACTTTCTTCTAGAAACATCTCTACATGGAGTCCTCTCCAAATTTGTGTAAGAGCATCTTACCCAAAGAGCATTTTCGTACTTATCTATAGTATCACTCAGCTTCAAGGTGGTAGTAATCCAAGTTACTCATCCTTATGCTGCTATAGTACAAGGTGCCATGTTTGGTTTTGTATGTCTGTCTGTTTTGATGTTGGTTTAATATCCGGATTAACATATTACACTTAAATATATCAGATATTTGTATTTAATCTAAATATGCTGACTAGCTGCCTAGAGGTTTTCTATGTTATTAGTATATGTCTCTTTTCACACCTGATTAAACTTACATATTTATTAAATGTGTCATCACTGAAGATGATTCATTTGCCTATAGCTAAAGAATTTATAGCGTAGCTAGTTTGTCAGGAAGTACCTATTGTGAAAATAGTTACAATTTTCTTTTATTTGGAACTGATACTGGTTCAGATCGTTTTGAACTTTGAAATATCTGATAGAACTGAATCAATGTGATCTTAAATTAGAATAACACAGATGAAGAATTAGAAGATTAACAAGTTTTTGCATTATATATAACACTCTAGTATCTAGAGTTCTGTTCCCATAGATATTTTTTTAATAGCTTTTAGGTGCTCAAAGAAGTTGCATATTCTAAATTGAAAGATCTTTTAATGATATTTTTCTATTAATATTATTTCTTATTTGGTCCTTTTTCACAGGTGTGTAATGAACACATAATATTTATCTCCAGTCTAGGCAATAAGAACTGTTCAAGTAGATATCACTTACCTTCTGTGTGTGCCCCTTGACGTTTTTCACAATAATTAGTTTAGGTAACAGCTGTGTCAGTGATTTATTATGACTAACAGTCTGTTATCCCATGGTAGATGCTTGAATAAAGTACAATTTGAGCAGGTAGAATTCTCATTTAAATGTTAATACTACATGCTAATGTTTTAAAAAATCATCACATGGAATGTATTAACTGTGTAAATTATAAGCTTCGCAATGCTTCAGGCATACAAAATCTATTTTAAAACATTTCACCAGTGATAAATTCAGCACTAGTGTTTTCTTGTGTATTTACGTAGGATCCTGGAATCTGGACTCGGTTGTGCAGAACACTACATTGTTTTGACTGCCTCCAACAAAAAGCAAACTGTGCGAAAAGTCAGCAAAAGCTGACCAACTTTGCAGTCCGTTGTGCAACTATAATTTCATAGTTTCTATGAAAACTTCTAGTTTCTTCCCCCCACTCCCCCACTTTAGTTGCCATCTCTGCCATGTACAAGCAGAAAAGGAAGAAGGCAGATGAATGGGGAGCAGTTGTAGTATATATGCTGAGCTGGGGGAGAGATGTAATCCAGTATTTTCTATAGTAGGCAGAGCATCATTATCATATTTACTTCAATTGTAATGTGACTTGAGGCTGAATGTCTAACTTTCTGAAGGTAAAACTTAGGGTAGTTAAAGGTTACTGTGTGACCTTGTTTTGGCTGGGATAGAGTTAATTTTCTTCCTAGTATTTGGTACAGTGCTCTGTTTTCTTACTAAGTTACTACTCAGAAGAGAAATGTCCTAAGGTTAAACTGATTTAACTTGAAGCACTAAGTAAAATGTCCTTATCCTTCAGTTTTGCTTGAAGTAAGTACTGAAGGAGAATTTCTTAATTTAACACTGATGTGGTCAATCTTTAATGTTTCAATCTCTAAATGCTTTATTTTTTAATTATTTGATTCCACTTTACATTTTTTGGAGAATCCTATGTTGCTTAATGCACATCTGTTTATGCTTTATATCTGCAGTGATACAGATGTGATTTAAAAACTTGAAGTAGGGTACAAAATTCCATATATATTTTCATGTGTTCATGCATCATGGTGTCTCTAAGCTTGCTGTTAAAAACCTCAAGATGCATCTGCCAAACTGGATTTTCTCTGCACTGTGAAAAACATGGACTTAAGGGGGAATCTCCCTGCTGGATTTCAGGGGGGAAGCTTAACCTTGTTTTTCCTCCTTTTTCAATACGTTGGTGTTATTATAGATGTGTGGTGATACATTGCAGTGAAAGTAGTCTTTTTGTAGAGATGTAGTTCGCTGTCTTAAACCTAAGTTTAAAGAGCTTGTAGAATATAAATTATTCAGAAAATATGTTATTTGGCTAACAGTATCATTTAAAAGTAAAATAGACAAACTGTTTCAGTACATAAAATTGTTTATTTAAAATGTCATGGTTCTTTTGATAGTATCCGTTTATTAATGTGAGGTCCAAAATCTGCAATGAGATTTCACCTCAAACATAATTTTAATTAGATTCTTTTATAAATATTCTGCCATCTTGCTGCTTGTAAAAATGTCTATTTATATACAATGTTGAATTTTTTTGGTATACCTCTCCTCGTTTAATGAAACAGTCACTAGCTGCTGCTAATTGTAGACATACTGTTATTTGTCTTTTACTATGTCATTTTATACATTTGTAGCATCCTGCTGTCTCTTAACTTCATGTTTCGATCAGTCAAAAGTCCCAAGAGAGCTTTAGATCTTTAAGGAGGGTTTTTCAATGCTGAAGCATTTATGTAGATTAATCTGAGTTTACTACTGAAGTGGAATAAGCTTCCAGAATGGAGGAAAAATGAAGTGACTTTCCACATGGGAATGTCAGCAGATGAGGTGATTGCTGTGTAACGGAGGATTGTGAGATGGGTGCCCGGTGACCTTAATACTCCGCACTATAGACTGGTGGGTTAGCATCTCTATCAATAACTTAATTGCTCCAGTAGTAGGACAGGAGCCATTGTAGATGTCAAGGTAAATCATGCCTGTTCGTGTGTCAAAAAGGTAACCTGCCTTAAAGGTATTCTTCTTTAATTTGGATTTAACTTTCCTTGAACCCAAATAGTTGTGACTTAAAAATAAACCACAACTTCTGATGTTCTACAAATGGCTTAACATGAGATACAAATGTTCTATATTTAACAAATGTATCATGACATGATGGTCAGAACAAACAAGTGGTGAGCAGGTGCAGTGCTGGCTAAACATTTCTGTGTTAGCCAAGTTTGATACAATGTTTTAAATCTGTACTCCCTTTCCTGAAGAAGGTAGATGGTTCAGTCTTATTTGTGCATGTATATCCTCAATGGATTAGTTAACTGTTCAGAATCGTAGAGCTTTGCTCTTCTGAAAGGCAAATTGGCCAACCTTTCTTCCAGCTACTTATTAATAGATACAGTTTTTGCAGAAGATGAGTGTCTGATGGACTTGTGCTGTACAGTTCAGAGGAGTGTGGATGAACACCTGTCTAAATTGTGCTTTTCCAAAGGACAATTATCCTCCAGTACTGTCTCCTAAGTGTTAGACAATGATCTTGTTCAGGTTCAGTTTTCTACAGAACTTGGAAACAAAGAAACATGCTTTTAAGGGCAGGGAATGTTTAATGACAATATCTTGTTTATCTCTTTCTTTTTTCTTCCTTTTTTGTCCCCCTCCCCTCTAGTACTCACTTAATGAAAGAAAACTACTTGAAATGAGGAC
This sequence comes from Falco biarmicus, assembly GCF_023638135.1. NCBI lineage: Eukaryota > Metazoa > Chordata > Aves > Falconiformes > Falconidae > Falco > Falco biarmicus. Next base: position 98,694,257 of record NC_079290.1, read on the forward strand.
AGAAATAGTGGAATTGGTAAGAACTTGGTAGCTGATTATTACACAGCAAATCTTTTTGTATTTGTGTTATTGACCTGGTATTCTTTTTGGAATTTTTCATGTCTTTAGGCACTTTAATGTACAAAATGTCATTGTGCTTTATTATTTCCCAGGGTATTTTCATACTGGTACAGGTAACTGACGTGTCTACATAATAAAAAAGGGTATATTTTATATATATATATATACATGATTGAACCCTCTGCATGTGTATGTATAAAATGTTCAGTAATGACTTTGTTTTGAAACTTCGTGCATGTAGTATTTTCTCTAGATGGAATTCAACTCTTAATGTAAAATTAATTTATCCCCACCTCCACCCCCGTGTTCAGTGAGACGGAAACACATTGCTAGATTCATTTGGCTTCATTCTAGAGGAGTGTTTTACTAAGCATTTCCTCTTCCTTTTGTTTCCTTCCTGTAGTATAGGCACTTATCCCGAGGAAGAAGTCTAGCAGTAAATCATTAACTGATTTCACAGTGTTTCGGTACTGCTGATTTGAAAATATCAGCAACTCGGCAGCTGTTCTAGGTTTTGCAAGTTTGATCTTTCAGTCTTTTCTGAGTAATAATTATATCCTTTTTTTTTTTTTACAGAAGTCCTGTCTTCTGTCATAATCAGATTCTGAATTTGTAGCTGGTTTTGTGGTAGAACTCATTATAAGATGAAGACATGCTTTTTAAATCAGAAGACCATTTCTCAGTTTTTCTAATGATCCATAAATCTTTATGCTCTGGTATGTTTTTGTCACAAGAAGCTCTTAGACTTCTCAATAGCTCTTACAGTTGAGCAGTGACTTTAATATCGGTGCACTGAAAGACAGACTGAAGCTAATATTTATGCTGCTAGATTGAGATAAGAAAGTCATACAGTTCTGCCACTTGCTAGATTACATGTTAAGTAACATGTAATCATCTACATTCCCTGATTTCACCAGATTACTCAATTCCTTGAATATAATCAGCTAGGAAGGAACTTGTTCTCTTTGAATGCAAAGTAAATACGTTTAAGGAGGAACCAAAAATACAGCTTGAAGGGATGGGTTAAACTTATACATAAACTCAAAACTATGCAAATAGCATCGTTTTGTTGCTTTGGTTTTTAGCACGCACAACAAGATCGAGCTCTGACGCAGACAGACAGAAAAATAGACACAGAAGTTGCAGATCTGAAAACAATGCTGGAATCGCACAAGCTTGATAATATTAAGTACTTGGCAGGTAAGGAATCTGATGGTTGTCTCTGACAGTGAAACTGTTAAACATTGTTAAATACTTGGCAAACTCTCGATTGACTGTATTCATAAAGGCCCAGATTAAAAAAAATACCTGAAATAGTCTCAGTCAAGATTAGCAGCCTTATTTGTGTACTTAACCGAGGCAAAGTTTCCTATGATATGCGACTTGATTTTGCATGGGCTGTGGCTGTATGACTTGGGGTTTTTTCCCCTGCTTTATGCTGTAATAATGATGTATATAAGAAATCTAAAAGATAGCCTGTTAACAAGGGCCAAAAAGTTCTTCTGTGCCTGACTTAATTTATAAAAGCAGCCTGCTGCATGCATGTTAGGATTTCTTCATCTGTCTGATGGAGGGCTGTGTGCAAAATGGAACATTTCAGCTTTTCTGACTGTTCAGTGCCATGTATTCTCTAAACTCCCATTTTTCAGGCATGTGCATTACAAAAGTACTATGTGTGTGCGCCTACATTATTGCCCTGGGTAACTTTAATATTTTGACATTTTGCTACTGAGTATGCAGTGCTATCGAATGAGCAGGTTTGCAGTAGAAAATTATTATTCTGGTTTAGATTTTCTGATTATTCTTTTACAATGGATTTTGTCACAAGTACAATCACTTACGTCTATTCAGGCATATCCTTTAGAGAGAACCATTACCGGAAAATAAAAGGTGCTTTATTAAAATGAGAGGAAGTTCTTTTCCCCACCATCCCTGCTCAACAACACGTTGAACTCTGCATGGGAGAGAAAAAAATAATAATTTGTGTTGTGTTTGAAGTGTTCCTGTTGCAAACAGTGGCAAAACTATTTTGTGTTGATTTAAAAGTTAATTTCATTTAAATGGAAATGTAAGAAATTTCAAACTGATAACCCTTGTTAAAGATAGCTTTCATTTCTTTGTTCGCTGAATACTTGACAGTGATTTAATAATCCTGTTACTTGCTTCCTCACTTTACAGTTGTAACTTGCTGTTTGATCTTTTTTGGAATGTAAGCAGCTAAGGGTTTCTTTCGTCCTTTTGATAGTTTTCCAGACCAGTTTTCCTGCATTCTTTTTCTTTTTTTTTTTCTTATTTGTCAATTTTGTGCCCCTCCATGTTGAAATTGTTTGTTATGAATCAAAATCTTATTTTCTTAACATGGGGAAGTGGTGGTGGTTATAGTTCTAGTATTGTAGTAAGATGTGTACATAGCTTTCTGAAGAAATGTTCCAAGAGCTAATGATTTAATGTCTCCATTTCCTTCCTCGTTTTTATTTTCTTTCAGGTTCAGTATTTACGTGCCTTACTGTAGCACTGGGATTTTATCGGTTATGGATATAATAAATCGTCAATTTAGAGGGACTTGGTTTCTGAAAAAGAAAAAAAAAAGTTTTATCTTTGCCTGGACTTTAGCCAAGTGTTGACTGTTTTATTTATTTTTTTTTTTGTAAAGCAGACTGTATTGAGAATGTAACCAAAGATGTGCCTAGAGACAAACTGTACACTTACCGTGCATATTTTGAAACTTACCTCTGATGAAAGCATGGTATATGCGTTTTTGCCAATTCTCTCCGCTCTGAACTGCAGTACACCTTGCTGCTACAAAGTGTCATACAAGCAAAGACGGGCATTCCTGCCAATCCTATGGGGCTGCATCCTGTAGAGAAGAATCTATGGAATTGTGTTCCGTTGCCTATTCAGACATGCTTGCCGGGGTCAGTTGCATGTAGCAGACGGAAGTCTTGATTAATGTAAAACTGAAACTACGTGTTTTGTGGCTTGGAGGCACTCTTGTATAACTAGAATTTGTGTTAACTGAACCATGCTTACTTCCCTCCTAACACTTCATACAGTTACTATGATCAAATACTTGTTTTGCTATTTTTATAACATAGTTATCAGCTTGTTCTCCAGATGGCTGTCCAATCAGTCATGTTTCATGAAAGAGTATGTGTAATGATAGCAGTGTTTGCTGCTAGCTTTGTTTGTAATATATTTGTAGAGGGTTTTTGTGACTAGCTTGCCTTTGGGACATGTAAGTATCTCATACTCATTCCATTTGCTAATTGTTAGCTTTACCACTGTAACTGGAAGTTTGAAATGCAGTACAATACACTAGTTGTGTTAACTTAGGGTTAAGTGATACGAAGTGTCTCTGGTGCTACCTTCTTGATGGTGGGGAATTGATGTTTCTGGAAAGAAAAGAGATTTTAAATCATGGTTAGGAAGCAGGGTTTTAGGTGAGGGTACTGCAATACCAAGAGCCTTCTAGGGTTTTTTTAATTGTTTTACTTTTTAAAAATCCTGTTGGTTCTTCAAATGTGGAACTTTTGATAGTGATTATGATAACAAAAGCAGTAATGGAGACTGCAAGGATGTTTAATGCAGTTCTGAGTAAGCCGATGTGAACCAGTAAGCGGTTGTGTCCAGATACTATCATTCTTCCACGGATGAAATGACTGCTTTAGTAGCAGAGCTGCCATCTGTGTTCCTTCAGTTAAGGGAAATTCCTCCTTGTTTGCTCTTAGGAGGAGAGAACAATCTATGCACTGGTAATAAATGCTGTTAGAGCACAATCATGGCTTTGCTTAATGAAAGTAAAGCTGTTTGGCTACTTCGTGCCTGCACTGTAACAACCATTGAAGTTTTTTGGTGGTTGGGAGTGCCAGCTTTGATCATATGCAAGTGCGGAGGAAGAAGAGATGGATGCCTGTAACAATACTGGCCTGAAATAAAGAATTTTGAATATTTCATAGAATATGCTGAGTTTTCATTATAAATGCAACTTTATAATTTGAATTTAGTCTCTTTGTTTGAAGGTAAGTCACTGCTAATAGGATTTCTTTTAAGCTAAGAATTAGCAAAGTTGACAGCCCCTCTAACACACTGAAGAGGAAAGAACAGTCAAATGTAAGGAAAACTTATTGCAAACTAACTTAACAGCCCCTCTAAATTGAATGAATCTGTATTCAAGATCTTCACTTTTTTTGTTTAAAAAAATATTTTTTGTACTAACTTAGAGGACTTGACACTTTCTCAAATTAGACAAGCAGTGATTTGTTTGGAATGACTTCAGTGTTGATTCTTGCCTTCCCAGGACAGATAATTCTATATGTCTGTGTAATCCGTACATCTTTGCCCATATGCCTGAGCATCTGATAAACAGTTGCTAAGATAACTATTTAGAACTAATCTTAATACAGGGTCTATGCTGTGAAAAACAGATACTATGCAAAAAAATGCTTTTTATGGCAGGTGGAAGGAGGAAGTGAAAGATTATAGAGCAGTATGTCCTGGAATTAGCAAGTGTCAGGCAAACCAGCACTTCTTGGTGAGTGTTCTAAACAAGGAATGAAGTTAATATGTCATTCAGGAAAAGGATGCTATAAATAGAGCGTAATTATTATTTCCTAGCCCATAAAATCTTCAAGTGTAAAAGCTTGTTACTTCTGTATGCATAAATGCAAGATTTTCTCCAGTTTCCTCTGATTTTAAAGATCAGTTTAGCCATCTTTCGAACACGGTCTCATGATGTGTACTACATTTATTAGCATTCCAAAAAAGCAGAAGACCCCTCCATATATTTCCAGACACAAATTCTTTCAAAAGAGATTTAAACTCAAAGAATGAGCCTTTTGGTTCAGGTGAGAAGCAAGTACATCGGGATGTACTACTAAATAGCTCTTGAGAAGCAACAGTTGTGTCAGATGATCACTAAATTCATCAATAGCAATTCTCCAAATTCTTTTCTGTAAGACTCTGTATTGTGCTGTATATTGTCTCTAATGTGAATCAGTAGCAGTTTGAAATTTACAGAAATACTTTTCAGTTCTCTGACTTTGTATTTTGATTTTTAACTGCCAGAGCTCTTTCAAAAGATGGAAGTGAAAAATAAATGTGACTGTTACTGTAAAAACACTTTACCTGTGAAAACTTGCAGCAGCTCCCCCTTGATTCATAAATTTATCTGTTTGCTTCCTGCCTGACGGGGAAAAAAAGTACAAAAGAAAAATTTTTTTCTAGCATTTAGTTTAATCTCTCAGGCTCTCTCTTTAGGTTAGTTTGTAAGAACAGAGGATGCAGCTAACGCTAAGCCCCAGCTCTGACGCTTTCAGGAACAGCCCATCTAGTGAGAGCATGTAAGAGTAGTGTCTGCCTCTGTTAAAACTAGTGAGTTTTCCCTGTGAACTTCCACGCTCACACAGCAGACCCAGGAGGTTCTTCAGGGATTTGTTTCCTTTCAGGAAGCAGATTGAGAATCATTGCATTTGCTGAAAACCTAAGTTGCTCTGAAGGCTTTTTCTGTTTTGCAGAACAAATTGAGATCCAGAGGATTTTTAAAAAACAAACAAACAAAAAACCAATCCCCTCCACTACCCAACCCTGTATTTACTTGTAATATGTTAGTGGGAGTATACTGATTTTAACTGCTTTTCTGTCTGGCTTTCCCTCTTGTTTTCAGTAAAAATCTGTAAGGGAGCAGTCTCCTTTTTACTGGTATTTATTAACTAAATTGTTTCAAGTATTTTATTACAGTCAAATCACATGCTGCCTAGCCCTTTCTCTATTGAAGCATTGATGGCATCGTTCATTTCCCAGAACATTGTGGAGTTGTACTTAAAACGATGAGCTGACAAATGAAAACGTTTTTAATGTAGGTATGAAATCTTCAAATTTTTCTAACCACAAATGTTTTGGTTTACTAGAATAAGCCTTCTTCTAGTTGTGAATATTCACTTAACTGACGTTTTCCTAAATGGTGAAATCCAAGCTCCATGCAACTAGTAATGGTTCCTGTTGACCCTGGAGAAAGGTGTGCTTTTATCTTCTAGATATTGAGTCATACTGCTTCACAGGCTTTCTCTTCTTCCTCTTCATACCAGCTGTAGACCTTGCACAGGAACACTGGTGAGGTTTTTTGCGTGTGGGTATTTTTTTAATCAGCAAAGTTAGCTAAATCTGTGTGATTAGTTCCTTTGAATTAATGATAACGTGAGTAAAACTTAGTTTGGCATCTCCCACTGAGTTTCCAGGAATCAAGTAAACTGTCTTTATTATGATTTCTCAAATGATCAGAACTCACGGGACAATTCAATATTAACAAAACTGCTATGCAAAGTCTTTTTTCAAGGAGTAAGTACACTGTAAAATTAATTACTTTTTTAATGTTTTAATGTATTTGGAAGTTTTTTCAGTAATTATTAGTTTGACAACTATGTTTTCGTTTTAATTATTTTCCCCTTTAGTTCTATGTATTTGAATTTATAGGGCTTTTTGTTGGGGGTTGGGTGGTGTTTTGTTTTGAGTAAAGCTTTCTTTATAAGCAATTGATTTCCTTCAGTCCCTAAATAGAATTAATTTACAATCAAATATGTGGCTGGAATATTGGGGGTTGTTTTAATCGGAAGCAAATGCATACAATCTTGGAGATAGAGGGTCTGCTGTGTCTTTGTTAGGAAAGCTTCCTTTGGCTTAAACCACTTTTTACCCTATTGCCGAACATTTTAAAGCAGCAGTGTTGTTTTACACTTAAATTCTACATCAGAGCAGTTGCCTCCTGTCCTTAACATGCAGTTTTGTAACTAGATAAAGATCATAGAGGAAAGATAGCAGTGTTTGCATAGTGTTCCTTTGAAACCTGTCCATTCCAAGAAAGAAGATTCCAATTTTCTTGGGAGGATGCCCAGCTGGTATCAAAAAGAAAATACTGGAAATGAGTAAAAGATATTGCAGCAAATAATCAGTCTTGGGCCAGTGTTTATCCCCATAGTGAGGCACATCAATGTGTTGTGATACTTCAAATACCCTACTCCCTTTGCTGTTGCGATACACACCCTATCAAACTCTTAGAGGTTCATTAGGTTCCCCGTCGTATTCTGAAACGATATCAGCTTGATTAGAGTCATGACTAACGCTACTCATGAATAGTCTCTTCTTGTTGTGTAAGTAAAAATGTAGAGTGGAAAAAAAAGGAGGGGTGGTGTGTTGGGGGTTTTTTGTTTGTTTTGTTTTTCCTGCGGGTAAGCAGCACATGTTCTGTGAGAACTTTGAACAGAACTGTACGGTACATCACTATAATAACAGCATACTTAGAGCAGGCAACTGAATGTGGTCAAATCACGCTTGTCTGCAGGGCTCCAGGGTTTGCTGCAGAACTGATAGGGTGAGTAATAGTTACCTTGGCAAGGGGCGTGAAGGGAAGCAGGGCGGGTTTCTCAGCATGAAGGGAAAACAGAATTTATACAGTTTATGCTTTTAATCTCCAGCTTGCTGTGGTCTTTCTCCATTGTTAGAAATCTTATAGCTGTCTTACGTAGGATTGTCAGCAACACATGTTACTCTGTGAATAGGCAGCTATTAAATATGTCATTTTGTGATTTTTTTTGTCCACAGTAACTAATGTCACTTTGAGTCACTCTTCTGTCTTTACTCAGGTTCTGTTTTCTTGTGGCAAGGTATGCTAAGCATTATATATTGACAAAGTTCTCCCAGTGATGCAAGAAATGAAGAAATACAAAGGCCACTTCACAAGCTCCCTTTAAAGACTACTTACCACAGCCAGATCCAGATAGTGGCTGGAGATTTGGATAATCTTTTATATCACGGCTTTCAAAGAAGTCAGTTCAAATGCCTTGTGATTTACATGCTGAGTTCCCTTGTGTTCCTTAGACGCCAGCTCGGCCAAGGCACTAACCACCACCTTGTCTGAGCTGCTGAGCCCTTCACTGAGCTTTTAAGACAAAATAAAGCGGCAGGCCTGAGCCTATGCTAAAAAAATTAACCACTGATGATGCACAGATGAGGCGGAGTGTGTCTTGTGTGGATGCTGCATGCGGGTTGTACATTTTCATTCAGGTTTTTTTTTTTTTTCTTTGATGTAGTTCGTTACCTTGTCTCACATGTTACGCTGCAGTACTGTTCACATGTCCTGGGGTCTGGGAAGCTTTTAAGAGGCAGCTGAAATGCTATGGAAGTTAGAGGAGAAAAGTGCAAAATAAGACTCGTGGTTCCAAAAGTCCATAGGAAAATTCTTGCAGGGATCTTAGTGGTTTTGTTTCCTCTAAAATGGAGCTTTGTTTAAAAATCCAATTTTTTTTTTTCAAAAGTATAGAATTGTTTAGGTTGGAGAATACCTTTAAGATCACTGAGTCCAACTGTTAACCCTGTCCCTAAGCGCCCTGTCTGATGAGTCTTTTAAATACCCCCGGGGATGGTTTATTCAGAGATATTTGAGTACCCTCCGTGGGCAGCCTCTGCAGTGCTTGACAGCCCTTTTGGTGAAGGAATTTTTCCTGATCCCCAATCTAAACGTCCCCTGGCACAGCTTGAGGCCGTTCCCTCTTGTCCTGTTGCTTGTTACCTGGGAGAGGACACCAACCCCCACCTCCTGCAGCCCCCTTGCAGGGAGTTGTAGAGAGCCATAAGGTCCCCCCGAGCCCCCTCCTCTCCAGGCTGAAGCCCCTGGTTCCCCCAGCCTCCCCCCCCAGCCTCCCCCCCCAGCCCCTGCCCCAGCCCCTGCCCCGCTCTGGTCACGCTCCAGCCCCTCAGTGCCCCCCTGCAGTGAGGGGCCAGAGCTGAGCCCAGGGCTCAAGGTGCGGCCTCACCAGTGCCCAGCACAGGGGACGGTCACTGCCCGGGTCCTGCTGGCCACACTATTGCTGACACCAGCCAGGGTGCTGCTGGCCCCCTTGGCCACCTGGGCACGCTGGGGGCTCATGCCCAGCCACCTGCTGACCGGCCCCCCCCCCGGCCCTTCCCCGCCGGGCAGTTCCCAGCCCCCTGCCCCCAGCCCGCAGCGCTGCGGGGGGTGGGTGTCACCCGGGTGTGGGACCCGGCACGGAGCCGTGTTGAACCTCCTACAAGTGGCCTCGGCCCATCGGCCCAGCCTGCCCAGATCCCACTGTAGAAGCTTCTGAGTTTATTTTTATTATTATTTTTAATTCTCCTAACCGCCTTCCAGTCTGTGCATTGCAGCATGCTACTCTGTGTGAGTTGTTTCATTTTTAATAATCTGATTTGGGGATGCCCATGACCACAGCTCTCAAAAAAGCGATGTGAAGATACTGCTCTCTTTTTGGTATTCCGTAAAAATGCATCCAAGACTTAAGGAAATGTAACAACACGTTGTCCACTCAGCTGTTAAGCAGTTAGCTTACCTTGTTCGAAACAGGGTCCCAGTTTGCCCTAAGGTATCGGACCACACCTGCGAAGTTATAAAATCGATGATTCATAAAGTGCAGTTAACTGGGGGGGTGGGAACATCTAAGGAAGCTAATCCTGTTTGATAAACAGTGGTAGTCATCAGCTAACAAAGTAAAAACATGCTCACTGTGGAAGGTAAATGTTTAATAGAAACCTCATCCCCATTTACTTAAATGCCAGTGTTTTGAAAGGTATTCTCTTTCTCTGCTGTTACCTAACAGGAAAAAAAAAAGCAGCATGGTTCTGTACTTGGGCACTCCTAGCTCATTTTCCTTTGCAGTTCCTAACTTCAGATATTCAGTGTGTCATTTCATGAATACATTTTTGATTCTTTTATATGTCATTTGTAGTTTCAACATTGTTTTTAAGCTTTCTTCCCCCCCCCCCCCCCCCCCCCCCCCCAGATTGTAGAGAGATTTGGAGGAGGGAGGGGTTGATTTTCAGTTTGTTCTTAATGAGGGATTTAATGTATTTCTTAATGAAGCAGTGCTTAGTGCATTAAAATATGACCAAAGGCTCTCTTGCAAGCCTTTACTTGTTCACTGAAGTTAAAGGTTTATTTATACGAACGTTTCATGATCCAGTCTTCTGATTGATGCTTGTTTAAGTTTTTGTACAAATTGTATTTCAAGTAGCAATTTAAATATTTCTGTACGTTGTTAGTACATCACCACACGCAGCAAAACCACAAGACTCAGAGGTACTCAAATATCTCCAAATAAAACAAGCCACAGGATCATGTATAAACAGATAAAAATGGGGGGAGGGGGGGGCAGCGGGGATTGCAAGGTGCTAGAAGTCTGTGTGCTGTCTAAATAGCTCAGATAGCGAATAGATAAGACTGTAGCAACAGTGAAAGAAAACATAAGCAAAGGCAGATCCTTCGGTCCATAAATGAAGGTGGAGGCACGCAGTTCCTCTCTGCGCTTGGACAAACCCCAGCAGCAGCCGGACGGCTGTTTAACTGCCTTTGCCGCCTGTGTAGCTGCTGTTCCTTGAACTGGGGGTCGTGGTGTGTTAATCCAGAAAATGGAGGCTTATTCTGTGCGCTTTTCTGTTGTCTTGAGATGAAACACTTCGCTGCAAATATGTGAAGTTTTCTGTAAGCTGCGTTTGGCTTGGTGTGAAAACTGTAATGGAAATGTGTGTGGTGGGGGTTGGTTGGTTTTTAGATCTTTTATCTGTGTTGCTCTATCGTACTTCGAGTCCTGATTGCAAACTACCAAAGGGTGATTGTTCCCTGCTAATTACCCTTCCTGAAGTAACAGGTGGGCTATGTGATGCGGTGATGAGCCTAGGAATGAGCCATGGGGATGCTCGTGAGACAGAATTACTGTGGAGAGATTAAAGAGCTAGCCAAAAAAGGGCCAAAACCAAGAAAAGTGAGTTGCTTCTTGAAGCACTGCTTCAAGGGGGGGGAATACTGGAAATACAGGCACATAATGAAAGGGAAAAGCTCAAGAAATGGTGATGTTAAAGAAGGCCTATGAGTGATAGCAGGTAGCAAGTTAGTTGCTAAGTTACGAGGCAATTTTGGACAGCAGCTATGTAGGCAAGGATGGTTTCACGGGTCTGTGCCAAAGTTCCCGTGTTCAGAGATGATATGGAAGCATTATGTCAGCGTCAGACCCTTGCGTGCGGAGTACAGCCGTTCCATTGCTGGGAAAGATATCTGGGAGCTCCTCGCTCCCTTCTTCTGCACGGCTTGGGGAGGGGGGCAGCGCCAGCCTTTGTGCCTTGCTCTGCCCCACACTCGGATGAGTCCTCCGAATTCCAGCTCCTGCTGGCATAATAATACGGGGAAATCCAGCTTTTAAGAGCAGAGAGGTGGTTCCTGCCTATTTTTCGTTGCAGTTCCTACCAGGGTCGTGAGCTCTATGTTCTGCCCTTTCAGAAGAGATCGCAGCCTCAGCCTGCCTGAGGATAGGAAACAATGGCCCTTGGCATAATCTTTTCTGCAATGGGGATGAAATAGGACTGTTGAATGATAAAAAGAGACTCTAATCTTTTGCTGGGATCCCGAGGGCTGAAGGGCTTTTCTCCCAGAATGGATTCTAGCCTTTCCAAAGGCAAAGAATGGTGAATTCAGTAATGAGTCCCTAGCTAGCCAGCATAATAGATTCGCTCTATTTAAACCTTGTCCCGAGAGACCTGTATGTGGGTTGTTTTTTTTATTTGTGGTCTCTGCTACCGTAGAGCTCGGATCGATGAAACTGCTCATCAAATATGTACCTAGCATTTGTGACGGAGATTGATGAACGCGGCCAAGAACAGCTAGGTGTTACATAGACACTGTTTCTTGTGCTGATGCAGTGGGTTGACATAGGCTGTTGCCAGAATCTTGATTTGATTCTTTTTCGTGTGTGATCAATGTTAGTCAACGTCAGACTGAAGAAGCCACACTTGATCTGTATGACAATTATGATTCTCTGAGCTTTTTCCCTAGTACATTCAATTTAATTTACTGTGCCTTGCTACCTCCAGTAGTATGGGGGACTTTTCAGATAGCACAAAGGAAAGAATACTTGGGGATGTAAAAGGAAAATTTTACAAAAAAAAAAAAAAATGCATGAAAAGAAGTATAGTTTTACCGTGAGTAGATAGATTGTGCCAGACTAGCTTGGCAGCTTTCTTTGGTAATAACTGTATAACAGACTTTGTAGGCAAAAGAAACACAATAGAACTAATAGATCTTGGCTTAAAGTTCCACATAAACTTGAAGATACAAAGATAATGCTGTTAAGAAGTAACCTCATGACGGCGAGACAAAAAGAATTCTGTTTGCTGGTGTTCCAGAAGGACCAATTCAAACTGTAAGCGTGCTGGAGATGGGCTGCTAAGATGTTCAGAAATGTGATTTATTTAGCCTAACAAATGAAAACAGAAGCTAGGCTGAGCCTGGGCATGTTCTCAAGGGTACTATATTAGCAGCAGACACAAGAGAAAGGAAAGAATTATTTAAGGTAAAGGACATAGACTTGCCATACATACATTTAGGATAGAAATTATAAAGATGTTTTTGACCACCAGAGAATTTAGGATTTGGAATAGTGGTCCAGTAGAACCAGCAAGAAGAAATCCAGTTGGAAGACTAGCGTGAACCAACATAGTCACGTTATGCTGAGTGTTGTTTACATTAGCAAAGACAGGACTCCATAGGGAACTTGCCTCTCTTGTAAGTTTATATAAACACTGATTTTTGTTTTCTTGGCTAGATGTAAATTTTTACCAGAGTTGTAACCACAACTTTATATCCATTGGTTCAAGTGTCAGGACTATGTCAGCATTTTTTGACAGTAATTTCAGTAGATCAAAAAACACATGTCATGCCCTCGTGTTTAATGAGTATGAAAAATGTGATTTTTAAAAGGTTGTTGGGGGTTTTTTTTAGTCTTCTAATCTTCTGCCAATGCATCTGAGATAATTTACTGTAAAACTCAAGACAGGACTAATGGGCTACTCCCCTCAGTCTAACATGCGTTTGAAAGGCGAAACATGTAGATTCTGAAGTGCACTAAGCCTTATTTTCATCTTGAAATCATCTACTGAATTTCTTTAAAGATACTTTTAATATATGAGAACATCTAATTATAGCTAAAGATAAACTGGACGTCAATTATCCTCCCTTCCTGCTAGGTCCTGGCAGATGAACAATCCCAGGAAGAGTGTTTAGCCTGGCTGCTCTCTGACTCACTATACCTTGACAGATCTGCTGTCCTGCTCCCAGCAGCCCAAAGGTGACCGAGGACAAGCGTGTGTATGGATACGTGTGGACACATGCAGGGAGGGCAAGGAAGGACACATCTGCCCTGTTTTACGTTCTCTGTGCTCAGCCTTAGTGTTTATGCAGAGTTACGTCGGTACACGCAGTCCTGGTACGAGCGAAGGAGTTCCTCACGCTGCTGTGAAAGCCATTTCTTAGAGTGCCAGACTCCCAGGCCGATAAGCAATTCGGGTGTTCTGCAGTCATCTTGACCTCCCTCTACGACCTGCACCTTCCCTTCCCCACTCAGCCCCCGGCTGCAGAAGTCCGCTCGTGTCCCCGCAGCCGCAGCGCCTTGCTGCCCTCCTCCCGGGGGTACCTCTGCTGCTCCTCACTCTCCTGGTCCCACAAGATCTCTTGCTGGAGAGCTGGAGTGGTATTTCCACAGCTGGCCTCAGCCCAATTGAGACTGAGGGAAGCTGCAGCCATTTTGAGGCGAAACAGATAAAATGGAAGCCTTTCCTGGTATCTTGGTGGCACAAGTAACTTCTGCTCCTTTTCCGTTCGCCAACTCCAACTGCTGATCATCATCCAGTTCTCCGATGTCGCAACGCTGCGCTGCAAGCCTCTTTTTTCCCAGGCTTTGCTCTGTATCCCCGTGCTGCCGGCAGCACCGTGTTTCACCTTGGAGCAGATGTCCCACGTCTGCTGCTCCGAGGTGCTGTTATCCTGCCCTCCTCGGCCAAGAGAAGAGTTGCTGTAACTGAGATGCTGAGGTGCGATGGGGAGAGGAAATTAAGTGATTTGGGAGGTGAAAGGTTTCAGCTTGCCCATCCTCAGTTATTGGCTTCTTTGTTTAGGTTTCCTGGGGAGAAATAGATAAGGCCTTTAAACCTTTCAAGAAGGTTCTTAATTGGCAGCTTGGTTAAGGGGCAGTAGGAGCGTGTATCGAAGAAACAGGAATGAACAACAAAACCAAAACAGAAGGTCGTGATTCAGGGGAATGTGCCAGAGGGAGCTCTCAGAGCAGATCGTGTTTATTGCTCTTATTATCTCTGCGGTCCAGGCAGCAGGCACAGGCCAAAGGAGCTCTCCTTGAGCTGGCACGGAGAGGCGCACGGGGAGCGGACCACAGAGGAGGCAGCATGTTTTCCGTGTTTTCCTTTGGAAAGGGGCGATAACGATTGTGCAGTAGACTGGAAATATTTAGCCGTATAAAATGTCTCAGTGTTAGCAGCAGCAATAGCAGCTCTCGCACATTTCTTTATTAAAAAAATAAATCAGAGACATTAACTTTCACTGTGGGGTAGGAGGTCAGTCACCATTTATTACACAAACTATTGCAGCTGAAAATGACTGAGGGAAAACTTCCTAATTAGCCCTGTTGTTTATTTTTTTAAGAGAAAAGTAGCTGAACTTCTGAATCTGGTTTCCTGTGGAAACAAAGCTTACGCAATCTGTGTTTGTCCTGTACCTCATAATCGTTGTGACCCTCTGACAAATCAGATTTTGACTAAAGTTGAAAGAGTGATAATGTTAGATATAATTATGGTTTTTTTAAATGGTTCATCAAACCTGGCAGCAGGATAAGGGACAGAGAGTTGGGTTACTGCCTTGACTGAAGAAAAGGCAAGAGGATCCCAGCCATTGCACGTTGCTCGCCAGCCAGCCAGCACACACGTGCCCACAGTGGGTATTTTTATAGCTCCGGACTAGTCCCGGAGTTTGTTGTCTCTCGGTAGTGACAGTGTCATCGGAGGCACGAAGAGAGCGGGGATTATTGTGGTGAAGGAGAGAGAGATGTAGGACAAAGGACACAAATCCGTAGGAAATCAGGCTTCGTTAGTTCTGCTGCTCAGGAACAACATGTTTGTCTAACAATAGCTTTCTGCCCGAGCACATACGTCAGAACCAGATTAGATTTCTATTTGCATACCTTCTTACCTTTCTCAAGAATGCCTCTGGCATAAAGCTCCTCAATTTATTTTTCTTCCTTAAGACATGGGTCTCTCTTCAATAGTAACTGTGAAAGTTACATCTTATTTCTTAATAGATTTATTACTTTGTTTACTTAAAGTCAGATGAACTGGGTTTAATAACAACATCAAATGTTTGCTGCTTTTTTTAATCCTCTTGGCTCTTCAGAAACAACAAAACAGAGAGAGAGCAAATGAGCTGGATGCAATTCCGTGTTGTGTGCACACACTGAGAGCAGAACCTGAACGCAGTATTGTTGTGCAATGTAAACAAGGCATAAATTTATCCTACAGAACCCTCGTAGCCGATGATCTGAGAGGGAAAGAATCCAGTGGATTTCTGAAGCATAGGATGAGCCTGTAGCACTGACAGGAAGAACAGGATTTTTTTGCTGTAAACTGAGTGCTTTTTATACGTACTGGTTGAAATACTAAGCATGGGGGGGGGGGTGGGGGGTGGGGGGGTGGGAAACACAAACCACAAGAAAACTTTTACAGCCACTGTTCAGAAGAATGATGTACTATCCAAGGGAGTTTTTAATCTGCAGGGGGAGAGAATAGGAGCTGTGCTCTTCTTTCTGTCTTACGTAGTCCAAGGTCTGTATTATGCTCATTATAATGATATCAGTGCTTCTAAATTAAAGTAGCAATGCCCAGATTCCACAGGGATGCGTGTCACAGAAATGCATGTGCTGGCAATTAAAACAGAGTTTTCAAATATTGCTTCAGATTCAGACAAGAACTTTTTTTATGCGGTTGTGTCATAAAAAAGGAAGCTAGAGCCAAACTGGGGGGGCAGCATTAATACATGACAGCCACTGACACAACCGGAGACCTTGCTAACCACACCAGAGGAAAGAATGTTTTCAAATACGAGGTAGTGTTTCAGGAGCTCAGCTCTTACTGAAGTCCATCCAAACCCCAGCTGAATGTTCCCCCTGCTAGCCGCTTTGAAAATTCGCTCCAAAGAATAACTAGTCACCTGTGAAGAAAACGAGATACAGTTACAATGAAATAGATACTACTTTTAGATCCTGCCACTGGGCTACTCGGTATCCAGCCATTAGGACTGTGCCTTTCCAGGGGCAAGTATTTGATGCTTCAGGGGCAAAAAGAGGCACAAAGAGCCAACTAAGCTGCGCCGCACTTCACGGGAGTAGGGGATGGTCCTTCCCGATCCCCCCATGGACAGGGGGGTTGTGAAAATAAATACAGAGCAATTACCCTAATTGCAGTCTTAGCAAATGCGATTAATGATCAAACAGTTTTCCAACGTTTTGGCAAATCCTGCCTTAGTGTTATTTGCCTTGCATTCCTCCCACAGCAATAAGCTGTGTAAGTTGACAAAAGGAAAATGCAAAAAGCACTACCTTTTGTGTCCCGGGGGGCTATAACTTGATTGCATCCAACCTACTCTTCAGTAGCTGACCTAATTTCTTCTGTTGTTAACAATTTTAGAAGGAAGTTTTTACAGGCTCCTTGTACACAGTACGGATTAGTACTCCCAGATATATTGGACAAAAAAAGAGGATGAAAAATAGACTTTAGTTCCTGGTGCATTGTTGGATTAATTTAGTTGGGTGTGTCTGGTAGAGGAACAGAGGAGCCCAATTTTGTTCACCTTGCATTTCTGTGTTCTGAGGCTAAAATAAAGCTTGTGTTGCACACATACGGTGGCTAATGAATTAGCTCCAGTCATCAGCTTAACTGCTAAGAAATTTTACACTGGGTCAAAATGAACGCATCGGTACACTTACAACCTAGCAGCTCAGATCCACGTTCAAAACAACCACCTTAAACGTGTCATTAAAAGGCTAAAATACACCCACTGGCAAGGCCTGCATCCCAGTAATGTGGCCCCATGAGTCCTAGGCTGAGTCAAGGGGATCCTGCTAAGAGCGGTGGTGAAGGGGACGGGATTTGTTTTATACAATTTTTGCCGTAACTTGCTATAGGCCGTGGATGTTTGCTCAGTTGCACCTAGTCAAACTGGTTTACATTGTCTCCAGCCTCATCATCTGTAAGTAATTCTCTCTCTCTCTCATCTCTCCAACCCCACCCTCCACTGTGCTGATGCTCACAGTTGTGCTAGAGTTGGTATTAGAACGTGTCCAAGTTCTGGGGCTTGGGGGCTGAGAGGCTGGGGGGCTTGGGGGGTGCTGGAATGGCAGTTGGGGGGTGTCTGGGCTGCAGTGGCCTTGCCTGGAATTCAGGTTTAACTGCTTGAAATCACTTGCTCTTGGTAATATGTTCATTTAAGCAGTTAATACGTATGACTGAGTGTAGTGCGGCGCTTCCGACCCTTCCCAGCCCTTTCCTGTGCAGTTCAAGTAGCTACACTTTTGTTACAGCACGTGGCTGGTGAGAAATAGTGACGAGTTTTTTGAATGGCACAAGCTGAAACCTTTCCCCTTGCTCACAAGGGGAGAAAGGATGACTTGCAGCAATTTTTAATCCAGGAACGCAAACTCCGGGGAGATGAAGTCTCTTGAATAGCTGTGACAGCAGCCCTAATGTAAAGTAAAGCATTCTGGGACTAAATAAATGGCACACCGGAGAAAGAAGGGGATCTGGAAGGAGCCTGCAGAAACTGTGGATGAGTAACCTGGGTTATTGTGCTAATGAAATTGTTTTGCTTTGAGATCTACTCCTGTGGAGAGAGACTGAGTCGCTTTGTCTTGGCCTATGTCATGGGGAGGGGGAGGCTAAGATTTATTTTTAATGACTAAAATAGCTATACAGCTGCCAGGGAGTGCCTCGATTCCCTGGCACACAGGGACTCACAGCTATCCAGGAGAGTTACAGGGAACTTTTGCTTTTAGCCTTCTCTGTGCCACCGGCCACTGTCCTCCAGCCGAGCTCTCCAGGCAGCACTGCACACACCCTCCAGGCTTTTTAGCTTCTCCGCTGATGTTTGCTGAGATTGCTTTTCCCCCAGGGTCCAGCCTGGGAACTGGCTGAAAACGGAGCGCCCCCCACCCCCCCCCCACCCCCCCCCCCGCCGCCAGCTGCTTTCCGCCCCACTCTGTGCTGGGGCTTCCATCCCCACAGCTGGGGCCTCCCAGAGCCCCCCAGTATGCTATGGGGGATCTTCTCTGCATTGCCTGGAGCCCCCTTCTCCAGGGAGCACAGCTTGCTTCTCCCTGCAGGCATGGCAATGCTATCAGCCCCCACTGAGGTGGTGTTTGATTTCCCTGTTTTATCTTTGAGCGCCAAGTAGAGCATTTCATATCTATAAATATGTGTATATTACATATCCTGTTACAGTGATATAACATACAATGGGAATAGGCCGGTGTTAAGTCCCAGCTTATCAGCCTCCCTTAACAGGGAATTCATGGTGTTTTAATTATGTTGATGTAGTTACAGCAACACATAGTTCTCCATGTAAAAATAGGATGAGAAAAATCCCTTAAGGAAGAGAAATTTTGCTGGCCAGTTTTAGAAAAACCTTCACATGCACAACTTTTCTTTCAGGTGTCCGGCTATTCTCCGTACGTAGGAGAAGCTCTTGTTTATAATGGGCTGATTAATCATTTGACAAGTAAGTTTACTCATAAAGCCGCCGATTTACCGTGGGACTTGCTTTGAGAAATCTGGCGGTCTGGTGGGGGCTGCTGGGGTCCATCTGGCAGAGAAGGGGAAAAGCATCTTCAGCCATGGGCTCACAAGGTGGTGAGGAAGGCCCACTCCTACCAGTTTGACGCCAGTGCCAGCAATAGATGCCCAGAGCCTGGAGGTGGGTTGCAGGTCAGCAGGAAAGCACCTGAAGAACAAAGGAACACGTGAACATAAAGCAATTCCAGCCACTCCAGCCAGTAAGTCGGCTGGGGGGAGGGGGGCAACTTGAATGCCTCTACACAAACACAGGTAGCATGAGGAACAAACTAGAGGAGTTAGAGACGTGCGCATGTGTGCAGGGCTGTGATCTTACTGGCATCACAGAGGTGTGGTGGGATGGCCCCTGTGACTGGAGCGTTGGAATGGAAGGGTATGGGCTCTTGGGGAATGTCACCCTCTGGGTCAGCACCCAGCTGGAGTGCACGGGGCTCTGCCTGGGGATGGGTGAGGAGCCAGCTGAGAGCTTATGGGTCAGGATTTATATTGGATATAAGGAAGAAATTCCCTACTGTGAGGGCGGCGAGGCACTGGCCCAGGCTGCCCAGAGCAGCTGTGGGTGCCCCATCCCTGGCAGGGCTCAGGGCCAGGCTGGACGGGGCTGGGAGCAACCTGGGCTGGTGGAAGGTGTCCTGGCCCACGGCAGGGGGGTGGGACTAGGTGATCTTTAAGGTCCCTTCCAACCCAAACCATTCTGTGATTCTATGATCCAGCTCCATGCATGGCTAAACTGAGTAATTACATAATTCCATTTCTTTAATTCAAGCCTTCTCTGCTGCACCCCTTTCTTTGTGTAGGTTTGTTTTATTCTGTCCTGTCTGTCATGTCCATATTTCAAACTACACTTCGCTAGCACAAAGCGCAGTGCCCAAGGTGGTGGTTGATCACAGACATGTTCTGTATCGTTACATTCTACAGCTCACTTGTTCTGCTTCAAATTCAGAGGTGATACTGATTTAAAAATCTGAAGGAGAGAAAACTCATCTTGAAGTGTATCCAAACTTGTATTCAGCCTTACTCATTGCTTTGAGTATTAGGCAGAAGTGTCAGCAGAGTTTTTATGGGACCGGTTATCCCACACAAATATGAGTATTCATATGGCTTATGGTAGAGGTGTCAGAGCTACATTTACAGAGGATCAGGCTCAAGGGCTCCAAACTTGCAAAATTAGTTTGTTTAGATTGGCATTGACAGAGCTACATACAACAGCACTGTTCAGAGGGTGAAGCCCTACATTAGAAAGCACTAGGCAGGAGTTCAAACGGACTATGGAATTGTTGGACTGGGCAAAAAAAGCTGTCAGCCTGGTAAGTGTCTCATTCATTTTCTTCCTTTCTCAGTGCAGCGCAACCACAATTTCTGTCCCTTATATTGTACTTAAAAATACTTTAATATTTGTTTCAGTGCACTCCAGGCAGTTAATAGATTCTTTCCTGTATTTGTGATTGCTTGATCTGTTTATTGGTTCATTGTGCTTTTTAATCTCTCAGTGGGGAAAAAAAACCACTGACCACTAAAAACATTTTTTTCAGTTTTATCAAATTGTTCTTTAATCACTGATGGGCATTTTTTCTTTCTTTTAGGTGGCTAAATTAGGAGTTGACTCCAGTTTCCTAGCTAGTTTCTTCAAGTTTACCTGAAAGGGGCAGGGTGCAGGGGAAGATCACTTGCCCAGGTTTTCTGACTTGTATTATAGATATTCAGGCAGAACAAAAAGAAGTGTGAAACAAGGAGCGTCAACAAATTTCATAAGGATTAATGTTTGCATCGATGATAAAGCAGAAGAAGAAACGCATGGCATGATAAGTAAAAGTAATCAGAAGAGGGTGTGACTGTGAAGGAGAAAGAAAATTAAAAGTGGAATGATGGTAAAAGAGGGAGTCGGGAGAGGTTTAAACAGGTGAGAAAATGGGCAGTGATCATTGTGTTGTCTTTTGGTTGGTAATAGTGGGGAAGGGGCGATTATAGATATCTCCCATGTGGGTACAGGGGAGAGGAAAAGGGAGGGAATGTACAAGAGTGCTGTGACTTTGAGAGGAAAGGTTGCAAACCAGCTGCCTTGGGGTAGGACTGGCTTTGAGTAGTCCAAGCAACAGGGCGGGACAAAAGAAAGGCCAACACTTATAAACAGAGTAGAAGGATTGGAGTGGCACTTCAGGGGGCTCCTCAGAAGTTCAGCAAGCAGCCATGTAAAAATAAATTGGCAAAGACACATCCCCAAGAGGACATAGTGGCTAAAACATAGGACTGGATGGATGAAGAGACCAAGATAAATGCACGTGTCACTGATGCAGAATGTTGCCAACATGACTGGGTACACATCCCCAGGGAGAGGCAGAGGAGAGAAAGCCTGCTGAGATTTCCATGGCGAATGGGAATGGAAAAGGAAGCCTCAGCTGTCAAAAGGGAGAAGTGAGGATGGAGTTGTGAAAGCCAAGGAGAGAAAGTGTTGAGAGGAAAGATAAAGTTGGCAGGGAGATGACAAAAGTAAGAGACAGGCATTAGTGAAGATATAAATAAAGACAACATCATTTAAGGAAGCAGAAGTCACGAGAGCAGTGGTGCAATGAGAGTAGACAGCAGAATGTCAGAAATGTGAGACAGAGTAGGAAAGAGGCTTGGAAGTACTTGCTGTACATGAGTTATGGTATTAGTCTTGGGGAGAGATGAGCCAAGGAAATCAGGAAATGCTGAGAATATTGAGAATAACAGTGTGCACGGTACAGGAAAGTTAGTGGAGGGTCTGAAGGGCAGAGGGAACAAGAGAGAGAGAGAGAAGTGTTAACAGCATGTGAAAGAAGCGGTGTGAGCCTTAATATCTTTAGGAATTGGTCTATGCAGTCTTGTGCTGTGAAAAGGAAAAGTCACAGGAGAAAGCTTGCCAGCGTGGGTAGGGAAGATGTTTTCGGAGACTTCTTTCCACTGTCTGAAACCTGATGGATATATATACATCCTTTAGTGTCAAAGCTAGTTTTCGGGCAAACAGGCAAGATGGAAGGGAAGAATCGACTGCAAGGAGAGAGAGTTAAGGGAAAGGAGGGAAAGATTCTGGTAGAGGAATATGGAGCCGTCTAATTAGCCTAATTGGCATCATCTATCATTTCCTACAGCATCACCGGTTCTCAGTATCTACCGTAGTGAAAGTCTGTGTAATGAAAAGTGGGATTCAGGTCACTTGACAGACAGGCAGATGTACCTGCTGACTTCTAAGCTTATGCCTGCATCTCTTTTGTCAAAGATGAGAAGCAGGGGAAAAAAACCCTGTTTTCAAAGTCAGGGTCAGCAGAGACAAGCATATCATTTGCATTTTGCTTTATTAATATGGGCTAGCTCAGCAGGCAAAGTCTAGCATACTGATAAATGATTTCATAATGGGAAAAATAGGGTCAGTGACTGCAAGTCATTTTCCCCCCTAAAGTAAATGAGGTAGTGTTGGGGGAGGCTTGGAGGGGGTTGTATTTAATTTCATTGGGAAATACAGATGTAGCCTGGACTAAAAGGGCTCTGAATATATAACCAAGGAAATATTACAATAAAAAAGAGGTGAGGCTAACCCCGCGTTTATCAGACAGTCCTGCTCCACGGTGGTGATGGTTAGCTCCCGCTGTATGGGGTCCGTGTGCTGTCGCACCGTGTTTAATCTGAGCAGCTCACAGAGCTGGCTCTGTCCCTGGTTTCTTGCACAGAAGCCCTCTGTTACCCCTCTGTGCAAATGAGACCTTTTACAGCTTGGCTCCTGTAATCTCCCAAAACATAATTGCTTCTCCCTTTACCCTGCGCTCCCTGATAGCTCAAGCACAGGTTTTGTCCCTCCCTTCCTATAACAGTTACTGAGTACAGAGCATCCCTTCGTGGATGTGTGCTTGTGGATGCGATTTGGCATGCGTTTGAGCAGTGCTAGCATTGATTGAGCCCTACTGAGGCAGCTCAAGGAACATACAGATCTGTGCAAATTAATTAGTATCTATGTGTTTCTCCTTGCCTGAGTTTTCTGAGCTTCCTTTGGGCTGGGGGGGTCAGAGACTTTGAAGCCTTTCGCTCTCCTCCACGTCATAGGAAAATTTAGTTGGATCTCGCAGCTAAACCAATGTGCTGTGAAAGCAGGATTGTCTTTTCTGTTCCTTTGCTCAAGTGTTCGGTGCCTCCGAGTTCATCCCCAGCTTGTCAGGTCCACGGTAGGATTAGGCAGCTCATCTCACCTGATCCAATAATCACTCGTTGCCAGAAGGGATGATCCCACTCCACCTCCTCCCTAGCCATGCACCCCAGCATCTTCCCTTCCTACGGCACTGGAGCTTATCTTGCCTCACAGCAGGGATTTCAAGGGAAAAAAAACCCTAACTCAGCCAAAGAAGGTGAGCGGTATTTTTCCTGGATTAGCTAGGTGAGCCATCCCACCACAGGATCACAGCCTGGGGAGGGCAGGACACTGCCCCACTTGGTGTCAGAGAGCCATTAGAGAGGCTTGGCTGCATCACCATGCCATTCCTCACAGCACTGAAGAAGCCGTGCTCAATCCTGGTCCATATTCTGCATCTGAGAATATTCTTCCATTCCTCACTCCTGGACATCAGGCAGACTCGGTGGGACTGATTCAGCCTCCAGCTCTCCGACTTTACAAAGATGCTCCCACTTGGAATGGGAGCAGTTGAGTTTTAGTAACTCTGCTTTCTCATCTCTGGAAGGCATGTGCCTGATAGTTCAGCTCCGCATCTACCAAGGCATTCGGTAACTCAGCAATTTCTCATCTTAAATCAGAATATAAAAATCACACAGAGGCACGGTCCCCAAATTGTCACAGTTAGGTGCGACAAAGCACCTACACATCGACCCAGAGCACGTGTTACTTTTTTCCTGATTATATTGGCTCTGGTGCCAGAACCACAGGACAGGGGTAAGCAGATACTGAATTGAGATGAATTTGTGCCTATTTTGTATTGAGACTGACATACATTTCAGTTTCCAGCACTATTATTAATATGCAGATATGTAAGCTATGCCATCTTTTGTGTTCCAGTTTATTGGTGTAAATGAATTGCATTATTTTAATCCTTTGAACAGAGGTCCCTCAGAAAACTTTTGGCACTCTACTCCAGCCTGCAGTGACATTACATTGATGTATTTTCTGTGTGTGTCTGTGTGTCTGTCTTCTCTTCCTTCATGCTTTATCTGTTGGCACAGAGCTATACCCAACTTCCAGCAATATGTTCCTAGGGCTAAGCAGCCAACCTACTGCCTTTTAATTGTTATTTTTTAATTCTGTGGATCCTGGCTCTGTAATCTCAGACAAGAAAAGTTGAAAGCAGGGCAACATTGCACACTTTAGTCTTTGAGGTATATTTATATCCTGCATGGAACGTAATCATTTTACTTAGATCCAACATATATCTAAGATAGAAAACCTGATAGAATATTTGAGAAATGAGAACAACTATGTTGTCTTCAGATCTGGTAATTAAAAACTAATTTGTCAAGCTAAAGGCATTCTATTATGGTGGCTTACATCATGGTGCTATCATACCTGTAACATACAGCACAACTACTTCTGTAATCCTTTGATTTGTTTTTGTCTAAACTTTAAATAGTACAATAAAACCTTCTGGCTAAATAGATACACATATAGAAACCTCATGTTGTTACATAGGTTTCTAAACATAGCACTGTATGTTCATTTTGAAGGTAAAATAGGGAACTATTATTTAATTACCACTTTTTAGCTCTGTTTGTTTACTTAGAGATTCTCCTGTCTCTAAAGAAAGTAGCCTGCTCCTCTTCAGGCAGTTTATGCCATCACAGCGTTCCACAGGAAACCTTGGGCTGCGGGGCCTTTGCAGCGTGGCAAAGTGGACTTATTTCAGACCGAGACCGAAATTTGTTCAGTGACTAATTGTACATGGCTAAATGTGTGGGGGTTTATTTCACAGGACAACAGGAATGTTTAAATAGCAGCCTGCAGAGGAACTGGGGCACTCCTCACTGCCTGCGGCCACCTCAGCAGGTGCTATGCTGATGTGGTCAAGAGGCAAAAAAAAAAAAAAAAAAAAAAAAAAGGAAAGAAAAAAAAGGTGACTTAAAGCGACTTATACTCTCTGACTTGCAGGAGGGCCCGCGCTCACTGCAGCAGTGCGGACAGCTTTGAATGAATCACAGGATTCCAAGAATTAGCAACAAACCTCGTCACGTGGGCAAGTCACAGCACAGGAGCTGCCCAAACAATGCGGTGACTGAGGCTGATGTGATCCCTGGATGCAGGATACCTTCCACAGGAGGAAAGCAGTGACGTTACAGTAACATTAAGGGAATAGTGTGTCTTGTTCTGGTGCCCACACTTGAGAAAAATGATATTGACAATTTAGGCTTCACGAAGGAGCAATAAGAGTTACATGATATCTAAGCAAAGCTGATTTATGGTGAGAGACTTAGGATCAGTCTCTGTAGTTTATTGAAAAGAAGACCAAGAGGGAACCCGATGATGAACGGTAGGCTGTGCAGGTTCTTAACTGCAAGGGGCTCCATCATCCTGCAGACAAGGACATAGCCACATCCCATGGCAGGAGGTGAAATCTAGAAATAAGGTGGATAGTGTAGTTCAGGGTAAAGATCAATTAGCTTCATCACAATATTGTGCTTGGACCATATTCTGGCTTAACAGCCACAGGAGTCCTTTTAATTACTATGGCAAAGGTGTCATGAAATGTGTGCATGAATAATTGAGATGATATGCTATGTAAATAAGGCCAAATGCAACTACCAGAGCTGGGGAGAACTCAAAAGGACTGACTGGGACATCTGCATTTGAATAGCTCGTAAGGGAGGGTTGTGCAAATCAAGGACTCTCGCTGCTGCCGGCAACGCCAGGAGACGCTGGTTATGACCTTCCCAAAAGCTTGATTGTCCTGTGTTCCTTCCTGTGCCATCTCTGCCATGTTAGCCTGTAGAACAATACGTCGTTCATCTTCAGCTTTCTCCTCGGGGATCGTAGGTGTATTCAGGGAAAAATCCTCCAGTGCTTCTCTCCCATTAAAATCAATGAGTTTTCAGGCTGCCTGAAGATAAACACGGAGTTCAGTCTGCGAATGCAGCCAAGCAGCTACTGCTGGTGTCTGGGTGAAGCGCCGGCAGGGATCTTTCTTTCATTTCTTTGACTTCACACCCGTTTATTTCACATTGTCTATTTAGAGGCTAAGTGCTTTAAAGTGCAAACTGGCATTTCTATGGATGTAGTGTTCAGCACAGCTGAAGCCTGTCTTGATTGGGAGTTCTAGATGCAACTTGCAGATAATAGAAATTTATAATAAGGCTTGAATTAATGCTTAGTTTCCCATGCTGTATAGCTTGACATCAGTGCTGCTTTATCACTGCAAGCATTTACAAAAGCTACAGTCTTTTCTGAGAGGACTCATCAAATGCTGTTGTAGAAGGATTTTGTGCTTTGTCTCATAGCAAGTATTTCCAGAACTGGACTGTTTCTTTTCTGTGATCATCACAAATTAAGAGCATGCGCATTTGATGTACTCAAAGAAAAGCAAAAGAAATGAACATTTGTTGAACAGAAATTAATCTGAATCTAGCTAAGAACTGAAATAAAAAAAAATAACATACTTTTAGCATACACAGGCAGTCACTGGGTCCTTGAGTAACTGCCTGCCCTCAGCTCTCTGTACATAGCTCTAGTTGCTAGCAGATCCTGGTTGAAATTCAAATCAGTTTCAGCATTGCTGCTGTCTCTTCTAATTGACTCTGTCGATACACTCAGCTAGTGGGAGGGACAGAGGAGCAAAGCAGGCAGAAAGGCCCGAATGATTTCTAACACATGCTAGGCTATTCAGCAAAACGTTATGGACACGGGGGCCAGACACTGCACAAACATTGGGATTCCCCATGCCCTGCCCCAGAGCACTCTGTCAGAAAACCAAGAGCAATTTTTTAAAATTTTATTTTTATTTCTAATGTTAGAAGCATTTAGGCCTAGACGGCGGTTGAAAACCACAGCTCAGTTGGCGATGAGCACTGTGCAGCAGCGGAAGCGCATGGAAAAATTCTGGCTGACTCATCCATAATTCATCTGGCGTCCCGGGGAACGTGCGCACTGGAGCGGGATCCCTGGCACTCGGGCAAGGCAGAGGGCTGCTGCCCCAGCAAGAGGTGGGCAGCAACCCGCTCTCTTCCACCCGGGTAACCTCGTGGCCCCCGGGCTCGCTGCGGGGCTGTCCCACTGCCTCTGAGAGGGACTGGTCCCCCAGCTGCAGCTCAGGGCGGGGGAGCGTGGCCCTGGGAGACTTAAGGACTTGCACTTCATGATGCCGCTGCTGTGGGGAAGGGGCAGCGAGGGAGCTGGCCCCATACCCTGGGATAACACACACAACAATTTGAGGAATCCATCCCAGCCCACTCAATATTTACATCTTCATACCTGCGTGCATGTGACACTAACTCTGCTTCGAGTGACTCTGCTCTTGGTGTACAACCTCCTGCTGGGCCGTGTTTCCAAGGGCTCCCAGCGAAGGGCTGGCCAGGTGTTACTAAACCTTAATGATCTCTTCACGCAGAGCCCAAAAGGTGGGTAGCTGCAACCCAGGGCAAAGCAGTTTTTAAGCCTGACCTTCAGCTCAGAGGTAGCTAAGCAACATATTCCACATCGAGGGATTTCAGGTTACTTTAAAGGTATGACTGGCCTGAAGAGACAAGTAGAAGGTCTTGAGGGCTGTTTGAAAGAAAACCAGAAGGTACAGGATGAATATCAGAGACTGTCTGTGATTTGCAGTTGTGTGCGGTATCCTAAACTCAGAGGAGTTTGCAAGAGAATCTTACGGAAAAGAATGGAAGTGAGGAAAAAATTACACAGACAAATGAAAGTAAATGTTAACTACTTTATCTCCCTCCGTGCATTTCTCCTACTGCCCAGGGCTAAAGGAGCTGACTCCTTCAGGACTGACTGCTTCAACTGATTTTCTGAAGGGATGAGTGAAGCGCAGAGCACTCAAAATACCAGAGCTGCAAAATAAGCTTGCGGGAAATCCGTCTGTCAACCGTTACTCCTGGGACTGTGTGGTCAGCCGCACAGCCTAGGCAGCGTGAAGAGCCAAAGAGCACGTATTCATGGTAGCACCCAAACACAAGGGCCTAGGGCTGTCCAGCTGGACTGAGGGTGCCCCCAGACACCTGTAATCAAGAAGCCTGTACGTCCTAATGCTTGCCACAGCCATTAACTTCCACCTGAACACTCTGTTGGGGAGAGTATGGAGTAACTTGACAAAACAAGATTCAGCACTCATCAGCTAGCGCACACAAGTCAAAACCATCAGTTACATTCAGAGTCTGTGTATATATATCTATTCTACTGCCAGAAGCTGTGTTTCAGGAAATTATTTTTTTAGGGCTGTAGTCATTGTCGCTAACAAAAAAGACATGACACAGACACAATCATCTAGAAAATGTAGCATGTTTTAATAAAAAAAATTGCCTTTCCAAAGCAAAGTTTCTTTACTATGTGATGTTTGATCTCACATATACTTCCATGGTTATTTTCTTGTCTTAAATCCAATTACTTCCTAGTATTTCAGTTTGTTATATGTATTTTCATCTCATGTTCTGCAACTGTTCCCAAGTGTATGCTCCATTGCACAATTCTCTGTATTATTTATTTAAGGCAGCTTCTGGGATAAAGAATTAGTCCTGGGATTTATCTGCAGTTTTGACACTGGCCATCTGGGTGATTTCTGGCCAAGCCACTGCACCTCTTCACCACTGTGTTCCCAGCAGTAAGAGTGGGGCAATAACCCTTTTTGAAAGCACACAGAGATCTGCAGATGAAGTGCTGTATAGTTTATAGTCCCTATTTACAGCAACAACTTCACTGATGAGTTAAGTACTGAATTTTCCTTTTTTTTTTTTTTTTTTTTTCCAGATGAAAACCTGAAGACCAGAACCTGTCAAAGTCCTTATTAACCTGTAACAGTACTGGAAAAACCAGATGATCACTGAATGCTTCTTTTCCTCAGCCTGTTGAAAACAGGCACAACAGTAAGAGAGACAAGCTTTTAAACTTGATGTTTGTGACCTATTTGGAACATGTACAATCAGTGGAAACCTTTCTCGTTGCTTCTGATTTTTGTCTTCTTAAGGTGGCCTCTGGGGAAACAAATGCAACTTTCCTTACACCTGTGACTACATGCACCCTCAACTCAGCCAGGCCAGGGTGCTGCTTAAATTGCAGAAGCCCCAGGATGTGGTAGGGAAGAACTGCCTGAATCTGAGAGGAAAGCCTTGCTGTGACACTTGCTTTTTGGTCCTGCCAGAGAGTTCCCTGAACTCGCCACAGAAGGTCTGTCAAGTTAGGAAAGTTTCCTGTAGTCTCCGCCTCTTCCAAAAATACTCAAAAGCCAGATTAATCTGTCTTGCAGTGACTTTCATGTCATCAGATAGAGGAGACTCTAAAGAGATGCAAGTGCAACAGCCAGGTAATTGTGCTAGAAGTTAGTTTTAAAAGATGTTTCCTGTACCACTCTTATGCATGACCTTCTCTTTAAAAAAGTAAATTCAAATTAGTATTAAATGCATTTTCTTAAATAGCATCAACTATGGGAAAGGTTCTTTCAACTCCATAACCTGTATAATCATGATACTTATCTCTGAAGTTCATATTTGGGGTTCAACTATATATCAAAAAAATCCCCCCTAAAAGGGGGGTGGGGATTTGTCAGATTAAACTGTCTTGCCTTTTTTTTATTACCTCATGTTTATTTCCTCAGTTACTCTTTGCATTGTTGAAACACTCTGTGCCCCTTAGCAGCAAACATCTCCAGTCCTGTTCCAGATACAGGGGCCTGGCTTTGATACTTAATATGCTGTGCGCCAATCTGATTGTTGATTTACCAGTGAGAATCCAAGGGAGTTCAAAATCCTACCAGCACAAGTGGGATTGGAGGACCAGAACTAGGACTTTTGTTTTGGAGCTGCTAGTCAAGAGATTTTTGCAGTATTAGAGTCAATGCTTTGTCCATCATCTGAACCCTAGTAAACAAAGGGCAGTGCTTGGTATTTTCATGTTTAAGAGTGTCATCTTGCAATGCCAAATTCAAGAATTTGTTTCATGCATCTGTTGATTTTGTAACTAAAGCACCGTTAGTCAAATTGTTTTCCTTACTGCTTCGTAATTGTGGGAGGAAAACATTAAGTGGATCAGAATTGTGCACCACAACAATGAATATAACTCTCATTTAAGGCACAGGATATGAGATAGAGGAATCAAACTGGAGCCAGCTGAGGACAGCTCTTCTACCAGGCACTCAAGTTCCCCTAGGAGGATTTTATCCAACCCTTGAAACCTAATTGGGGATTTCTTCCAGTAGAGCTACACCTGTAGTGTAGGCAGGATGCAGACATTTTACCACAGTCAAGCCATATGCAGCTTGGTTATACTTTGCTGCATTCTTGGCAGCACTGAAAGAGCATAAATTAGTGATTTTTTTTTTTTTTCATGTATGTGTTTGTAAAAGGCACAGTACTGGATATTCGACATCACTGAGGAGCCAAAATACATATACAGTGGTAATGACCTTCAGGATGTGGAAGAAAATGTTCTGTCACTTAATTATAAGTTAATAAATAGAATAACAATTCAGGCCTTGTTAATTTGACAATGTCTTTAAATTCAATAGAGTAGATACCTGGCCCCTTCCTGCCATGCTTTTTAAGTTCTGCACTAAGCTTTGGAGGCTAGGTATTATACCTGTACAGTATGTCCTTTCTTCTCAGTTAAAAATTAAAGTAAAAGGTCATCTTGAACAGGCTCAGAAACTGTACAGGGTTGTGATAAAATATGAGGCTAACTCTAGTTGTGTACAGCCCCTCCTCCTCTTCCTACCTTCCCCTGCTTTTAGGACCTATATTAAAAGGAAGGAGAGTTGTCTTTCAGGCAGCGTTGATGTCCACCTCCAGTGCACCTCCTGAAAAGGTGTCGCTGGATGTGTCATTGTTAGCATTCATTTCGTCAGAAACACAAAGAACCCCTGCTTGCCAGAGCCAGAAAACACAGGCGCAAATAACCATCACTTGGTACTTCTTGCTGGCCAATTTTTAACTACTGCTTTCACACACATTTGTTACTAGCCGTTCATTAATGAGCAATGATTAGTTCTTTGTTATGGGGCAGGGGTCCTAAACTTTTCCTGCACTGTTGCCCCAGCAGCATTTGCTGGTTTTGTCTTCCAGTTCACATCAATCCTGCCTGAGCTAATCCTGAGCTGTAAGCATATACCTGACCAAGGAACCTTTAAAAGATCTGTGTGGCTGCATTTATAGTCTCTGTGATTAGACGTTGTTATAATACCTTCTTTTCCTGCATTTTTCACTGTACTTCAGTATTACTGTACATAAGATTGTGCCACTTTAATTATGGATCATGCTTCCACTTAAACTGATAGAGAATCTGTATTAAAAGTTTGAAAGAGAAGTTGCTGCCTTTTCTGCCATTAATAGTATTACTGGTTTATGTAACTATGTGATTCCATACAGTGATAACTTGTAACAAACAAATAAGCACCTCTGCCCACAAGGAACTTTTACTTCTGCATAAAGGAGATGAAAGGATACAGAGCAGGAAAGTTCAATGAAGAAATGAGACTGAGGTTTGGAGGGTAGAGAGAAAGTGCGGCAAAGTAGCAAGACTGCAAAAGGTCAGATCTTCTCCTGGACATGAGAGGCAGTCAACAGAATTAGGGCCAATATCAATGTCTCATACTATGTACAGCAATTCGTGCATTAGCAGTGGAAATTGAGATGTCTATAACTCAGGTGAAGTGGCTGTTTATCCTATGAAGTGTATTTCCTCTTGCCCAAGCTCTGTCTCGCCTCTTCCTATGAGCCAGGTATGACATGTCACTGAGTCACATCTCACTTCAGCTGTACAACATCTTCAGCAGCTTTTGGTCCCACCTCTTCAGCCTGTTCTCCTTGATCAGACAAGGGAAGTGGGACAGCGAGCCAGCCCATACCCACTGCTGCTCTTCCTGCTGGGCCTCCCGTGTGCCAGGCTGGGCTCTGCACACAGCTTGGCCTTGGGCTGACCAGGCTGCTTGGAGGCACCTAACAGCTCATACGGGACCACAGGGACTTGTACTGAATTGCATCAAGTAAAGGAGTTCTCGCTGCAGGCAGAGGCTTTAGAGAGCAAAAGCATGCTTTGAACAATGTGCTGTCTTTAGAAGCCAAATATGTACTGAAAGAAATCACTAAAAGCAAAAAAAACCCCCACAAATCATACTACGTAAAATGGCATAGATTTAAATTTCCTATACAGTGAGTTTAAAGTAAATATCTCATGCCTGTAAAAATACTGGAAGATATTATAAAGGTTTCAAAGTCAAGCACCCATGGTAATAAGAAACACATTAATTTGGATTAAGCTTTGCAGCTTTAATTCCTTCCCTTTGAGTGCACTTGCATCCTGGCAGTCTTCGTTTGTTTGATCACAAGTAACTTTTTCCTGAATGCAGAATGCTTGATGAAGCAGGAACTGGTTCATCTGTTTTTGTCAAATGTGCTAGAATGGGAGCAATGTCCTCCAGGTACCTGTCTTTCTCCATTAAATGCTGACAGAACCGAGGTGAGAACTTAGGTGAGATAGCTAACGCGCTGGTCAGTGAAGTAATTCCTGCTTCTAGTACAGAACGCTCTTACTGGGTGTACTAGATTTGTTCCCAGTAAAGCTCACCACCAGCTGATCCACAGCCAGTGCAACCCTTCCTCAGAGAGAAAGTGCCGTGCTTAACGGCTTCTGGTATGCTTCTGCTGCGTGGCACTCATGGCTGAGAGGCCTGTGTGGCCCAGGAACCTTCTGTCAATCAGAACTGAAACACGTCTCTCTATGCACCAGTTCATACCTTTCTGCAGTCTGGCAACCACTTTTGAAAATGCATTTTCAGGTTCTTCAGAGTCTCAAATGAACTTTATTTTAGCATGTACTTACATCTAAAAATCCAGGCTGGTTGGTGCAGCGAACATGAAAACTGTAGCTTAATTAAACTAAGGATAGAGTTTTCATGTGATTTGTATTGCTCTCACTAATGAACTAGTTCTCCAACACAGCTTCATGCTATTGTTACTGTTAGAGAAAATGACCTTCTCTACAACATACAGCTTCCTCCAGACGGCACTTTTGTAAGGGTTAGGTTGGAGCTGGGGATAAATGCTACCTGCCATACGAATTCAACATGGCACTTCAGCAAACCTGCAAGTTGCCAGAACTATGCTGTCAGCAAGTCCGGCAGCTAACTGCAAGACACTATATAAAAGGAGGCGTTCACATTCACAGAGTTTAGGCAAAGTTGCCTGGCACATCAACAACATAACATATTGTCCAAAAGAAATAAGGAGTCTCTGAGATGATGACGTAATATTCACTGGAAGAAATAAGGAGTCTCTAACAGGATGATGTAACATATTCACTAGAAGAAATAAGGAGTCTCTAACAAGCAAGTTTATCCTAGAACTCCAACCCACAGACCATTAAAATTCAGCAAACTACTTGTTTATCAAAACCTTCCTTTAATTACCAAGAACTAGCCAAGTGTGACAAATCCACGGCAACACCAAATTGTTAGTTTCCTGCAATCTTTATGTTTAGAAATAAATTCCTTTCTACCATGAGATTTAACCTAGGTGGGCCTAGGAGTACAAGAAGCATTTGCCTGTTAGCAAGCATTATGATACATTAGCAGTAAGTTAGTAATATAAAATAGAGAGCTTTTTGAGATGGAAAAGATTTGCACTCCACACTTTTCCACAACCTTCCTCAAAATATACCCAATATATTAAATATGAGGGGATCCGTACATACAGATTACTGTTTGTTCCTCTGCAAAGCCGTAACACAGAAAAGAATGCTGTCAGGTCAAATCAAATAGGTGTTGCTGATTTTCATTATTTCATTGCAAATCCTTCAATACTTGTTTCAGCTGCCAAAGTCAAGGGACTGCAGTAAGAATCCCAGCTTTGTATTTTTTAAGCAAGATTTTAATTCTTCTGTATGGCAAAAGATTGTAAATATGAAAGGAAGGTCTCCTAAAAGCTCAGAAACCAGATGGCAAATAACCAGCCACCTACCCATCCTCTCTAAATGTCTTATTTTTAAGCAAATGGGCTTTTAAGCCAACTTCATTTGTGGGTGGGCATTGACTCATGAGTTTTGAACACTTACTGTGGCACTGCAAATCTGGCTCAAAACTTACATTTTATGTTTCAAAAAGCACTGCTGAAAATGTTTTTAAAGCAACAGAAATGCTTGCATTCCAATTAGTTCTTAG
Source organism: Falco biarmicus (assembly GCF_023638135.1). Lineage (NCBI taxonomy): Eukaryota > Metazoa > Chordata > Aves > Falconiformes > Falconidae > Falco > Falco biarmicus. Next base: position 98,728,321 of record NC_079290.1, read on the forward strand.
GCTATCCAAATCAAATAATGTATTTTCAAACCACTCAAGCGTTCCCTTACGTTGTTACTAGTCAAAACACAGCAGAAAGCTGTTAGCGGATCAGTTGCAGGAGGTTTTAAGAAGAGTTTAAGCAAGTGCCTGTCAGGAATGCTCACAGGATAGCTGGTCTAGCCGTGGAGGGGAAGAGGAAGGCAGATAACCTCTCGGTCTTTCTCAGCATTTTGATTCCTAGAAAGGAAAACTGACTTTATTAGTAAGACACTTCCAAAGGGGGAAGCACCATGCAGCTGTAACAAATCAGTGACAATGCTGTGGCTTTTATATAGTAAAGACTTCCATATTGTACTCTCTGGCATCCTCACACAGGTAAGTTCATAAGGTAAGTTAAAAGAATTTGCCAAGTAGATAAGATTCAGTCATTTTTAAGCTGATCAAATAATATCGTTGATGACAGAGGTTAGCATAGGCGTGGCTTGGCGAACAACAATAATTGCTGATCGTATAATAATAATGTACTAGAACAGGAAGCTATTCTTCCTTCAAGCCTCTGAGCATACCCATTGCAATCATGACAGCATATATAATGGCACGTTAATCTTAAAAACAATCACCTGCAAAATCATGACCTTGTTTGAAATATTTTAATTGCTCTGTCATGCAAGTATTCCCTACGGTTACTATGACTGAACAAAGTTAGAAAAACACTGCATTTTGTCAGACGATATGCTTTGTAGATGCATGTTTTTTGTACTCTTAATATAAAAGGAGGTAACTGTCTGCACATCCTACAGGCTTCTGGTATATTTAATATATTCTATAAATTACAACATATGATCAGTCCTGTACAGTAAAATACTACTGTCTAACAAGGGCAGCAGATTTGCAGGATTTCAGATTTCAGCAGATATTGAGTATTTGAGGCTAACTTGTTTCCCTGGAACAGATTTGAAAGAGGCAAGCTGCAGATTGACAGGAGGACTGGAAGCAGCTACAATAACTAAAAATTATTAAACTCAGTGTTTTCACCTGACAGTTTCACATTCCTAATGTCCATTTTAAATCTACTTCTGACACTAAGATTAGCATGTGGAACGTTTGAATTTGTAGGTGTGAGAGATGCAGAAAGGAAAAAAATATTATATGTAAACATGTATTTTGCTGAAGAGCCAAGTGAGCCAAAGAAAAAAGCATGACGAAACTCCATCTGCGTGCAGTTCCTGGAGCCTTACTCATCTTACTTCCTGATTCTCCTTTTTGGCCTCCTTTCCCTTAGGGCCCTCCCACCTCTATAAACACTATAACAATAATTATCCCATCAGTGGAGACTTAAACATTCTTGACATCCTAACATCTAACAAGCACAGGACGTTTCACAAAGGCCTAGCCTGGCTTTCAAGAAGTGGGTCAGCTTGACACATCCCATGTGTTTCTGAAAGCCTGCAGTCTTTGAGCTTGCTCATCTATGGTAATGGGCACCCTACCAATGCACAGACTGGAAACAAAACACTGCCTAGGGTCTGCCAGAGAACTTTAAAATGTTTATTGAAAGCACGTAACTTTTAGATTTCCATCCTAAACATGATGTGGAGGATGTCCGATGGTGCCCAGCCACACAGCAGTTTCCATACTCTGCAGTTTTGTGACCCGCCTGCCCCTCGTTAGTTAAAAGGGTACTGGAACTCTTCCAGCTGCTCGAAGGAGTCAGGATGCTGATGCACCCAGCCAGGGCAAGGGGAAAAGCAGCACAGAGTTCTTCAGTCCGTTAGTCCAAGGAGGCTGGATGATTGGCTCTTTTCTTCTTTCTTCTCTTCCTGTCCTTCAACCTTACTTCACTTGGTTACATACCACAAAGGGATTTTTTCAGTCCAGGCTGATCTGGCCAAACAAACTCTTTTACTGTAGCAATTCTGGCCACTGTGATTTTGGTTTTTTTTTCAGTCAGCCTTCAATGTTTTTTCTTATATTTCAACATTTAGATCATGCCAACTTGCTTCCACCCTCGGCAGAAATTCATGATGACTCAGAAATGGATCTTGACCCGCTAGCTGAGAATCCCTTCTCTAATAGTGTTATGGTTTGATATCTGTTTTCACAAAAGGAATAAACCAATGTGTCTTATCATATTTTCTATCCTGCCCCCATATAAACTTGTCTTCTAAATAAAACACATTCTATTCAGCTTGGAGGGCATTTTATTTCTGTGCTCATTTTGACATTTTAGTTAGAATACGATGCTTGCACAGTAGTCCAGACAGTGGAGACTATAAAATCTTCTATTTATGATCTATCCTGATGAACAGATTTTCAGTTCTTTTAAAACCACCTTGTAATACTGGGCAAAAACCCGCACCCTATGCACCAGAAAATGACCAAAAATAATTGCCCTTCATTGTGGAAAGAGGATATGGTAAAGAGCTATGAATAACTTTGGAAGAAAAGCATGAAGTTAACTATGAATGAACTTTAAACTCATTAACAAAATGCAAAGAATTTCAAAGAAACAGGACTATAGAGATTAAATTTGGTGAGATTTTGTACAAAAAGTGGACCATACTTCTACAAACCTTGGGGTCCCCATAGACTACAGTGCCCACGTACATACCAGAAAGGTAAGAAAAGAATACAGCTCCCACTGTGTACACACGCTGGTGTTCAAGTATCAAAACTAAATAGAGGATTGTTTTTTATATATATATATATATATGTAAACACCACAGCTGAAGCATTGGCAAGCAAGAGATTTCTAATCACTCTTGGTCTAAGATAGGCACAGGTATAGTTGACTTGTATAACAAAATTATTTCTATTAGCCCACTGCTCAGTTTTATAAAAGCAGAAGCAATGTGTTAAGTGTGAGCAGCAACATAGTAATACTGTAAATTGGAACTTGATCACCATTTGATTCAACCAAGTTAATAGCTGGTGATGGTCTATAATTCACACATGATTCATTTTGGCAAGCCTTTCATTTGTCAGTTCATCAAGCCCATCCTATATAAAAGCAATTAAGTTAGCAGTGAGAAAAACCCAAAGTCCAAATGGCAAAGGGCTTGACAAAAAAATCCTCCAGCTTGTTGGAAGATATCTGTCCTTAACACTGTTGGAATATCACAACTTAACTACTCAGTAGTTTTCTTTTCTTATTAGGACCAGTAATTCAGCACAGTAAGTACAACAGTAAATAACACACTGCTGATTTCCAAGCAGCTTCTTGAAGCAGGGAAAATTAATTCCAAAACAGTTACAAAGAAACTATGCGCTGGAAAAACTTAATCAGGAGAAATACTAAACGAAGAATGGCAGCCACCATCACTACAAAGGGAAGGTATTAGATTTCAGACAGACAGTGCCTGGAAATTGTCAGGCTGGCAGCCGTAGCACACGCATTAAATTCACGTGTGACCAGGGGGCTTGGTCCTACCAAGGGAACAAAGGACATGCACAGAAATAGACTCCCAAGGAGAATCCTGCCTCTGTTTTTTGATGACAGCCAGAATGCTATTGGCATCACTAGCACAGATGGCCATAGCCCACTTACACACTCTTAATGAAAAGAGAGAGCAGCCAACACAGGATCCAGGAGTTAAACTAACCTCAGCAATGTTGAACCATGTAGAACGCTCCGTTGTGAGAAGAGGATGTGCTTGTGCAATCAGGAGAGCTTTATTCTTACCCATGCTGCCTGGAAGGTGTCAGGGGCTGCTCTCCCCTCTCCTCTAGCTCTGAGTTTCCCTGAGGAGAGCTGACAGGCATACCAACAGTGAGCTGATGCCCATGCAGCACATCTGCCGGGAGGGCCTGGGTCATGGAGTGACAGTCACTTTAAACCCCGTGTCTGACACGTTGACACCCTGTTGATATGTTCAACAAGAAGCCAAACACCCTCAGTTGCTGGAATGCTTGGATTGCGTTTTCTTTGGTTGAACTGGTCGCTAAAAGTAAACATAAATAAAACCTAAGCATATAGAAGAAAATCTCTGATATGGAATTAGGCCTAACAAGGCTTTTCTGCAAAGCGAAAGAACTTTTAGCTGATCCATCTACTGAAATTCTTTGAAAGTGTCAACAAAAGCCCCACCTGAAAACCAAAGAGATTTTGGTGGGCTAGTTAATGTTTTACAGTGTTTCAAAAGGCCTTTGATTAAATCCCTGAGCCAGAGACGACTCAAGCAGCTAAGTACTCACTGGGCAAAAAGTACTATCACAGCTCAGAAACTGGGGATGGAAAACAAAGAGCAGAATTCAACAGCGAGCTTCTGCGATGGCGGAAGGTTAATGACAGCCTGCTTCAGGGCTCTGTAGCAAGTCTCATATTGTTGCTGTATTTACCACTGATCTAGAAAGAGGGCTGTATTGTGAGAGTAAAATTTGCAGCTGTCATAATTATTTCAGTTAAGCAAGACAAGAGGGGACTGTGACGATGAGGAAGTCGTAACAAAATAGAATGGATTATGTAATGGTGAATATTAAGTTCAATATTGAAAACGCAAAATAATGCATGTTAGAGGGGAACACGAGTACTGCTTCTAAATCTGACAAGTTCCAATACATTTACATCAATTGAAAAGCAGAAACTGGGCATTTACGTAAATATCTATGTGCTATCTCTAATCCTCACAAAGTCAGAAAACAAATAAGCTAATAGAACACAGAAGGAATAAGTAACATATTGGTTAACACCAAGTATTATAATACCTCTACATAAAGGAATTTATTTTCTCCCCTGGCATAGTCTACAGTATATCCTACCTCAGAAAAAGTTATGTGGATGAGTCTGTCTGGGGCCATGTTTGGGGGGAAAGGCTTTTATAAAAAAACGTTTTGATAATTTGGATTATTTATCCTAGGAAGGTTGTAAATGATGGGATAAAAGCAATCAGAGTAGTGAATAACATCAAAAATTAAGCATGGAAACACCTGCTCTCCCATTTTACTGTAGAAGAAATAGGAACTTGATTGTGGCAATCTCAAAATGGATGACATGAAATATTTTTGCAGGAATGATGAGTGAGCCATAGATTCAGGAAGCAGCTATGGCAGAAATTTTGTTGACATTTGAAAAAAGTTAAGACACCTCTACAGTTTTGAACATAAACACATCTGCCGAAGTTTATGTTCATATTAACTCTAAACTACTAAGCTTCATATTTTACAACAACCTCTAGGTATTAGGAAGCAAAATTAGATCTAATGTGAGATAGCCTACCAACGCCAGGGTAATTGACCCTTGGGCATGATTCAACATGTGTTTTGACATCCATCCTAGGTATTTCTACTCCTGTATAGTTTGCAGTTCCTTTTGACAGGGTATTTTTAGATAATTGCATTTTGTCCAGCCATAGATGCTACTAAACATCACAGATCAGTCTCGTGCGGCAGGATATTTTGGTGACTATAGGTGAGAAACGTTTAGCTTGTTAAAAGCTTTTGTGAGTGTCACACCTGCATTACCTCACCAGCCATTTCACAGAGGTGAAGCATTATGAACCTGCTCTATTTCCTGCTTCTGTACCTGTTCTCCAACACGCAGCTGGCCATGGTTTGCGAAGTGCCCAATGTTTCAGGTCCCAGACCTGTCCGTGAAATTCCCTTCCTCTCCTGATGTTTTCAAAGTCACTGCTTGCCTGTCTGTAGATGCATCTCTTTCATTGCCGCCATGCGAAAGCACCAGCACAGGCAGTTTATTTATGATTAATCAATGACATTAAGTGCAGGCAAAAATACTCCCCTAAAGCACAAACCAAAGGAGGAAAAAAGACCCCGAACACAGTTCTGCTCCCCCCGTCCTCGCCAGCGGAGACACTCCCAAGCTTTCCCCTCTCCCGCGGGCCACCCCGCCCGGCTCCCGGCGGCCCTTCCCCTCGCCATCGTGCCCTAGCGGGGGCGGGCCGCCGAGGCGAGCCGGGCCTGACAGGAGCCAGCCTCCCAGACAGCTCCGAGCGCCAGACCGGGCCGGTCGCCATCTATTTTCTGTCCCCGCCGTTCCCGCCCCTTCACCTCAGCGCAACCGCCTCGCGCCCCGGCGCGCGCCGCCCGCCCGCCCAACGCGCCCGGCCTCGCACCCGCTGAGGGGTGGAGACCCCGCCCCTTTCTCCCCCCCCGCCAGCGCTGGAGGAGGAGGAGGAGGAGAAGGAAGAGGAGGAGGAAGGGCAGGCAGAGGAGGAGGAGGAGGAGAAGGAAGAGGAGGAGGAAGGGCAGGCGGGGCCGGGCCGGGCCCCGGGCTCAGCTGACGGGGCGACGCACGGCGGCGCCTCGCGCCGGGGCTGGGCAGAGAGCGCGCGCGCGCGGGACCGGGAGCGTGTAGGGGAGGGGGGGAGCCCAGCTCTGCCGCGGCGCCTGGCGCGCGCTCTCCGGCCGCCTCGCTTCCGCCAGGCGCGCGGCGCCGCTGCTCTCCCCGCCTCACTCGCTCCCTCCGCCCCGCGGCTCCCTCAGCTCAGCCCGGCCCGGCTCCGCGGCTTCCCCCGCTCCCATCGGGCCGCTCTACGGGCCGCCACCGCTGTCGTCACCGCCCCCCCGGCACCCCGCCCCCCTCCGAGACAGCTCCGGTTGGGGGTGACCCGCCGGCGGACACCTCGCTCCGCAGCGCCCGGGCCTGCCCGTCGCTCCGCCCCGGGCCCGTCCGGTGACAGTCGCGACCGCGGGAGGTGGCGGCGGAGGAGGAGGAGGCCGGAGCCGGGATGTCCGGGCAACAACAGCCGCCGCCGCCGCAGCTCCCCTTGGCCGCCGCCGCTCCCCCGCCGGCGCCGGGGATCCCCTCCGCTGGGGCCGCCAGCCCCGGCCCCGCACCGGCCGCCGCGCTCCTGCTCCACCCGCCGCCGCCGCCGCCGGCCACCGCTGCGCCGCCGCCACCCGCCGCCGGCGGCAGCGGGCCCGCAGCGACGGGGGGCGGCGGTACCGGCGCGGCGCTGGGCCTGTCGGTGGGGAGCGGCACCGGCGCCCCGGCGTCGTTCCCGCACGGCGACCCGGCCCTGAACGAGCAGGAGAAGGAGCTGAAGCGGCGGCTGAAGAGGCTCTACCCGGCCGTGGACGAGCAGGAGACGCCGTTGCCCCGTTCCTGGAGCCCGAAGGACAAATTCAGTTACATCGGCCTCTCCCAGAACAACCTGCGGGTGCACTACAAAGGTGAGGGCCGGCCCGGGCCGCCGCGACCCCCGGTGCCCCGGCGGGGTGCGGGGACCCTCCCCGGGCCGGGGGCAGCGGCCCGACCCCTCCGTCGGGCAGTGGGCACAGGAGTAACAATAACAGGAAATAACACACGCTCCTCTCCCGCTTTCTTCTCCTTCTCTGCTTTCTGATCCCCTAAATCGCCCGCAGCGTGGAGAGAAGGGGCTTGTTTTTCCTTATTTCAGCTTTATTTTCTGTCCTTTCCCCTCCCCCCGTTTCTGTCGCGGTGTGGGGAGCGGGGGGGCGGTGGGGGGCAAGGGGCCGCCCCCGCCTCCTTATGCTTCTGGAGTGGGCATTATGTAAACTCGGAGACTTCCCTCTGGATTCAGGTATCGCCACGAGATTTGGGTCTGAGGCAGGAGAATAAAGGAGAATCGACATGACGTGTCCTGTTTATGGTAATGCGGGAGAAAAGAAGTGGCTTTTTTTTTTTTTTTTTTCCTTCTGTCTAGGAGAGCAAGGGTTAAATGGAGTTAAGAGCAGCAAGCGTTAAGCTATTAAACACGGAAATGACGGGAGGGGAAAGCTCAGAGAAAAACAGGGTTTATTTTTAAACTGTGAAAAATAGAATTAAAGTCATTGGTATTAAACTGTTGTACAGCCTATGGAGTGATTTGAGGGAAGGAATGACAACAAGACTCACATTAATAAAGGTGACTTTATAACTTTCTGCCTAAAGTTACCGATCTTAAATGGTAAAAATCAGACTGTGCTTTTGTATAAATCAGCAAGAGGCGAGAGAAGAAAAACTTGTGGTGATTGTTATGAAATGTCATAAAACCTGGAAACATAAGCGTACACTCTGACCTGAAAAAACACAGACACATCTGGTGTTCTAGGCCCAAGTCCTAAAGTAGAAATGTGGATTCAAAACCACTTCTGAGTTGGCTGTGAAGAACTGGATCTGACAAAAGTCTGTAGTCAAATGAATGTAATGGGAGAGGAAAAAAACAACCTTGCAATTACCCTTTCTCAGAATTTACAGTGGGAGAAATTCAAGTGAAATCTCGATGAACATGTTACTGTTTAATCGGAGGAGGAAAACGGCAACACAAACACATGGCAGGATTTGGCTGCCATGAAAGGATTAAATGTACTCTGAGACTTTTTTTTTTTCAGTAGAGAGGCTTTATTATTACATACAAAATACTCTGTCAAAAATGCTAAATTTAATGCACCATACAAAGATAATAAAGGAGGTTGATGACTACAGAGCAGGTTTCTGGGAGGCACTGAGTGATTTAAGGACATGTAATTTAATACTCAACTCTGAATTTCCTGACTTTTGTGCAGTGTTTTATGACCTTGTATTTTTAGAAGCATTTTGTATTTTCTGGTGTTTAGTGGCAGCGGGTTGGGATTTTTTTGGTTTTTTTATAAGATGATCATAGCTTTATGGCCATCAAGTTCTGCTGGTTTGTTTTGCTTTGACCAACTCTTTGCTCATGAACTGGAATTTAGAGGTGGAACTTCTCTGGTCTGTCAGTCTAACTGTAAAAGTACATTTTCAAACTTTCTTTGGGCTATCCCTGTTTTTCCTCACTTTTCTCCTTTGCCTTAGCATTAAAAAAAATCCATTACCTCAAAGAAACCACAAGAGGCTCAGCATGTTTCTGAAGCACAGGTAGCATAGGAGATACTGTGGATACTCTGCTAGAAGTCATAAAGCACGCTTAGTAAGTTATAATAATAAAATACCTTTAGCTCTGAAATAATAGTAAGTGATTAAAGTTGAAGAATTCCTAGATCAGCCCAGAGGACTGGAAATGAGAGGTGCCCATATAACATGCCTACACTTTTCTTTCTTCTAACTGCAAGTGGGAGTGAATGGTTTCTTAAGTGGCCCATCTTCTCTTCCTGGTAATTTAATGAAGGTGGCTGCTAGGGCAGCCCCATGCCTATGTTACCAGCTGGCACCTGGAGTTGCTAACTGGACTAAGCAATGAACGGTGTCAGGGCATTCCTACCTTGAGAAGTGTGTGGGGGGAAACAGTCTAAAACATCTGCCTTTTCTCCTTCCTGGATCCTTCAGCCCTGAGAATACAATAAAAGGGAAGAAAATGAGGCGGCTCAATGAGGATACTAAGGGAAGATAGCAAGTAAGAATGTGCTTAGCACTGTGAAATGTTTCTGCAAATCAGTTGCAAATAAAGGTCTCAAAAGAAAGCATTCAAAATATCTTGTGGAATATTGGCATTTACAGCGGTTCTGAAGTTATCTCAGTAGTCACGGTAGATGTTTTTGTTGAAAGGAAATTTGAATCTCACATTGAGTGTGGATAAAGATCTGTTGTATTCTTGACCAAAATACTCAGGGAAGGGAGACAAGACAGGCCTGTCCAAAGAAGCCAGTAATGAAAAGCAAGTCTTACTGTTTCCTATTACTGTAGTATAGGTACCTTGTACACTTATGCTTTCTCTGCTGCCTCTGTAGATTTCTGGCTCTAGAGCTGTGTTTCTGGAGTAATTTCCTCCTTGTCTGTGACTGATAGGAGGTGGAAGGTTTAACATCAGAGCTTTCCTTCCACCCTGGAGGTGTTGTGGATTCATGTCTCTGCAAAAAATGTGTGGGGAAACAACTGGAGCAAAAGCTTTCAAAGTAATTTTTTCATATAACTAGCTTCATAATTTTAAGGTGCTGATGCATTGTGAGCAGTGCTATTTTTGTTTCATTGGTCTGTGAGAGACATGATGGTGTTCTCTCTGTAATTTTGAAGATTCCTTTCATTTTCTTGCATGCCAGTGGACAACTTGCATGGCAACACAAGCTGCAGTAGAGGTCTCTTTCTACCCATTGCAGCTGTGGTGCCTGGTGTACTGTGTTTCTGGACTTTTAAGCTTTTTGCAAGCATCCTAGAGAGTGCTTAAAAAAATCAAAACTGCCACAAAACCAGTCACTGAGTAAGTGGTGGAGGTTTAAAGAAAGGAGTACAGTCCAGCATCAGGATAACAGCTCTTTAAATATAGTTGGGGTCAACAGAACCCAAGGGTCAGAGCTCTTTTGTGTTATCTCTCAGAATCATAGCATTACTTACAAGAGGAAAGCAGACGTGGGAGGTGGTTGAAGGCAAGATGCATTGATTGCTGTGTTGTTAGCAGCAAGGCTAATTTCTTTCCCCAGTGACCTATTCTGTTGCACTTTTACACATTCTGACTCTTGATTAGGATTCTTTGTCAAAATCTGGATATGGAATACATATATGTTGGCACTAGTGACACTGTAATATATTAAAAGCCTATACCCGAGGGTATTTCTGTTTTTCAGATGGACAGACCTACATTTCTGTCTTGCTGTCAGTTAGCTGTGCAAGCTGATAGAAAGCGAACACTGTCCTAGTGACTGTTGTTCATGGTATACATATGTAAGGGAGACATGAAAAATGATATCAGAAAAAATCTGTCATTTCACTTAATTGTAATGTTAACAGCTCTGAGATGTAGGTAAGTGGTAAAGAAAGCATAAAGGTTCGCGCAAGTGTGTGTGACATGTAAAGCAGTTGCACAAAATATGTCGCTGTTAAGGTAGGACTTTAAAAATATTCCCATGTTTCTAAAATACTCAGAATTAACACATGGATCCTGTTGAAAAACAGGGATTTCATAAATGCCGTATGTAATATGAATGTTCCACTAGACAGACAAGTTCAGTTTCCATCAGATAATAATCTGTTATGTAGTATAAGGAAATAAAAATACCGACTCAATGCATGAAGGGAACTATATACAGAATTAGGTGAACAGACTAAATGGTCAGTGTTAAAATCATGGAAAGTTCTATAGAAATTTCACATAAGTTAGTCTTGTGACAATTGCCCAAAGAAAGCTGAGGAAAGTTATGCAATTTTGAGTAAGCTGCCATTGCGTGAACTTTCTCTGATGTATTGCAGGCCAGGAAATCTTAGCCAGACACTTATTTACAATGCAGTTGCCTTTGAACTGTGTCTAGTGCCAAACTAAAAAAAAACCAAAACAACCAAAAGCCATCTGGTGCAAACTATGCATTCCGATTTCTATAACAAACAGAAGAGAATTCTATAGTAATAGTTCTGTGTTGTCATTCAGTGATAGAAGGATGGTGTCAGTTTTTTTGGCAGAAAATACTTGAAATACATTCAGTACAGTACAGTATGCCTGTTTTGGACACTTTGTAGCTCTGAGATGTCTTGTTGCTTCAAACTGGGGAAGAAGTTGAAGTAAAACTAGTAATTTTTGCACGCCTTCTTTTTTTTCTTGTCTCAGTGAAACTTTCCTAATGAATTCAACAGAAGATTAGGCCTTGATTATTTTATTTTTGGCACTGTGAGCAAGTCCTTGAACCACCTGTTGGAAATAACCGCAGTTCAGCTTATGTAAACTTCATTTAAGGATTTGAACTGTATAAACACTTTTACTTTTGTCTAGGTAGACACTTCCGTAGACTTCTTTTGGACTATGCCGTGCATATGCATTACACACATTTATGTTCGAAGATTATATTTTTGGAGGCTAAAATGGCCTCTCCAAAAACGGTTTTACCTGAATTGGCTTTTTTCAAGTAGGTGGAATTCAAATTTTGGTTCATTTCAGTTTATTTTTGCTAAGGGGCTGATCATACTACTTTTAGTAAAAGCAATCAGTGTGAATTACTGCTTAAAAAAAAAATAAAGCTTTACTCCTTAAGCATGGTCAGCTCATGGTTAAACACTTTCAATGAAAGCCAAGTCAAAACCAATTCTGCTAATTGAACTGACCTATGATCTGATTTACAGTGTGAAGTTGAAGACTTGTACACCTGTTTTCCCTTCTCTGCCCCAATATATCTGTTTGCAGAATTCTTTTTTTAATGCTGAAAATGATTGAATTTTTTGTGTTAAATAGTACATACTTTAAAAGTATTGGTTTAAATACTTTAACTATAGCTTGTTGCTATGAAAGAGGTCTGTTTTGGGGAATGTAGGGCAGTGTTTGTGTGATCTGCTTAGGGCGTTTAGAACCTTCGATGCAGAAGTTCAGAGCTGGGTGTCAAAAGTGCCTTTTTATTCACAAGCAAGGAAGTGGGGACTCAGGTTACCAAAGAATGTGGCAGCAGTATATAATGCTAAGGTAATAGGCCACTCAGGTTAGTGTCCCATCAGTGACAGTGGCCATAAGTGAGAGCCTACAGAAAAATCTAAAACCATGCTGGGCATACATGGTGCATCCCCTCTCAGTTTCCAGCCATTTTAAGCTAAAGGTAGTTTCTCAGTTAACTTCTGTTCTAGAGGCTTGCCCAGCATCCACTTTAGCATCGGTAAAAGCCTTTGATAAGAAATTTGCAGTTCAGCTACCTGTTCTGTAAAGACCTTCTTTATTGTTTTAATGCTGTCGGATAACTAGTGTTTCTTGACTCCTCAGGTAATCAGCTGTAGCTTGGTAGTACTGAAAGTCTCAACTAGCATGTTGAGACAGTGTACAGGTATTTGGAATATTTGAAAGTGGTTAACTGCTTGGTGCTGTTGAATTTGCTGTTAGAAATAATAACTGTATCTTAACTACGAATGAAAGCAGCATACTCCAGTAGTAAAATGGGATTCACAGGAGATTATATTAAAAGGACAGCAGTTCTAAATTTAGGGTGTCTTCTGTTTTAATGGGATGAAAGTAGTTTTGGGCACTGACTTCCCAAAGCGTGTTGCTTCACCACATGAAGTGTTTGGCAATACTGGTAAGGTATCCTGTTACTTCTGCCCCTGTGTCGACCTCTTATTTGCAGTGTGACAGCTGTGTGTGGCTGTGTTGTGAACCGGAGCAGGGAACTGATCTGCTGCTTTAAAAAATCTGGTAGGTTTCTTAAACCCAGTCAGCTAATCAATCTGGCTTGTGGTATGTCCTTGCAAATAGCTGCCTGGATTGGGGAGAGGGTGGGAGAAGGGGACTGGTTTCAGAAAGAGATGCTAAGAATACCTTGTATTGGTATTATTTCCAAACACTTTAGATTGTGATTTCACAAAACAAAGTCTGCTGGGTAATAGATGTACATTTTCAATAATATTTGGCTAGTTCCTACTACTTTAGTCGTCTCTGTGGAAGACTTGCCCAAATAAGGCGCCTGACTCAGACTGAAACTACACAGATTGTCAAGTGCATAGAGTAACCAAGGGAACTTCTTCGCAGTCTATTTTAAAGTGAAAACCTAAGGACATTTAAAAACAGTGTCTTTCCTTCCCCTCCTCCCCCAACAAATGCATCATTTAATCAGAACTATCTGCATTTAAGAGATCTCTCAAGAGTTTAATGTTCTGCCCATGAAGTTTTGGGTGCCTTTTAGCTGAAGGATTTCTGCACGCTTAGGAATGATAATCTGATTTATAGTAGCTTAATGGTGAGCTACCAGCACTTGAAAACCAAGAAAACCTATGGAAGCTCTAAGGTTATGTACTTGGTTATTCGCTTCATTGACACAGCCCAAAAATAAATAGCAATCGAGGGCTCAGTTGTACAGATGTGAGGTGTTAGCTCTTTTAGGGTTCATATCACAAGCCTTTTTCAGAGACAAAGCTGATTGTGCCCTCTGGGGCTGCAGGGGCCGGCTGTTTGCTAACTTGAGCAGGTTGAAAAGGAATACTGTACCTCAGACATAATTTAAAAGTGGTGAACAATAAAACATGTGTGCTGGCTGGTGTATGGAGGAGTAAATTACTGGTTTTTCCTCATGTGAGACTTTTGAAAACAACATGCAGAAGGTAGGTAATAATATTGTAAAACCTATGAGGTGATAAAAGGATCTTTGTATAAAATGTGTTTAGTAATGACATAATGAAGTGAGCAATGCGTCTGCACCCAGGAAAGTAAGATGATGGGCTAGTTGCCTGAAGTTAGTAACACACTGAGGTGAACTAGTTGCATCAGAAAAACTTTGTAGGTTAAACCTCTTCTCAGTGAGTGAAGAATTCGTGCTGTGCTAGCAAGGTTTGAATGCAAGTGTGACTGCGATGAAATGGAGAGCTCTTCTTGGCTGAGTAGTTGCCATTTGGTAAGAGATGGTTGGTGCTAGCTTTACAGGCAGGTAAGCGTTCACTGTTCTGTCACCGTTTACACTAGAGGGCTCTGTGGTTAGAGGTTCAAGTAGTGTAGGTCAGCTTTCCGTGATCCTGCTGGCTGGCAGCGCTGTCATTTAACTGCATTCTTCCTTGCTGTGTGACCCCGACCTGCTGCACACGAGATGTGATTAATCTGTGCCTGAGCAATAATTCCAGTGCTAATGCTGCTGGAAGGAGTGAGGGCTTTTTGGTTGCATTTTTTGTTTGGCTGGTTTTTTGGCATATGCAGATCAATTGCTATGCAGGTGCAGTAGGCCTCCCTGTCTGGACTGGAGGTGACAGCTGGAGTGCTGCAGCCCAAGTGATTCGCACAGCACACTCAAAACAGTCATCTCTTTTATTCATGCCTCAGATCCACACAGAAGGTGGGCATTGGATCTATGTGAATTATTCTTATGACAATGACAATCTGTTCCTGGTTGCCATCTTGTTGAAATACCGCTTGCCAGGATCCAATATACTTTCCACCTTGCTCTCTTTTTTTTTATTTTTTATTTTATTTTTTAAACTCTGTCCTGTGACCCCATGTGTAACTTTCACACAACAGTTGAGGGATTTTTGGTGTGCCTGGGAGAGGCTGAGCTTGCTTGAACAGGCTGTTGCCAAAACAAGTCATCTGGCCAAAAGCCTGCTTCCAGGTTGCCTTTGGAACAAAGGGCTGTGCAGAGGGTGACACATGCAGGAGAGTTAGTCATAGTGGAATGGAAGTGGCTCTTGGGTTTAGGTTGAATGTCCCTAGACAGCTTAACAGAGCTGGCATTGGGCATTCTGATGGCAGAGCTGATACATAGTGAGCCTTACAAGAAAAAGGAGTAGGAGCTGCATTAGCTCAGTTACAGGCTGTACCACTAATGGTGTCCTGAAATAACATTCAGCACGTGGAAATGAATTATGAGTTGTATTTTCTATATAATGACGGATGTTTACTCTGAAGGACATTAGAATTGAAGTATCGTAAATAACTTGACAATTCAGAGTGCTAAGCAGTAGAAAAAACTCTGTTATATCATGTTTCAGTCTGTACAAATGAATAAGCCCTGTGCATTTGAGAAATCATACAGTTCTTTCAAACCCAGGTGGACTTTTATCAATTTTGTTACTGTGATGAAACTTTTTTCTAGTTTCCCTTCAAATAATTGTAGAACCTTTTAGAACAGTATATCCAGAACTTCTCATAGCATGCTCAGTGGCAATGCAGGTGCCTACAATGAAAACTTAGTGTTGGGGGAAATATTCTTGCATAAAAATGAGACTGATTAGAACATTGTATATTGTTTGCTCATTACATAAGCCTTCTGTTTTGAATAGTCAGTATGTATACTTTTGAGTCATCTTCTGCAATTATCTAAAATACATTTTTGTTGTGTTTTGAATGCAATTGTTTTTCAGGTCATGGAAAAACTCCAAAAGATGCTGCTTCTGTTCGAGCTACACATCCTATACCTGCAGCCTGTGGCATATACTATTTCGAAGTTAAAATTGTCAGTAAGGGAAGAGATGGGTAAGCATTGAGTGCATTATTAATTAATTAATTAATTATTACTTGAAATACTATCTCACATTATCTTTCAGTCAACAGATCTTTTTGGTATCAAACTTATTTCCATCTTTTTCCACGTTTTGTAGAGCTGAATCCTTATTCACGAGAAGTTGCACTCTGATATTTGCTTGTTTTAAAGGAGTTGATTGTGGTATTTATTGCCCACAAATCAGTCTACACAGTAAATACTGTAACAGCATCTTCTCATTTTCTCTTGACAGAGAAATTAGGGTTTGGATGATAATACTTTGACCCTGTTCTTACATCTAAAGGTGATGGTTTTTGACTGTATGGCTTTACAGACTTTCATGGGTTTTTTAGGAAGTTTTTAGGGTATGCAGCAGTCCAACTTACCTCCTCAGTGCAGTCTTTTCCTGGAGGTCAGATCAATTTTAAAATGGAAAGTTGTTCTTAAGGCTATTTGTTGAACAGTAATAGGAATGAGGGGGAATGTTCTGAATAGGTGCCTGGGAATCCGTCACCCTATGGAAAGAACAAGAGTTGATGAGTGAGTGCAGCTGCTGCTTCCCAGAATCCATCTGAGTTATGAATCTGTTGAAGCGCAGGTGATACCATGCTTTTAAGTCTACTGAGGCAGATAGAATCTCACCTGGGAATGTCCTGAAGTGCTAATGAAATCTGTGCTAGGCCACTTTAATTCCTCTTCATCTATCACTGCTTTTGGCAGAGGCTGTGTTTTAAACCCGAGATATTATGTTGCCTATGTAGGACTACATAAGCCATATTTCTTTCAAATATGCTGTAGTATATACTGCGGTTCTACTTTAGGGTTCTAGTCAGGATTGAATGTCCTTGTCCTAGGTACTGTACAGGCACGTTGCAGATACTTATGTCCTGTAGTGAACATAAATCTCGAGAGAAAAGAGCTATGTTGTAGCTCTTTGGATGAAGTTCAGTACCTTTGTTTTTCCTTTGTCTGTCTTGCTGCTGTTTGTTTCTTTCATTCTCCCAGTGTTCTGTAAGCCCTCTGTAAGTCAGAAGTATTACAAACTTTTTGTTTTGCTTATAGTATTACAGAGAAACTTTGAAAGAATAGCTTCTCAGTACTGCTGCTGCCTTGTAGGGGCATTTATGAGTTTATCGGCTCTGTTTCCAAAAATTATCTCTGGGAGATTTCTTTGCTATGAAAAGCTTACGTCTGTAGTTGCTTCTGGCACACTATGAAGACCTCATTATTTTAAAATCAAGACAATAGAAATTAGTGTTTCAAGTAATGTTTTACTATTGATTTTAGGAACATGTTTTGTGGGTTTTTTTAATTCCTGAAACATTTTTTAAAAATTGCCCTGCTGCTGTCAGGGAAAGATTCTTACTGTGGTTTGCTAGTGATGCACATGTCTCTTCCTGAAATGTATTTTTGTCTGCTTAGTTTGGAAGCTAGTTTTTTTTGAAGTGATGGATTTCAAAAAGTGTCCATGGGTGTCATTTTACATAGCTCCTCTAACGTTTTACCTTAGACCTCTTTGTGTTGCTTTTTAGTAATTTCTAATTCAGTAGGCCACTCAGGGCAATCCTACAAAAGTAGAAAACACCTTTGAGTAACGTGTTTCAAGGTTTTGTCATTTAAATGGTTATTTGTGAGGTGTATGTAACTAAGACTTGTGAAGTTGTTTGCTGAGATTGCTTTAAAAAAATGGAGGGGTACTTTTTTCACTTAATGATAATACATACTTCCTTGTCCTTGTTTCAGCCTTGCGACCTTTTCTTAGTGTCACTTTATAAAACATTAGCTGCATAATGAGCTGAAGTGTTGACTTTTTTCATTGCATAAGCTAGTATGGATGCTGGGGAATACTGTGCACAGAGCCAAAGCCAAATCTGGCCTAGCTGCTAAAGAGCAGGGGATGACTTGTGGAGCCTTGCTGGATATAATGTGTCTATCTCTAGATCCTGTTTTCAGGTCCGAGAGGTCTTTGACTAGATACTGTGTGAATCTCTTGCAGTTCATGTTACACTGTGTTCTAACTAAGAAAATGTTTCTGTAGTAAGTAAACTGGGGAGTTTAATGCAGACATAGACAAGTAGGTCTATAGAAACCAGTTTGTGTCTGATAGGGTTTATTAGTTCTTTCTCACTGCCTGTTGCATTTCACCTGGCTTGCTCCAAGTATATTTTTACCATTTTTTTTTTTTTCTTCTTAGCATCTGGCAATAGGAACAGAGTTCAGGAAAACTGTAGAGGACCAGCATGTAACTAATAGTGTCAATTAGTTAAAATTGCTTACTGTTGCAAAAGCATCTATTCTCAAGGCATGAGCCTAGCTGCAGAAGCACTACAGCTGTATTTTACAGTACTGTTTAAAATAAATCTTGGACTACCCGAGGCAACTCAGATAACTGTCTGCAAGCTGAAGTACAGCTTTCAACTTTCATAAATGTCAATGGATAATTTAATGGTGTTTGGAGTTCCCTTTGATAGTAGCCTTTACTACTTACATATTTTTTTATTTCTGGTAAACTCAGCTTAAAGTATTTAGTCCATGTACTGTGTTACATGGGCAAGTATAACAGCATTCTTGCTTGTGTGGTCTATGTAGCATGACTTGCCTCAAATCATCAAAACTCTTCACTAAAGACCTAGTTTAGGAGATTTAACTTTTTTGTGCTGCTGTAGCACTTGATGGCACTGCTCCTGGAATATGATCTTGGTGTATCTCAAAGTTGCTGGGCAGTCACAAAGATTATTCTCCCCCTCTGAAGGAGCACAGCTTTTTTATAGTATAGGGCATGGATATGGCATAGCTTGCCGTATGGCTTGTTGTAGCCATCTGTGTGCAAGAACAGCATTGGTTTTGTCACACTAATGACCTAGGTCATTACGTTTTTACATATTTGGGGAGTAACAGTTGAGTAGGAATCTGAAGGTGCATAATATACATTAGTTTTGCAGATGTTCATGATGATCAACTTCTAGGCATTATGGACACATTGGAGAAAGCACAAAACCAGGCTTACTGTGAAGTAAGGAATGGGTGTGGAGGTTGGTGTTGCAGAGCAGATAAACAGTGAAGTTGGTATTTGATACCTCATTGAGGGGTGATAGGGCTGTGCAGCAGCTGGTGGTAACAGATGAGAAAAAGGGAAGTGTGAATTAAAGTTAATAAAAGTAATAAGGTTGAAGTATCATTCAGACAAAAACTGCCTTAGTATTTGTACAGTGCTTGGCAATGAAGAGTCCCAAGATCTTTTGTGCACTGCTAAAGTACAGATATTTGAAATAATTATCTTAAATATTTAAAAATTCTTGTTAAAAGTGCTAACCGGCTGTCATATTGCTCTGTAAATAATTCTGTTGTTTTTTATTTCTTCAGTTTCCCTTAATATCATGTCTCCTTTTGCAATCTGAGGGCCTCTATGTATTTACATTCTGCTTTTATAGTATTTTTGTTTTGCTTTTTTTGGCTTTATGTGGAACATTGTGGACAGTGATGTGAGTGATTTGAGATCACGGTAGATGAGTAATGGGTGTAAGTGTGGGGAACAGTACCAAGGTGATGGTTAGAAAGCCTGGTAGGAAGGAGAGTGTTAACTGGAGTAAATGATATCTGCATCTCTATTGAAATCTCCAGTTAATTTAAAAATAAATAAATACATATATGTGTCAGTTAATGCAAAGTATTGCAGAAGTACTGTCAAAAATTCTGATGTAGTTGGGGAAGCTAAACATAGTTTTAGCTTTAAATTAAACCTTTGTAAGCTCTTAATGCAGCCCTCACTTTTAATTGATCTATCGAAGAACCAGAAGTAGTGTACGTGGGTTTTGTTCTGTAATTTCTTAATACAGATTCAAGGGAGTGAGTTAGGCATGGCATTGCCTTGTGCATACAACTCTATTTTTAGTTTCATCCAAATCTCTAGAATAGGAGCTAAATTAAAGCAAACTACAGTGGTGGTCTAGGAATGGGAATGAACAAGGGTGTGCTACATCCTATGGACCTGTTACTGTGATTTGGAGATATAAGCCTTAGTCTCTAAATTTGTTACAATACTATACTGTACCCTGCCTTCCCAAAAATGACCACCATGGTGGCCATTCTCTTAGCTAGGTAAGTGTACTAAATGAGACTTTTCCTAGTCTCTCTCAAATCTTTATTTCAGTCTTCTCATGCTGCTTTTTGCTCAGTTCAGTTGTGCTGGTCTACATAGCTAGGTCCTCTGGCTTTGTGTGAAGTGGTAATGCATCTGCCTTATAGCCCCACAGTTAATATTTCAGGTACCATTCAACGTTTCCCTCTTTCAGACAACTAAAGACACTTACATGATGTTGTCACAGTGTGTGTAAACTACAAGTCTGATAGCTTTGTGCTCTGTAATATCTCTTGGTTGAGGCTGTGAGCTTTGCTGTAGCCTTAGGTTGTATGTACTCTTTGGCATTTCATACTGGGCATAAGCATACTCCTGGTTCCACTTTACTGGGGGCTAGAAGCAAACTACCTTCCATTATTTCGTGTTATAAACAGCTTATGTGTATATGATTTACTGAGTGATCACCCATTTCTACATCAATTTCAGTCTTAGGCTTGTTGATTCTTGTAATGGATCTCTTCATTTCCAGTCAGGGCACTGGTTTTTGAATGTTTGTGATTCTTACTCTGAACTGTAGTTTGAAGACTTTGTGGTGATTTGGCCATGAGAAGAACCAGTCTCTGAACACTCAATATGTTCACATCCTTTGTCCCAGTTTGTGACTGCTTATGTCAGCTTCACGGTAAACCTGACTACCTCGTTCTCCAAAAGTTGACCTCAGGAGTGAGTGAGTTTTCAGCCTGGATTGTTCCCCAGTACAGCTGGTTTTGTATCGCTTCATGGGTAGCTATGGCAGCAAAAGAACTTAGGGCAGAAATGAGTATCTGGCCTCAGGAGGGTGGGAATGCTACTTTTGGTCATGGTACCAGTTTATGCCCACTTAATTTTGATTTAAATAAAGCTTTTTGTTTTCTTTTTAAATCTGTCACCAGGAGAGACTTCTTGTCTGTTTCCTTCCTGGGGAAAATGCCTTTATCCTTGGTGTCTTGAATTTCTGTCCATTCTTTATCTTATTCATTGATTTGTAAATACAATTACTAGCAATGGGCAAATGGTAGTAATGCCATTTACTTCTAGATAGCCTTTAGTGTGTTCAGAACAGCTAAGGAAGATGTATGCTTAAAATGCAAAATCCTCTAAGTGGATGTGCACTGCTATTTTTTTTAAAAGAAGAATGAAAGCAAGAATTGGAAGTGGTAAGCTATCTACAAGAAAATATGAAAACTAAGTTTAGAAAGGCTTTAGTCTGCTAGGAGATAATACTTAGTTTACACTTCTGAGCACGGTTGTTTAGTCTGTGGTGCGGTTGTACTGATGCAGATCTTCATGGGCATGCTTTATATTCCATGTGTAAGTTCTGCTAAATGTATGGCACTAAAATGTTACTACGGCAGCTCACGTAAGTAATCAGTATGCTTCTTGGTAGAGCAGTGTTAATAAGGCTCTAGACACCTGTTAGGTTATGGCTGGTTTTAACACTGGCTATACAATTGGTCATCTGTTGTTTTGGCAGTATCTTGTATTAGGTGTTGTGTAAGTGATGAAATGGGTGAAGAAATAAAAAAGGAAAAACTATCCAAAACAAAAATATCATGAGAATTAAGTTTGCATTTTTATGACACCCATGCCTATGGTTAAGCCTGAGCTCTTTTACTGCATTTGAATGATGCTTGTGGAATAAAAATGCTGTGTTGTCTTCTAAAGTATGTATGTGTAACTCTTTAAAAAGAAACCTACTTTTTTTATTGCAAATTCTGTTGCAGTAAGTTGGCTTTTCCTTTAGCATCCAGTATACCCATTTTCTTCTTCGCAACAAAAATGCGAACCAATAAACAAAATGTAGAACATTGTCAGTGGCTGTTTTGTCTTTGCACACTGCTATTCTAATACAAAAACTTTATGCAGTCTCTTAAGACCTATTTTTACAGTTTTGATATGTCCTCAGCAGTTGTTACAATAACAGGCATCTGTTACCACAACATGCAAACTTCACTCAGTTTCTGTTTACATACAAGTATGTCTTGGGGCTTTATTAGCAGAATACTTGTGTGCAGAGTAGAATCTGGTTAAGTGAAGTAGCTTTCTTGCATTGGTGTCTTCATTGGAATAGCAGCAGCTGCAAGAAGAGATTGGATCGTGAATCAGCAAGTGTATTTTTCCTTGAACTGTAGCAGTGCTTCATTTTTTTTACCGGAGTGTGGGAGACCAGGCATTTGACAGAAACTAACAGCAACTAAATGAGAATTACTTGAGGTTTGTGTTTAACTGGTCAGAAGTATGTGGAACTGGAACAAGAGAGTTTTATTTCTCTGTTGATGTTTTCTAGAAATCAAGATTTCTGATGTTAAAAGAAAATCAAGAGAATGTATTTAATTTCTTGGTCCTTGCCTCTTGCAGAATTTTTTCAGTTGCTTCCTTCTTATGAGGTTCATTGACATACAGCTTATAGATGATAATCTTACTGTAGCCTGGACTTAAGTTATCTTATTGTCTATGCAACTGTTCTGACAGTATGATCCAAAAAAAGGCTTTAGTGCTTAGGCAGGAGTGTCACAAGATTAAATTGTGCAACCTCAGAAAGCGAGAGGGATGTCAGTAAATGGGAATCTTTATAGAAACGTTACAGGAATCACAAGGAAAATGTTACAGAAATAACAGTTTCAAGCACTATGCAAGATGAGTGCCTGACTTTGTTTTGTTTTTCCTCTCTATGTAGAACTGGATTAATCTGAAACCTGGGTTTATCGTGTTCAAAGTACTGTTTCCTTGGAAACATTCCATAAAATTAAACTTGTTTTCAATTTGAAATGAAAGACTCAAACTGTCTATGGCATATTTTGAAACACTTAAATAGAGAAAAATTTAACAGCTCATTTCTTATTGTGATTGTGCAGACAATAAGGATCTTGGATTAGCATATTCCTACAAAATTTTAATGCAGAGTAATTATATCAAAGATGAAATTTAGATACCTTTTTATTGTGCTGTATTTCTGACCTTACAGTAGAGCATCAGTGAAGACAGTGCAGAAAACTGTAGGAGAACATTATTCAGACTTTTTATGTCCTTCCAGGTCAGTTGTGAAGGCCATTTTAGAAAATCAATTAGTCTTAAAATTCTTACAGTGTTGCAGTTTTTCCTACTTTTCTAAGCTACAAACTTGATAGTAAAACAAACCACCTGTTGTGTACGCCTTTTTTCAGTGTTAATTCTACTTTTCTTAATAGTCAATTTGAAACATTAGGATGTTTTCAGTTGCCTTATTTATGGGTGTAAATATCTGTTAGTGCTTGGACTTAGGCTCCTTACAGACATTATGGTAACTTAGGTTTTAACACCATGTGGTTGAAGTTATTTTCTTTAAGTGTATAGCATGTAGGTGATAAGATACCAGGTTATTTACTTGCATCATTACCAAAAGAGCTTGGATTTTGAAGCATGATGTAGCAGGTCCCCAGGTTAAACTGTCTTTAATAGAACATGTAGGCACAGTGAAAATCAGAAGGAATTTGGCACTCTGCAGATAGCAGGTTGCTAATGAAATCTCTGTCGTAGGGAGGCTATTATGTTGGTTGGGTTGAGGTTTTTTTGTTACTTAAAGGCTAATTTTTTTACTTGTCTTTACAATTACATAATGGAATATTTGTTGGTTTTTATTTTTAACTAGAGAAGTGGTTATTTAGTACTTAAATTTATCTTTAGCCACTAGTAAGCATTCAGAGGTACCTGTGATTTAGTATAGTTTTTGAGATTCTATATTCCTCTTTATGGAATGGGTGGCATAGGATGTAATTAACCTGAGTTCTGGTTATTTTCAGCTTCCATATTGAAAGATCTTCCACATACCTTCAATGCAGTGGCTAAGAGATCTAAAGGAACAGTTACACAATTCTGATTTTTATTTGAATCTTTTATAGGAACTTCAGGGTTTTTTTCTTTTTCCTTATGTTTTAGCAGTCTCCGGTTCTGTACCATGTCTTACTGCTATTTTTTCCTTCTATTTAGTTCTGGTTTTTTTATTTCTCACATTTAGTCTATTCAGGCAGCCAAGTAGAAACTTCGGGCTCCAGCAAAAAATGTGTATTTAGCTCTTTGACTGGAAAGATACTTGAGGAGAAAATAGTTATTCTGAGCTTGCTGCTGTTTATACATTTCACTGCAGAGAAGCCTAGGCTTCTCAGTCTGTTAATGGAAAAATATAGGTACCATTGTGCCTGTATTTTAGACATGGACTTGACTTTAGTTTTGTGTCAAAAAGTTGAATCTTCAGCAAATTTTAAACTCTGTACTTTTGTAGTATTCCTAAAAAGTCTGACATAGCTTGCAGTTGTGAACTGTAAACTAAAAGATAAGCCAAACATTAAAATGGTAACCTATGTCTTTAATGAACTGGGATAAGAATGAATTCAATTTGAAATTAAAATCAAGGGTATGTAAGATGCTGTTGCTTTCTTTGTCTGTAATACTAATTTGGCTGCACTTTAAATCAGTTTTCAACCATAGTTTCTTATTTCAGTCTCTCATGGGTTAATTTCATGTATTCCATGAGCGAGTTTACATGTTTGTAATCTTTGGAGCTCCTGTAAGACTTGAGCACTTTAGTGAGGTGATGAGTAGTAACCGGTGGGACCAAAATACCCACAGAGAGGGGATTTTTAGTGAAAAGGGTCCCAGGCCACTTCCTTCTGTCTGGTAAGTGATCCTCCCCCCACAGCAGCTGGGGATGTTTATGGGTGGGGGGCTGAGGTGGAGGCACTGTTCCTAGCTACCCATGGAAGTGGTGAGGGGGGTGGCTTCAGAACCACACCGTTATTCACCCTCTCCGGTCTCTTAAACCGTGCTGTGTCACAGCCGTTTTTGGAAGGGGCTACGTGTAGGCGTGAGCGTGCTGCTTGCTGGCGTTGACAGCTGTGTTTCCCTAGGCCCCTGTTACAGCATGGCATAGTCTGAGTGGGCCTGGTCCTCCCGTCTGTGGCTATCTCCTAGACCAAACCCATTTGTGTGGCAGGACAGCAGGAAATGCATCACGAACGGACTGAGGGCAGCCTGGACCTGTGTTGCACCCGGGTGCTAGCATGGGTGATTGCTGTGCCTCCCTGCTTTTTTATTGTGGGCTAAGAGGGGAAAACTGAAATACATAGCTCTGCCACTGTTCTCCTGATTCTGAGACACGTGATATGTGAACCTTAAGGAAGCAGGCAGGAGGGCAGTTTATGTCATTCTTCCCATTGAAGCAAGGCTTTTTGCAGACAATGACTCTGAACCTGAATATGGGCAAAGCTTCTTTAAAAAACAAACAAAAAAGTCTTTTGAAGCCTATGAAGCTTATAGGTGCCAGGAAAAGAAAAAAGTTACATGTAGTGGTCTGGCGTAAATACAACTCCTGTCTATGAATTTTAGAGCATCTAAAGCCTGTCTCTCATGGTACTGTTTCCCCCCTCATTTTATAGTGTACTGTATAGAGCTGAAGATGAGATGAGTTATCCATCAACTATAACAAATAATAAATTAGCTTAATTGTTGAGCCTTTAATTTTACTCACTTCCTAACCATAAATTGTAGACATTTTTTCCTTTTGAAAGATACCTATAGTGAATACCTATTTTTGTCTAATTTTACTTGAGTTTCTAGTAGTACTAAGTCTCCTTGATGAAATGGTGTTAACATTCCAAGTAGTTGTAAGTGAATCCCAGGGAAAAAATATATACTGCTGAACATTTGTTGTTGGTGAGAGATGGTGTCGGTGCGTAGTGCCTTCTACTTGTTGCCAGTGGGTAAAGAATCCTTGTTCCCAGCTGTATTACATACAGTGGGTCTGTGTTCACTGTTGTTACTGAGTTAAAGGGGAGGCTTGGAAGATACAGTATCTAAGGGAGGAAGAATAAAGGTGGTACCCAGATGTTATCTAGATGATGATTTTCTATCTAGCATTTTACATTTTTGTGTAACCTTAATTGTGTTTCTGCAAGAATACTGAAATGCAACTTTGATTGGGATGAAAGGATTTTTTAATATGACTCACATAGAAAGGCTTTTTCAGTCAGAGTTCTTTAAGTTATCTAAAATTATTTTTAAAAATAAATTTCCTTTCTTTAATATATTTTCCTTAACAGGAGACTTTATAAAAGCAGTTTTTCAGTTTTTACATGAGAATCCTTCATGCATCAAACTCCAGACCATGCTAATAATAATTCTGCCTTTATTATTTAAGACAAAATCAAGGGGTTTCCACTTGTTGCTTTCATTTGCAATTGTTTCGTTGAGTGCTACTGCAGTAATGCCTCGGTAGTCAGCAATACAGCAAAGACTAATCCTTTTGTTTGTTGCCCCTCGTTTCGGCTATTCATTATGTCTAAATGTATCTTGCCTATATGGTTCTGAGGTTCCATTTCATGCTGGTATGTTGGAGGGAGAGGAAGATGGTGTCATACATTAGAAATTATCAGAGGAGGGCTTTGTAAATATCAAACATAGAGGCAGCTAAGGTAACTGTTGGAAGTGATAAATAGAAAAAGCACAAAACTCAGTAAGTACACAAGCATATAATTTCGGAGATTTGCTGCTCAGTTTCCTTCCATGTGAAATTTATTTAAAATAGCAGATTAATCTGTATTTCCTAGTATAATAGTTGCTTAAAAATCACATTTTATGAGATGGGAATACTAAGGTAGTGTTTGTTGACTTAAACTATTTTCAAATTGGCACGGGTGAATGTGTTGTTTTTTTCATAATTTTATTATGCCATGACAAGTTTGTTAACTAATTTGAACTAGTGTCAAAATGAATGTTTTGATAAACCAGGAAATGTTAGGTTTAGGTGATTTTTGGATGCTTTTTTCAGTTGATGAAGGGGGTTTGGCTTATTTTGGGCAGGGGAAAAGCCAAGCTTTTCTTTATGCTCTTTTGCTTTTTCGATTTCTGTTGTCTTGGTCATGAAATGACCTTTGATTAAGAAACAGAAGCAAAATTGACTTCACAGACTTCAAGTAGTGTGATTTGGGTGGGGGTGGAGTGATTATTCATTTTAGTGCTCTGTTATTTGCTATTAAATTGTTAACAACTTACTGGACACTGACTTTATTAAAACTACCATTTGTAAGGCATACTTTTGGAGTTTATTGACCTAGTCATAACTTATTTAGACTTTTAGTATACTAAAAGTATTTTCCCTCTTCAGTTTGCCAACAGATTGTCAACAGCTAAGTAACGTTGCTGGTAAATTTCTCAAGATAGCATTCTGCTCTGTCATCCAGCCCCTTAATGTTTTAACGTGATCTTTTCATAAGTGCTGTGTGAGGATACATTTTGCTGCAGAAATAATGTATAGTTTTGCATGTGTTTTGTAAAATTACTTGTTCCAGATAGTCTGCAAAACATGATTAGGTGTGTTGAAGATGATGGAATTGGTATGTGTATAGCTTTACCACTACTTTCAAAATAAGGCATGGCCTTTGGTTTTCTTTATTCATGCTTTAAACTTTATGGCTAATATGAATATTCTCCATTGATAACCCAGGATGCCTAAGAGAGGAGCTGCCCTTACCTCCTGCAGGGACAGAATCTGTCTATATTAAACCAT
Source organism: Falco biarmicus (assembly GCF_023638135.1). Lineage (NCBI taxonomy): Eukaryota > Metazoa > Chordata > Aves > Falconiformes > Falconidae > Falco > Falco biarmicus. Next base: position 98,755,698 of record NC_079290.1, read on the forward strand.
ATATGCTAGGAATTGCTTTTCAGCTTCCTTGCTGTTATGCCACTATTAAATGCCACCCTCAGAAGCTTAATTGGTATATAATTAATTAGCACAGTGTTTCTTGGCAATATCCCACATATATATATATTTTTATAAGAGGCAGATAAATTTCTTTTGTTCTTTCATTTGCACAGTTACATGGGAATTGGGCTTTCGGCACAGGGTGTGAACATGAACAGACTACCAGGTATGTTTCACTATTTTTTATGTTTGATAAGTTAGTTACGTGTTTCTTAAAATATGCTTGACATTGATGGGAAGGTTCTGGTAAGCAACAGAGTGACACCTGTGTACAACCCAGGTTATCTGTTATCTGAGTTATGTAAAACTTGCAGCTAAAAAGTTTAGCTTTTACTGTACACGTGCTCCAGTACTACTTCCCTCAACTCTTAGTGTTATTTGTAACATTATGCAGGTACCTTTTAGCAAACAAATAAATGTTGATGTTTTCATCATGTGACCTGATAAATCTATAGATTACCTTGTGCTGTAAACTGAATTTCTAGCAATAAAGATGAACTACTATGATAAAGACTAGTATGATAAAGACTTTTCTGTCAAACATGACGTGAGCTCTCCTGCTGTCAGTTTCCATACCTTTCCAAACTTACTAGTAAGTTAAAAACTTACTACTACATGGTAGTAACTATGTAGCATAGTTTTAAGTTTTGACTGTTTCATTGACCTGCATGGTCAGGGATGCTGTCTTGTTACCAATTATCTGTAGTATTTCTGTATAATAAATGCTTGCACATTTGTACATGTTGGTTTTCTAAATAGATATTTAAATATGTAAGCAAACAAACAAAACAACAAAAAAACCTCCCAACTGATGTATTTTTAATTGTTGATATTAGTCAAATATAAAATCACGTTGAATTTGTCCTAGAGTATTTGTGTTCTCTTTGCATTGTTATTTGCTTGCCCAAATATTCTGGTGGAGATCCTTGGGATGGTTAAGATCCCAGTTAAGACTGTGAGCCCAGTGAAGGCTGATGAATTATTAGTGGGTGGCATTAAGTTTATTATGACTATGATTTAGGATGCATTGCAAATAATTATCAAAGATACTACTAATCAATGTAACTGCAGTAAATTGGGGTGTTTACTGAGAGATGCTTAGTGTGGTGCCAGCTGAAGCTACTGATCATACAGATTAAGGGCTTAAGTATGGAAAATACTTTCAAATTAACTTGTTAGGCAGCAGTTTGACAGAAGAAGAATAAACCCACAACCTTTTACTCTTTAAAAATAATTTGAGTTACCAGTATAAATTCCTAGTCAGAATGTGTGTGTATATATATGACAACTGGCTATTTTTGTTAAAGATTGTGCTTTATATTATTTTGTATAGGAATTTAATAGATCTGTTAAGAAGGTTTTGTTGTGCCTGAAGGTATACTCCCTTTTCTATGTGTTTTTGTGTAATACTGAATTGCAGTGTGGACAGATATTCTTAAATGAGCCCAGACTAAAATTGCTTGCTATGAATCTCATTGATTAGTGTAATGATACGAAGCTTCTTAACTGGTTCTGCAGCTTCTTCACCTGCAAAATTAGCACCATATTTGCATACATAATGACATGCCTACTGGCTGTGACTTTCACCTTTATTGATAATTTTTTCCTGTCTTTTTTGTTTTAAATTTTTAGGGGCAGCAAAGCTAGTGACACTGAAGTCTTGAGCTTCTGCTATTATGCAGAGACTGCTTGCTGCTGAATAGTCATTGAGAATAATCAGGAGTAGAAATGTGTTTCCCCAGAGATGCATGTTTGGGTTTTAGCCAGGAAGAATTTGATTATGACATATGGTAGCAATAGTTTTGCAAGATGAAAGGGAGAATACAGAATCATCACTTGCTTTGTTGGGACATATCAGATCTGCATATAGCTTTTCAGATTTCAGCATCGTAGCTGATTATTTTTTTGGTGTTGATAATTTTGTATGTTCACTTAAAGAGAAAAATGTGTTATCTGAAATTGCAGTACCTGTTATGTGCTACAAATGGAATTACCTGTTCAGCCATTTTGATAAAGAAGTTGTCGTTTTTTAAAATGAAACAGATTTGTTAGATATGTTAGAAAGCAGAAAGCTGAGGGCAGTAATTAACTGTGTTAACCTGGTTAGAATATTCTAACTTTGCCTAGTCTTTCCATTATTTCATAATAAAGGAAACAAATAAATTGCAAATGCTTTTGTCTCTAGGTTGGGATAAACATTCATATGGTTACCATGGAGATGATGGACATTCATTCTGTTCCTCTGGAACTGGACAACCCTACGGCCCAACGTTTACTACGGGTGATGTCATCGGTTGTTGTGTCAACCTCATTAATAATACCTGCTTCTACACAAAGAATGGACACAGCTTGGGTATGGAGAAACGTTGTCTTTCATGGTAACATTATGTCTGTAAGTCTGTTGTAAATATGAAACTCTCATCGTGTCAGGAGCAAAGTGAATAGTTCTTCTGATAGTCTCATAATCTATGTATGAATTCATTAAAGAGTTGGGAAGGATAACTTGTGTTCCGTTTGCACTAACACGCCTTGTGAGTTTGGAAGGATTTGTTGAGCATCTCATTCCACAGGACCTGCCTTTATGAACTCCACTACTAAATCCACAAATAATACCTGATGTTTAGAAGGTAATAGACAATAAGAGAATTGCAGAACTGCAGAACGGATATAGCTAAAATTCATTGCTGCTGTATAGGGGGATACCTAGCCTTCACTGAAACCTTACATTGGATGGGTGTTATTTTGAACGTGTTGGAGAACAGTGTATTTTGGATTCCCAGTCTGGAGTCATGCAGTGTTGGGCTAAAGCCATGCATTATATAAATTGTGCTAAAACTAAGTCCATTAAATTCTTGTGGTAAATTTTAGTATTATGCAATGCTGCAAGACAATTTTTGATTTTGAAGAAGTCAGGAGAGGGAGTAGAGTTAAAATTCTTTATACAGTATATATAATAATTCAGTTATTCAGTGAAATTTAATGAGCAAACATACAGAGTGTAACAAAAGAAGAGGAAAAACCTATTTCCTGCATTAAGGAGAGCAAAGGCCTGGGAAGAGATCTTGGAATTGTGCTTAGGGGAGTAGGAGTTTTAAGGGATGAAGCTCAGAAGGAAGAAATTAGGTTTTTGTCATGGGTGGAAATGTGATAAGAAGAGATACTATCTTGAAATGAAATAAGAGGTTGTTGAGATAGGGACTCTTGAAGTCACTGTTCTGTTTTCTCATATTGCCAAAAATGAGGAAGGTTTGGAAGGTACTAAGGGGAAGGACATGGTTTAAATTCTCCTTTTCTCTCAGAACAAGACTGCCTGTTTGCTCAGGCGCTGAGCAAACATCTAACTTTGGAGTTTTCCTGCCTCTACTCAGAGCAGGGCTTAGGTGCCTCCAGAGGTCGATTCCAAGTAATCATTTCTGTGATTCTGGTCTATCATCCCCCGATGTTACTTCTGAATTGTGTGAGTCTATATACCTGGACTTAATACCTTGACAGCTATGGCAGTGGGACGCTTGAACCACACACTGCATAGTTATTTATTTTGGCCCTGTTTCAGGTTAACATGTCAGAATGGAAGATAACAGGCTCAGGTTGTGTTTACCCAAATCTTTAACAGGGTTAAAGCTGAGAAGGGTAGTCTTACTCCCTTTTTGGGAACTAGTAACAGTGTGCCTGCAGGTAAGGTGGATCAGATTGATGAGCCACTAAACAGACACTGTTTTTCTGACTACCCTTATCACGTGCATGGAAGAGCTAAGAAGGGAGGAGCAGAACTTGCTCTTTCAGTGGAAGTCTTCAAGCAGACTGGATTAGTCTGACTGTTGAAACAACACTCCAAGTGATTAAAATCTGTTCAAAGAGAACAGAATGGCACAGGTGACAAGAGGCTAGTAAAATGTCATCTGTCATAGACAGAGTCTGACAAACACTTTATGGATTTCAGAAGGAAACCTGGCAGCTGTTCTGCTGTCGTGGGCTTTGCTAGCTTGAATTTCTGACAGAGGAAAAATGATTCTGTGTTTAGGGGAAGAAGAAATCAGAAATTTTGGCTGTGTTGCTAAGTAGTTGTTGCTGCTAGTTGTCGAGAATTCCTGTACGATCATGACTTGAAGGAGATTAATGTTTTTTCTCAGGCCCACAGATGCAGTCTAGAGTATTGGAAATCTCTGGCTTAGCCTGGGATTTGATGCTGCAAAAAGGGCTAAGCAATTATTTACGCAATTGTGAAATCCATCTTGCCTACTGCCGTGATTATTTTGGAAAAGGGTGAGCTGGATGTCAAAAATGTGCCAAACGGAGAAAGTAGTAATAGCTTAGAAAAAGTTAGGATGTAAACAGGTAATAAATAAAACAATAGCTTTAAGATATGATTGGAGGAGACAGATTCATTCTGTCTTTCTTTTGTATCAAAGATGGGTGTAAAGAATCCCAGATGCTCTTGAGATTTGAAATTTTGGTGAAAACTGAGAAGGAAAACGGGAATTTAGGACAAAAGATTAAAAGCTTTGTTTTAATCTTAAATTTGAAAAGACAGTGATGCAAAATAAATAAGAGTTTGAAGGCATAAGGGCATTTGAATCATTATGCAGTCATGAAAAAACCTGAATACTTGCAACAATAAAGGAAATTATGAAATACTGTTATCATTTGGGTGTCAGAAGGAGATTTCCTGATACTTATTTTTTTAACTGAACGCTCATCCCCACCCCCCACCCATATTGCGTAAAGTTCCTGAAGGGAAGAGGTCAGATTTTTCTCTAATCCTGAGACAGCAACATCACTGCCCTGGTCTTATGGGTAGATGAATGCTTGTAATTATATAACGAGATATTAATCTGTTCTGTTTGAAAACCAAAGCACCCTGGCATGGATTAGAGGGAAACATTTACCAGACTAGTTTGGGACATTATAGACATGTGCTGCTCGTGTAAGGATAATTCTACTTATGAAGAAAAGTAATAGCAAACAAGAAGGCACACCAATGAATCCTGGTGCTGCAGCATTGAGACATGCAAGTGAAAAAATATCTTCAGATACTCTTTTTTTTTTTTCCTCTTAATTTTAATCTGTAGCCAAGATTTTCGTAGTTTCTAATCTGCATATCTCTGAGGTTTCTAAATCTTACACCCCAAAACTGAGGGCCAGTTGAGTACTTTTGAATGACAGTTACTTTTGCCAAGTATTGCACTTTTATCACTCACGCACATCGTGGATGTCACGATACTTCACTGCTTATTTCTAAGATGGTTTGGGTGAGTTTTCTGAACATGCAATGATACACTTAAGAAAGTGAGGCCAGAATCCATACTTATGGAAATTAATCTTAATTTTCTTTTTGTTACAGGCATCGCTTTCACAGATTTACCGGTAAGATAAGTGCATTTTTGAACAGCTTTCCTTTATGTTATAAACAGCAGTTTCACATGTAACTTGGATTTACCTTACGCTTCTTGGAAATGCAATGATAATCTTCTTAACCTATTTAATATCAGATGTTTCTCCTCATTTCAGTAGTGATTTAGTTGAAGCAAAATGTTTTTGGTTTTTACACCGATCTTCACAGGGGTTTTCCTTTTCAGCTTTTTAACAGGCAGTTCTAATGGAAGTTTAGCAGAAAATAATACATACAAGTAGTTAGTACATACTTTATTTGACACATGCAGGCCTTACATGCAGGCTATAAGCTGTATTCAGCACAGTGCGTGTGTGTGCGTGTGTCAGGCTACTTCAGACGTGGTCACTATAACTCATTCTTGATGCCTCATTTTCAAAATCTTTCTCTATATTGTTCACTCCGTAAGATCAAACATATCAAATTTTTTGAAAGAAAGCTGCAGATACCTGAAGTCCAGTCAATTACATTGTACTTCCTTTAAAACTGTTATGAATATGTTCCCTGTGCTACTGGTACAGGCATGATGCTGCACTTACTTTGTTTCTTTCTCATCTGTTCGTTTCTGATTTATTTTGGTTAGGGTGCTGTGTGTGATGCACTTCCATCTGGCAGCTGCTCCGTTTGCAGTGGCCTTAGGATGCCGTATTAAGGAAATGAAGATTCCTAAGGAATAGGATACTAAGATAAATAGATCTTATTTATACTAAGGAATAATAAATATACTAAGGTACTAAGGAAAAATGAAGTCAGTAGCCTGGGGTGCCTCTCAGCCCCTGCCACTGGCTTTTTGGTCTCATTAAAAGATTTGAGATTTGTGCTTTCTTGGTTAGTCTAGACTAGCCTCTTGACTATGAGCAAGGTTTATTTAAAAAAAAAAAAAAAAAAAAAAAGTGGGTGTGTGTAGAAATGGGAGCAAGATCAGCTTGGGCATGGTTTTAACAACCAGAGTATTTTTCTTTAATTTCAGTGGGTTTGCTGGGCTTTAGTGTTCCTACCAATCTGCATATTGGTAACTTCTGATAGCTTTGACTTAATTAGCATGTGGTTCTGTAGACCAACATGCCATACCACCATTGATTGCGGTGTAAATACAATGTAGGTATATTTATAAGTAAAGAAAAACCAGCAACTATACCCCAACTGACTGCACTGCCGTTGCTGAGATGCTAGTTGCATTTAAGAAAGTTACTTTAATCCCACCAGGCAGAGTTTGTTTTTTCTCATATTTGGCATATTTCAAGTTTGCATGGAGACCTAATCTCTAAGCAGAAAATAAAACTGAGACAGCAATAAAGGCTTTAAAAATCTTTTTCTAGATACAAGTCCAGGAATTCACGAGAACTTCAATGCACTGTTACAGTTCTTTTTAGGTGCTACACTTGGACTTTGAGGCTAATGAGTTCTCTATCCTGTCAGTTCTTACTGCTAAGATTCACCCATGTTTTAAGTATTTCACCCCAAAAGGAAAATGGCCCACTTTGTAAGTTTAATTTTTGTTCTCTTTTTAAAAGAAACTTTAATCCTGGTCTTTAAAATAATTCAAAAAATGGTATTTGATATTTTGTGAAATTGAAACCAAAAGTTGTAAACTTTAGCACAGTTTAGAAAGTTTTACTAAAATTATCAGCAAGGCTTTCTTAATTCAAAATAAAAAAAATATGGCCACTGGGAATAAAATTAATCAGTCATTGTATTGCTGGAATCGTAGAAGTTGTTTTAACAGCTGGACAGATGATCCAGAGATATTTGCTTCTTCACACTACTAGTAGCATTGGGGATATTATTACAGAGATGGAAAAACAAACAAAGCGGGGAATTTAGAATAAGAGGAAAAAATAATTAAAAAATTTCTTGCAGCCAAACTTGTACCCTACAGTAGGGCTTCAAACACCAGGAGAGGTTGTGGATGCTAATTTTGGACAACACCCATTTGTATTTGATATTGAAGACTATATGCGAGAATGGAGAACCAAAATTCAAGCACAGATTGACAGATTTCCGATAGGAGATCGGGAAGGAGAGTGGCAAACAATGATTCAGAAGTAAGACTTTGAATATTGTTCATTTTAAAAAAATGTTAACAATTGCATGGTTTCAAAGATGTTTAAAACATTGTACCTGTTGTCTTATGCAAAACGTTACAGATAGTATTAAAAACTGGTACAAATAATTTTGTTAACAGGTTTGATAAACATGTATGAAATTGATCATGAATAGATGTTTGGGGAAGAGTTGTATACACCATTAATAATTAAGAGTTTATAATGATAAGCGTAAGCCTTCCATTCTGATTTGACCTATGTAATGTAGTTTGGGGAGTTTAGAAAAATTGCTGTGGTTGTAGTGGGCAGTTTTAATACTTTGGGCTCTGGAAATTTCCCTCCACATTCTCAGCCTTCGGCATGCCACGTTAAGTTGTGGGTTGTTAGTGTCTCAGTTGGAAAAACAGTGGTTGTGGCTTTGCATTTTTTATTTCTTCAGTGAAAACAAAGAAAAAGCATGCAGAATTTTCACTTCAGTGTATGTAATGGGCAAAAAAAAGAAATTTAATTAGCAGGTAATATTTTAACTGAGCCTGCCTTTAGATGATTAATGATTTTTATTATAATAAATAAAATAAAGAAATATTTATTAATTATTTTATTAAAAAATCGTAAAATGACACATCTTTTAAACTTTTTTCTGTGCAGTGTTTTGAAGAAGATACTACCTCTTAATTACTTTTGTCTGACTTGTACAGAAATTTCTGAGTTTCAAGTAGACTTCTTTTAATTCAGTCACATTTTTTTTCAGAAAAGGGTTTTTACACTCAAGAAGTTTTGGTTTTTTATCTGTATTTAATGAATGTTTCTGGGTTTTGTGTTTGTTTATTTTTAGAATGGTATCATCTTACTTAGTTCACCATGGATACTGTGCAACAGCAGAGGCATTCGCCAGATCCACAGACCAGACTGTGCTAGAAGAATTAGCTTCCATTAAAAATAGACAAAGTAAGGCTGGAAAGCACGTTACATCCTTTTTTCCTCCCTTAAACAAATATTACGTAAAACTTTATCTTACGCATCACTGTAGAATTTCCTTTCAGGACCACTCCATAGTACGGTTCTTTGCTGTCATGTAAAGTTACACACGTATGAACAGCGGGTTAACGCTTTGGAACTTGTTTGATGTAGCAGAATGTGGTACATTACCTGTTGTCTTTCTCTTGAATGGAAAATTGTGATCTGTCTCAAACAACTGTGTGTAATGTCTCTAAACGAGTGTTTGTGAGAGCTAATGGTCAGTCACAAACAGGAATATAAAACTTAGTCTTGGCAAACATTTAGACTTTTTATCTTAAGTGTGAAAAGGGGTAGAGATTAGGGAATGCTTTATAAGTTAAATCAAATTTGAGTTTTCCTGCTTAACAGATGTGAGGGGGAAGAGGACAAGGAGAACTAACAGCAGTTCAGTTCTGACTTGCTGTGGCAGTGCTGTTTGGCAGCCTGATTTAAAAACACCTTCCCCGTTCATTTAAATCCCTGCTCAGTGAACACAAGCATTTGTGTGACTGCATGCCGTACCAGATGGGGGAACTGCTCTGGCTGAAAAATAGCCCGTTCGTTGGGCAGTTTCTCATTTGGATCGATTTCTCTGTTGGTGCGGTAAGACCTGTGAGGCTGTTTGCGACTTGTGCCAGGTTACAGCAACAGAAGCATCAATTAAAGCAGGGACTGTTGTGGAAAGGTTTAGTCAACTGTAACCTGACTGGAAGTATGTCTTGTAGGTGAGAAAGACTAAATTTTGTTTTTTATTAGTCCAAATTGAACCTATGGGAGTGGGATGCAATTTGGATGTTCTTGGGTGACGATAGTTTGGTATGTGCTTATTTATAAAGGTGTGAAAATGACAAATCACAGAAGAGTGTCTGCAATCTTAAGCTAGCTCTAAATGTGCAATCTGAGTACAAAGTAGTTGTATGCTGGCAATAAATAAAAATACAGAGTACTCATTTAGATATATGTAGGTGGAGTGCAGTTCTTAAATTTTCCTGTTGAACATTTTAAGGAAGCATGATCTTTCTTTACACTATTTTTTTCTAAGAGGAAAACACCTTGTTGATTGATGGTTGCAGTGTCTTTTAATCGTTAATTTACATGTATGAATCCGTAAGCTGTCCATTTAACTGATGTTGGTTTTGGTGAACAGAAATTCAGAAACTGGTTTTGGCAGGATGAATGGAGAACCCATTGAAACAACATAACAGCTGTATCCAAGTTTACTAGAAAAAAATCCTAATCTCTTATTTGTTTTTTGGTGAACAGGAATTCAGAAATTGGTTTTAGCAGGAAGAATGGGAGAAGCCATTGAAACAACACAACAGTTGTATCCAAGTTTACTAGAAAGAAATCCTAATCTCTTATTTGCATTAAAGTGAGTCTTCAAATTATACAGATGTGTGTTTATAGATGGCACAGTACCTTCTGAGACAAGACAGTTACTCATTTAAAGCTTTCACAGAAGTTTAAACAAAGTTAAGCAGCGTTTTTTAGAAAATGTGTATACTGCACTTTTTTTATGCTATATTATTTGCTACATGTTTAACTAGGTTTTGTCATCGAGGTCCTGTTTTGCAGCATAATTCACATCTTGCTGTAGACTTGTTCTCTAGAACTAAGTTTTGTAATTTTTTGAATAAATTTTAATCGGTTTGGGTGTCAAGTAAAACTTAAAATGTAAACTGATATAGTATCATCACATTCAAGATGGTCAAGAGCCCTGTTGGCATAAGTTGGTCTGTTCCTCCAAATGGGTGACTGACTTTAAAGACCAGTTTAAATGAGCTGTTTCACTCCATGTCACTTTACTAGAAACCTGTGGCTAATACTGTGCAAATTCCATAATTCCAGAGAGATCTCTTGGCTTCCCAGGCACACAATAGTCACCTTCGTTCTGGCATTTTTACTTGCCAGCTGCGCTGATCTTCCAGAATTTTGTATCACGTTGTAGTGTTTGAATGCAGGAAAAAAAACTGTTATCTCCTGTAAGAACAAAGCACTTTAAGTTTCATGTTCAGTTAAGTAACTTGGAATGTGTTTGAAGTCTGTCACGTTCAAGTGCTGAACAGAATTCATGTGATAGTACTGCAGACTTACCACAGAATTCACAAAATGAGAACATTTTGATCAAAGACTTCACTCGATAACGTCACCTGTATGTTATCTTTTTCTCAATCTGTCTTTCTAAATTTTGCCTGCTCTATTGAGGCTATCTAAGCCTAAAAACATAAAGCAGTAGTTCTCAGCTTCCTTAAAGTCCATAGTAAAACCTCCTTATCTAAAATAAAATTGACAAAGAGCAACAGCCTCTAAAGGGAAGGTTTGTATCTGAGCTTGCTTTTCAGACCGTTTTCTAGTGCAAATGTTTAATGTTAAGTTACCGTTTAATGTCAAACTCTGTTCTCATTTACTTTGAGAGAAATGATAGACGTGACAACGTAACGACATATCCTTCTCAAGAAATAACCTTGCCCCTGCCAATAAAACCAAACAGTTAAACCAAGAAAATATAGCTTCTCTAAACTTTGAAGACTTATTGACAAAGTCTGTCCTCAGAGGACAATATTCCTGTTCTCCTCCCTCACAAATTTTGTAATTGCGTATTTTTGGCTGAATACTCCAAAGCTTATTGATGATTGGGTTACTGACATCCAGCATTTTGTTGAGTCAGACTCTTTGTATATTTAACACTAAAATTAAATCGTTGGTAAATTGAAATGTGAAAATTGTTTTATTAGCTTAACTTTTTTGCCTTTTGTTTAGGGTGCGCCAGTTTATAGAGATGGTGAATGGTACGGACAGTGAAGTGCGGTGTTTGGGAGGCCACAGTCCAAAATCTCAAGACAGTTACCCTGTTAGCCCACGATCATTCAGTAGTCCTAGCATGAGTCCCAGCCATGGAATGAATATTCACAATTTGGCAACAGGCAAAGGGAGCGGCACACACTTTTCTGGTAAGTTGGTGTGGAAGATAGAGTACATAGATTTGGATCCACCACACCGTGCAGATGATTTTTATTTTTTTTTTCAGTTAAGTATTGGGAGACCTTACAAATACTCACAGCCTGACAATTTGTTTCACTGGAGAGTTGATACTGAATACTTTGTATAGTTTTAATGATTAAAATATGTGATTCTCAGTCACTGGGAAAGGGAGAGTATATAAATAGAATCAAACCTTTTTTGCACGTGCTCTTGGTTTTACTAAGGGTTTGCAAATTAGTTTGCCACTGATTTCTAAAGAAATACTTGTTTCTGGGAGGTGAAAGGTTCTGACAAAAAATTCTGTCCTTTCAATTATAATATATGGCTTGGGCAAAATGGTTTAAATCCAGTAAGTGGTGTATACGATCAATCTCCTGTGGTGTTTAATGGAGTAGTAGGAACAGCTGCTTTTGTGTAGGAAATGCCAGGAGCTAGGTGGTGGGGTTAGGTAAAAGACTTCCTGCTGGCAGCCAAATTTCAGTCTGCGCGGTTGAAACAGTTGTGAGAAGTGTCGAGGTGGTGGGAAACCTTCGGAGCTGCCCCATGCTTGTGGGGAGACTCCCGCACCCTCCAAAGCACCCCTGCAGGGAAGGTCTTGGGCATGTTAAAATGGTACGTGAACATGTCATCTTTGAACCCAAGATTCTGAAGGTAGTAGAGGCTGTCAGTTTTCACTTTTGTTTCATTCTTAAATCCAAACTGGCGCTGACTGGGGACTTTTTATTTCTCTTGGTGGGGTTGAGTAGGAAGTCAGTGTAGCCAGGCCACCGGCACCCCTGCTGCCCCTGGAAAGGCAGTGGCTTCACCTTTCTTCCCTCTGTGCCAAGGCAATGCTATCGTGTGTGAGTGGAGATCTGCTTAGGTTTTCTGTTCTGCAGGTGGGATGTCTTGCAGAAAGTACCTCAGACTTCCTAATCTTGAAAGGAAAGGCACCACTTAATCAGCAAGTTGATGAATGTATTATTAGAATTGCGGTTTGGGATTTCCTGAATGGCCACAACTGTTTTGTTTATAATAAACCCTTCCTGTGACCTCTTTCTTACTTAGAAGATACTAGGGAGCTCCAGCTTTTGGGCTTGACAGAACTGGCAATTACATGTTTGCTTCAAAGAGTAGTTTCTCGATTGGGTTTTAGAAGGGTCAGAAGAGATTTTAGCCAAGACATCATAATTTCACAACATGGTGTAATTTTATTTAGCAAAGCAAATATTAACAATTAAAATAATTATACGGGGGAGGGAGGGAGGTTGTATTTATGTGTAGCAACATGTATTTTCAGCACTGAATTTTACTGCGTATTTATCGAGAGAATTATGTGATTAGGAATGAGTAAGATGTGTGTCTGCTTCCATTCATAAAGATTACAATGGCCTAGAAAAGATTTTCAGGTCTTTCAGAAACAGTGTATCAGTTCTAAAAAAAAAATATTATACCTTGATGCAGTTTTCTGGGTTACTGATGGCTAGGTACACCTGAAAAGCCTTCACAGGTGTGTGTTGGTACTTGTTAATGATGCTGAACTTCTGCAATGTAGAAGCCTTAAAGGTTCAAATACCTGAAATACGGAGGCTGAGTATGTTGGTTTATCTGTTTGGCAAATCGAGCGTTTCCTGACCAGGAACAATTAAGTGATACTTACTTCACTTCTATAAATCGGTACTTACAAATAAGTTTGTAGATGATGACAATTATTAAAACTTTCTTTCAGGGTTTGAAAGTAGTTGCAGTAATGGAGTAATATCGAATAAAGCGCATCAATCATACTGTCACAGTAAACACACGACTACCAGCTTGAATGTACCAGAGCTGAACAACATAAATGTATCAAGATCACAGCAGGTTAACAGCTATTCCAGGTGAACAAACTTCAGATGCTTCTAACTGACGTGAAGGCTTGTGTTGTCCATGTGTTTGTATTGCAGAGAAGAGTGTTCAGTGGGATTTGATGTGATTTTTTTTTTTTTTCCTTAAGGACAGTTAAAACATCCAGTGTAAGGGGCCAACAGCTTGTGATCACCCTAGTGTGATCTGGTTTTAACTGCTCAAGCTCAGTAGACTGTTTTCTTGTGTTTGGTTAAAGAAATGCAATGGACAAAAATAAATTACCTGGCTTATAGCTATTTATGGCCAGTTTTGAAGCTGTATAGTGAAGATTAACTAGCTCTCTGGCACTTGAGATTTTAATTTAAGCCACTGACATTGATTTAAGCATGTTGCCTGTAGGTAGTGAAAGGTTTTTTAGATACTCTGTTTGTGGCAGTATCTGCAAAGTAAACACAATTGAGATGCATATGAAATGTGAACTCCCCTCCACTGCACACACAAGAGCTGTTTGCCTTCTCCAATCACTGTCCCTTGTGCAAACACATTCAATTCAGAGCATGAAAATGGATGTATTAACCAGGGTTAACAGGGTTATTCATAACCAGTAAATACTCAGCTCTGGGTTGCACAGATGCAGCAGAACCTGACTTGATGTGAAATATATAACAGGACTCAGCTGGGCTGTCCAAAATGGATTCCCAGAACTCCCAAGGGGGATGCGATGATGTGGTGGTGATAACAAAAAAATATTTCAGTTGGATGGTGACGATAGGGGGGGACGAGTAACATTTTTTAACTTCATGATTTGTGTTTGCGTCAGCAATTGGCTCTGCCAAAAAGTCTGGCAGTGTCCGAGCAACTTTGAGATTTGTCACAGGAGGAGGACAATTCCTTGGCTGCAGTGTTGCCCACTCAGAGAGGCCTTTCCGCAAAGGAAGCTGAGTATTTCTGGTTACGTGGAAGCAAGATATTAAACTTTTAAATTGAATCTCTCTGGTCCTGAGAGAGCGTTTAGGTTGCCATTCTCCATGGCGAAACAGAACAGATTCGGATGTAACTGTCTGCAAAGCTCAGTCCCCAAAGCCGCGCTGGCATTTTCTGAAAGTGCTTCTGTGACCCGCTGCGAGCAAAGTGGTGTGAGGAGTTACATGCTCTGAATTTGCCCCTAGTATCTCTCTTCAGTGTCTTGGTTTACTCAGTATTTGCTTGGGGTTATTCTTCTTTTGCCTTGTCATTCTACTGAGAGTAAATGACAGATGAAGGCTTTTTTGGAATCCATTTACCTAAATATGATAGTCTTAAAGTAGGCTATATATTGAGTTAACTGTGGGGTTTTTTTAAAGAAGTGGGAATAGTATATTTTCTCAACGCCTTTTCTCCAGCTCTGTGTATGTAGATACCCAAACAAGGTAAGAACTTTTTGGTGTGTATTTAGAAAGTGTTATACTAACTCCTGATAATGGTGGACATGTTTAATTTTTCAGCATCTGAAACTTGTTTCAGTGGATGCTGATGCTAGTTGAGAGCGCCTTACAACCTCCCTGGTGCTCTGGTATCGCCAGTTGCTGTGGGAAAAACTTGGTAATATTTAAAAGCAGCTTTTCAGTAGCCAAGATGAGAAAGTACTGTGCTGAAGTTGTGAAGAAGAGAACACAAAGTACTTCAATGCAAGTAAAACTTTTATTTATTATTCTCTTTTCAGCAATGATGTAGACATGGAAACAGATCACTACTCCAATGGAGTTGCTGAGACTTCATCCAATGGCTTCCTAAATGGTAGTTCTAAACATGATCACGAAATGGAAGAATGTGACACAGAAATGGGTCTGCAGTGATATTTCTTACATTTTTATTAAGTGATGGCAACAAGGTTATGTTTTTACTTGCAATGCTTCCCAACTTGAAAATTAGGGGTATTAGTTCAAATCTTAATATTTTTTTTGGCTTGTTTTGCTATTAGATGTAAATTTTATAACCACTGATTTAGGTGGTCCAGTGTCAGTGTGAGAACAGGGGAAACTGGCGACTCGTGGATATTGAAATTAGCATCATTTCTAAGGAAGTACCCTTGAGAAGAAACATGCTTCTTCTCAAGAAGCAGTAGCATGCCTGGGTTCGGCTTGGCAGGTTGCTTCTCCCTCTTCCCCTAGTCCTCTTGCCATTCGTGGTTCTCATGGCACTCAACAGTAAGAGTGGAAACTCCAGATCACTTACATTGAAGAATGCAAAGTGCTAGTATTAAATGCTCAAGAAAAGAGCTGTATTTGGGAACTGAGATGTAAAAAACCAAGCAAGTTTTCCACCCAAAAAATACCCCGTTTCACATAATTGTGGTCTAACAAATAACTTCTACTTAACCTGTTTTTTTATACTGGTTGTACCTGTTGACATTAGTGACAAACGAATATTTAAATTCCCTCTGATGGCCAGCACACCATAAAAAGATCCTGTCCCCACCCAGTAAGGGCGGTCAGGTCATGTCGGTGCAGAGGGGCTGGGGCCGGGGCAGCGGTTGTTGCTGCTGCCCACCTCCCAGGGAGTGGAGGAATCCAGCCCAGCCGGTTCTGCAGTTGCAGAACTGTCTTCTCAAACCATAATGTGTCAGTTAATAATGTTTAAATGAAATGTGACACTTGGGAGGTCCCTGGTAAGCCTGGAGGATGCAGTGATACCCAGAGCCATCTGTGACCGCTGCAGAGCTGGGGGGGACGTGCTGCTGCTGACCACGCAGCTTTGCTGGTAAACACCAGATAACTGTTGCAAAGCAGCTCTAATTCTGCTCCAGCCCCGGAGGCGGGAGATGCGGATCGCCAGGCTGTTTTCCCTGCGTTACGTTCTGTAACTGGATAATAACAAGGCCTCGCTTCTTTACTCTCTTTGCAGCCTTTTCCACAGAGGCTGGCTGTGTCAGACAAGAAGCGGCTGCACAGGGCGCAGAGTTGTTTGTGGTGGTTGTTTTTTAATGTAGTTGTTTTCTGTCTTTGGAAAATGATGTCCTAGGTTGGGCTGCAGCTCACAACAAACACCGCTGCTTGAAGACTTGTGGGTGCTTCACCTTTGTAAAAAAGAAATGTGGCTCCTCAACCTACATTGTTTACCCTTCCCCACCCCCACCCCCCACCTGGTTTGAGTTTGGTGGGTTTTTTGCTTTTTGAGATATGAAGTATATACTCCTTAGTGTATGTAATGTTAAGTAGGTAGACTTTTTCCAGAGGTGATATCTAAGAGAGAAAAAAAAAAAAAGTGGCCACTTACAAATCCTTGTTTGAAATACTGGTCGAAACACATAGCATAGGTCAAAACAGAGAGCAATATTAAAATCAGAAGAATGATTTTGTAATTCAAGTGTACGTCCAAATTTTGATTTGGAACTCAATTCCGTTGCTGAAAAAAAGCGAGGAATGGATAAATGCCCCTCCCCCCTTTTTTTTTACAGGTTGCTTTAGTTGTAAATTTAAAAAAAAGAAGGCAGAACTTTCAGAGATGCCAAGGGTTGATTTACTGTTCATAAACTGCATTAATATATTTTAAAATCACTCTTGGGGGGGAATATTGTAGAAACAAAAAGAAACCAATTGTAGGGTTTGGCTTGATTACCAAATGTAACAAAATGTCCAAATTATTAAACTAATACATTCTACAAGGAGTATGAACGGTCTAAGTGACCATCTTGTGGCAACACCCACGGTGGCTGTTGGGGCAGTTCAGGGGTTTTAACCCCCTAATTAGCAGTTCCAGATTCAGTTCCAGCACTTCAGAAGTGCAACACCAAAGCATTACCAAGGTAGAACTGCGTTGACAACTGCTTATTTTTGTCGTTAATAAACTCCCATAAAATTTTAGGGTAGAACTTGGTTTATAGTCAGTTTAAAATTAACCATTGCAAAATAAACAGCGTGTGTAGACAGCCTTTGCTGTTAGTTAACTAAGTCTCTTTAACGTTCCTTAAGGAGCAGCTCAGCAGTGCTCGGTGTAGAACATTGTGGCAAGGTCTCTGCCCCCAGGGGCTTGCTTTCTGGGAAGGAGGTGTCTTCTGGGTGAAATCAGTGCAGATTCTCTAGGTCCATAGATCTGTTACTGTCCGCCCTGCTAGCGGTGATGATGACGATATCGTTTTTGCAGAAGTAGATTCAAGTCAGTTAAGACGTCAGCTATGTGGTGGCAGCCAAGCGGCGATTGAAAGAATGATCCATTTTGGAAGAGAATTGCAAGCAATGAGCGAGCAGCTAAGAAGAGAATGTGGCAAAAACACAGCAAATAAGAAAATGCTCAAGGTATGTGTGATCTTGGAATTGTGGGGGTGTTCAGGTGAACAACCGTGCCGCCCAGCAGCTTTCCGCAGCACGCGGCGCTGCAATACTGCTGGGCTTTATCTTCTGCCATTTTTAAAATTCTGTGTGTGTCTGAGAACAGTATTCTGCTCTTGGCTCCTGTCTTGCGCACACAGCGTGTTCGCAGGGAAGGTAATTTCATACTGTAAGACAATTGAAACCAGAGGTGAATTTAGCACTTCCCTCTCATTTCTGACCATGTAGCTTGGCCTTGCGAGCCAAAGTGCCACTTTCAGCTCTTGTGATCCATGAACCGCAAGGAAGAGGATTGATACAGGTGCCTGAAATGTGCTCTTGTTAGTACTCTGCGTCTTGCTCAGTTCACCTTGGTTTGAGAATGCTCTGGAAAAAATTCCCCTGCCAAAGACTGAATGCGTGCAATTTTCAGTGTTTTCTCCTTCCCCATCGCTTCCTAAAACACCTCTAACTTTTTTTCTTCCTGGTGGGCAAAACACTGCTTGCTCAAAATGGCACAGGTCCTGCTACAGTTTTTTATCCTTTTGTATTGATGAAGGACACTGACAGTCACCTTTTAATGAATCCCTGAATCAAAATAATGGGTGAAGAAAGTAGCCCTCGTTTTCGCGAGTGCAGTGTAGCTGTGAGATACAGCGAACGTCATCTTTCCGCAGGACGCCTTCAGTTTACTGGCGTATTCAGATCCCTGGAGCAGCCCTGTGGGGAATCAGCTTGACCCGATACAAAGAGAACCTGTGTGCTCTGTACTTAATAGTGCAATACTCGGTGAGTAGGGCCTGGCGGGCTGCACGGTGGTGCGGAGCGCCTCGTGTCCCGCTTGGGGCTGGGTGGCTGACCCAGTCCAGCCGCGATGGGGTACGCTCTTGGTAAAAGGGGCGGGTTAACGGAGCGGGTGTCGTCACCCTTCTGGTGCAAAGCGAATCCGGGCCAGCTCAGCAGCGGTGCTGTGCCAGGGGGTTGGAAACGTCACCTTGTTCCTGCTCTGTCTTGCTGCAGGAGCAAGAGAGACATCTGGGCAGAGTGGTTGAAGCAAGCCGAGCGGTTGTCAGTGTTCAGCGTGTTGCTCTGAAATTAATCGGGCATTTTCACTGCCCCTGTGGTGCTTTTTCAGAGACTCACAACCTGCCAAAGCAGCCGCCGCTCGCCCTGGCGATGGGACAGGCGTCGCAGTGTCTAGGATTGATGGCTCGATCGGGGATCGGATCCTGCGCCTTCGCCACAGTGGAAGACTACCTCCACTAGCTATGCATTGGAAGGTCCGAAAGGTGGGGTGGCATGCTCCACGCGGAAGGTAGACCAGCTCGGCTGACTGGAATTTGGAATTTTAATTATGTACTAAGGACAAGTCTGTTGCTTTATGTTGCTTCCTAGTTTACAGCATGATGCAAATGATTTCTAACTTAGTGTTAGGAGAAAACTTCCATCTTTAAAACCTCTTAGACAACTAAGAGTTGAAACTATCACTGATAATGTCAGACATCTGGATTGACAAGTACTGATCCTTGAAATGATTGTCCAAAACAAACCAAAAATCCTGCTACCTTGTGGTGGGACGGAAGAGGAGATGTGGATGTTTTAGCATGTGGGTGATGTAAACGTCGAGCAGGATGACTTGCCAACCTCCACCCCCATTGTTACATAGTTCAATCAGTGTAATTTGCAAAATGCATAAACACCTGATGGTTTGGATATATAGTGTTGATGGGAAGAAATGATATTTTTTAATGTGTACTGTAAAACTTGAATTACTCAGGAGCTGAGTGAATATGTTTGTTGCTACTTACAATCCCAACCTGTTGATCTTAGTAGTTTTTTGTTTTAACATGGTCTTTTCAACTTTGTTTCCTTGTTTAACTACAGACAGCTTCTGTTGTGTAGACTCACCAGTTTAACTGTTGTATTATAACAGTATTACATGTCAACAGTGTGGTTATGACCTATTTATATAAAAACCAAATATTTAGTCAATTTACAGTCTTAATTTAATCTTTGTACACCTTGCATTTTTAAAAGTGCTTAAATAGTACTATATTGCAATAAAATGTAGTGATATCATAATTAACCAGCCATTAAAAACTTACTTCGACATACACGGTAGCAGGGACTTGTATGCTACGTCTTCGTGGTTCCTGAGGGAGCTCATTCAGCGCTCCCTGAAAATGGGGCTGGGGGGGAAATGTATCTTATTTTTCAAAAGCAATCGTCGGGCTGCACAGGGCGTCCTGCGGTGTGAGCGGAGTTGATGACTGAGGCATTAAGGATCCAGCCTTTCTTTAGAGATGCGACTGAACAGCCTGCAGTAACCGACTGCTGTGAGAGTAAGTGAAGCACCCAGAGCCGTAAGTACAACGTCGTTCATCTTTATTCTCTGCAAGGGAGCTCCCTCACGGAGGCAGCTCTACATGCCTGGGGGAAACACCAGCTGTTGTCAATGAGTATTAAGGATAGAGTTGCTTCCCCAGCCACTCCGCGACTGGGGAGGGAACAGGGAAGTCTGCTGGGATGCAGCCTGGTGCCTTCCGGGGGCTTGAGCTGGAAGCCGAGCGGTGATGGAGAAGTGGGGGAAACACCTTTGCCGTGTTCAGTAACAGTCAATAGCACCTTCTGAAGAAGCTGTCCTCATACTCAGTTTTTCATGTGTGCTGCGAGCCAACGCTTTTTAAACCTTGCTGCTCTTTCCTTTTTTTCTTGCCCTTGAAAGAAAAAAGCTGTCGGTTGCTGTTTCCTTAGCCCGGCTATGGCAGAAGCAGCAGCGCACTGATCACTGCGCATTTCAGAACAAAGCTGCCTGGGCCACTGACAAAGCCCCGTCACCTCACAGACCATGGGCGCCTTCCATGACGGAGGAGCAGCGCGTGGCTATAACCGGTGTGTGTCAAGTCTGTCCCCGTTTGTCTCTGTAGGGACATTTTTTAATGGGGAGAAACAGGCGCTATTTCCCTGCGCTCACACAGCAGGTCCAGCATCTTGGCAGCCCTGCTTTACGTTCTACCTGTCTGAAATTGTTTCCAACAGCTCAGAGGTTGTTAGAACAACAGTTAGTATTTATTTCTACAGATAAACATGTTGTTTCTTAATGTACGAAAAAGGAAGAAATTTTTTCCAAGCTGTGTGTCACGGAGCGCTCGCCGCACCCACTCGGGCTGTAGCGCGCTGCTGCCCTGCCCCAGCTCAGCTTCTGCAAGTTGGGAGCGAGATCCAGCCCTCCCAGGGGAACCGTGCTGGTGCTTTTAAAGTGTATACGTAAACCCATGCACAAAGTAGTACCTAGTCTGACTTTTCTGTACTCACCCCAAGATTTGTCCACAAACTGAACTGCTGCGCTCTTAACTGGTTTTTTCTTGTTTTCAAGGGAAAAAAACTCATTTGCTGAAACAGAGATGAGTGTTAATTACCAAGCTTAACCCAGGCAAACGCAGATGCAGGACCCCCCTGAGGACACTGCTTACCCTGTGCCCGGTTGGCATGTGGGCCGTAGAGCTGCGCCTTTACGAAGTCCAAGGCGAGCTGTTGGTGGAGGCCTGTAAAACTCTGATCTTTTAAGCGCACAGCTGTATAGTTTCCTTTTGACCTAGTTAAATAAGGAGATGTAAATCCCTGGAGCGCCCTTACAGACCCAGAAGGGGCCCGTGCTTTGCTACTCAAGCACAAGAGCAGCCAGTGCTGGTTTCTGACGCTCGGCCAAGCTGTGCAGCGGTATTAACAAAAAAATCAGACCAAGACTCTCAAGCTGTCCTCATGGCTTTGCGCCCCACGCAGTCCCTTGGGACCCCTGAACTAGTCCTACCAGAGGGTGCAGTTCCTCTGTAGGGACAGCAGGGACAAGAAACGGGGGAAGGAAAAGACAACTGAAAGGGAGGAGTAACACGGTGGCTACTGCTGTGCTTGTGGCTGCCCAGTTACATATACAGGATACAGAAGGACTATTTCTCATACAAATTTTGTGTGTGTGTAATATATATAAAAAAATATAACACTTAAAGGCACCATTAGCACATAAATACACTTTCTGAGAGGAGGAGCAACGGCAATGTGAAGGGAGCACTGTGAAGGGAGCACTGCACAGCTGCTGCGCTGCCCCCTCCCCCCCCCCGTGCAGGCAGGAGCACCCCCAATGTACCTGGCACCCTTTCCTTGCTTCTCTTTCTTCACCTGCCTTTGGTCTTGGCCTTGTCTCTGCTTCACAGCCCCACCTCCACTCTGTTTACCTACAATAAATTGAATAGATAACAGAAAAAAATTCCCAAATGTTACAAATTAAGAGCTGTAAGTGAGAGGAACAGGAATGAGATGAGTTCAGCTGTGAAAAGGTGAGGGGTCTTCTGTTAACAGGCATTTTTCAGCAGCTCTGACCAGTAAGAGGTGCTCTGAGAGGGTGGGCAGAGCCTGCCTTGGGGGAGCCCCGCAAAGTCCTGCTGGGCAGCCTGCCCCTGCCCTTCCCTTGGCATCAACACCAAAACCGGGATTCAGCACAGGACAAAACCTCAACACAACAGAGCAGCCACAAGTAACACACGAAGGGGAGCGCTGCTGCGGATTCGTCCTCAAAGTACTTTGGAGGCTTGAGTATTCAAGGCACTGTCCTGAGCCCATCTTGTTTGTGCCAAAACAGTAATAAAAGGAAGAAAAAGTAGCAGTTACACCATCCAGCTACATAATTATGTAAGGAATAGATGAGAGAATTGTTTTAAAAAAAAAAACCACATATTTTTTACAAGTACAGAGGGCTAGAAACCAGCAGTCATGGATGCTCCAGACTCTTCAATTTTCAGAATTAGAAAAAGTTACCTCATTTTTTACAGATGCTATTAAATCACAGCATGATGTGTAAAGTATCACGGCAACTAACAACTCTATCCAGGAATAGCCTTTATAATTTAAAGGCTAAGTATTCATCTCCCTCACGTAATCCTGGCTTTTCTGACACCTGCCCTTTGTTTCCTTAAACACCTCGGGCTCTTTCAACTGAAACCACTGTACAGCAGACCATTTCTGTACAAGGCACAGGACTCAGATTAAACGTGGCTTTAGATTTTTCCTCAGATACTTTTCCTTGGCAATGATCTGTTCAGTCAGTTCAGGTTTTGGACTTCCAGAAGAGCTCTGCACAGGAGCGCTGCCCCGCTGCTTCTCCAGCACAGAGATGCAATCCTGAGGGATTGGGAGAGCACCACACCACCAGTGCAAGCTGCAACATACGTACCTCGCTCAGCTGCCGCAGCCTGCTCATCAGGCCTGTGGGCCAAGAAGGCAAGAGGTTATTCCAACTCACACCCCCCTCTTTCACTCAAAGCCACAAACGCTCCGGCCTCAAGCCCAACCCCACACACACCAGGGCCCACCCGGAGGGGCCATACAGGCTCACCTGTGCTCACCGGGATGGTGGGGTGGCCGTGGCTGGTGCCCACCAAGCCACTCAGCAGAATGAGGGGGGGAAAACAAGATGGCAAACACCCCAAAACTTGTGGGTCAAGATAAAGGCAGTTTAATGAAGCAACAGCCAAAGTTGTGGAAGTGAAGGAAAACAGAAGAAGTTCTTTTCTACTTCCCATGAGAGGTGATGTCCGGCCGCTTCCTGGGAAACAGGGCTTCAGTGTGTGCAGCGGATGCTCCGGAATATGGACATGGTAAATGACGAACGCTCCCCCTCCTCCCTGCTCTGAGCTTTTATATCCGAGCAGGCTGCAATGGCCCTTTGGCCACCCTGGGTCAGCTGTCCTGGCTGTGTCCGTCCCCTCCGCCCCGAGAGCTTGCCCACCTCCCGGTGAGGGGGGCTGGAGCCAGCCCTGAGGCCGTGTGAGCGCTGCCCGGCAGGAGCCAAAGCGCTGCGGTGCTGCCACTGCCTCCCCTGCGACTGGTACCAGCACAGCGCTGCTGGGGGCTCCGCCAGCCCCCCCCCCCGCGCCCCTCCCCCCCCCCCGCGCCCCTCCCCCCCCCCGCTCACCCCCTCACCCTGCGGGCGGCGCGGCGGCGGCCAGCTCCTGCAGCACGGCCTCGGGCAGCAGCTTGCGCTTCTGCGGGGAGAGAGGGGGTCAGCGGAGGTCGGGGGACGTCAGTGCGAGGGGTGCGGGCCGGGCCCCCCTACCTTCTGCTCCGCGAACAGCTCCTGCCGCCGCCGCCGCTTCTCCTTCAGCAGCTCCCGGTGCCTGCGGGGAGGCGGGAGGCGCCGTCAGCGTGGCCCCGGGGCTGGGCTGGGGCGGGGTAGGGGTGGAAGGGTCCGTACCTCCGGGCCGCCTCCCCCACGCGCTTCCGCTCGGTCTGGGCCGCCTCCCGTGCCGCGCCGAAGGCCACCTCCTCCGGGGCCTCGTCCTCCGAGGAGGCCGGGCCCAGCAGCGCCGCCGCCTTCCCCCGCCGCGCCATGGCCGCGCGCCGCCCGCCCCGCCCCCTGACCCGGCAGCGCTCCGCCGCCTTCCGGCCACGCCCCCCGCGGCCCCGGCCCGCCCCCGCCGCGCGCGCAGACACAGAGGAGGGGCGAGGGGGGGCGGAGCCCTGGGGCGCGGCGGGACCGGCCGCCCGTTTATTGCCCGGTGTGGGGGGACGGGACGGGACGGGACACACAGACATGGAACGGGGGAGGGGCGGGGCACACAGGCACGGCCCGGGGGAGCCCCCCGGCCCCCGCGGCGCTCAGGCGATGATCTCGGTCGGGTGGCGCGCCAGCGCCGGCGGCAGCGTGCTCCCGCAGGGGCCCGGGAAGTGAAACCTGCAAGGAAGCAGCCGGCTGAAGGGGCGGGCGGGCAGCCCCCGTCCACCCCCGGCACCGGGCATAGCGTTCCCCCAACCCCCGGCACCGGGCAGCGCCCCCCACCCCCCCCCCCCCCGCACCGGGCATAGCGTTCCCCCAACCCCCGGCACCGGGCAGCGCCCCCCACCCCCCCCCCCCCCCGCACCGGGCATAGCGTTCCCCCAACCCCCGGCACCGGGCAGCGCCCCCCAAACCCCGCACCGGGCAAAGCGTCACCCCCCACCTCCGCACCGGCACCGGGCAGCGCCCCGCACTCCCCACGCATCCGAGGGTGGGGGTCGGTGTCGGGGCCGCGCTGCCGCTTCCCGGTGGGCCGAGGCACGCCTGCACCCTCGGGGTGGGCCGGTCCCCCGGCAGCCCAGCGCCCGCCCGCACAACCCGCCTCTGAAGCACGGGGGCCGCGCGCCCCAAACAGCGTTTGCTTCAAACTCCCCCCACGCGTTGGGCGTTTTTAACGGAAGACGGAGCCGAACGGCCTCACCTGAACCTGCTGGTGGCGGGCGTAGCTTCCGTGTTGAACTCCGCCACCGGCACTCCCCGGGCGGACACCTGAGGGGCGAACATCGCGGCAGGGTACACCACCGAGGAGGTCCCCACCTGCAGGGCCAGGGGACACAACCACAGGTGGGGCAAGGCCGGCAGTTAACGGGCAAACCCGACCAACCCGCAAGGTGAGGACCCCCCCGGCATGCTGGATGGGCACAACCGCTAAAGCTCGGAGGATCCCTAACAGAAATGAAACCAAACCAGGATCTATATTCAGCGTCGCTGTATATATAGTTACTTAGTATAGCATAAGAACTGGGATTTTTTCCTTTGAGGCAACCCAAAGAAGCCCATTTGTGGATTATAACGGTACGTCAAAAAAAAAAAAAATATCCCAGAAACACAAAATGGCAGACTTCGCCATCAGGAAAACAAAACAAGATGTTCCTTCTGTTACTTGACATCATTCTGTGAAGGGTACACAATATTCTGGGCGAGTGCTTTGGTCAGCAATCCGGAACCTACATGGCACGTAAATAACCTCACAAAAAAAGCAGCACATGCTAACAGCTAGCTACCTTCTTAAAGCATTTTTTTTTAACTGAGCATCAAAATAATCATATAATCACTGCTTGAGAAATTCAACAGCTAAACGGTATTAGCCAGCCTCTAACACTCGAGCTGCTAACAGCCGTGCACACCAAACGCAGACTGCAGACGCCAGCTGAGCAAGATGCACCATGCCAAACCCACTGATTTCCAAGCACTACATGTAGATTTTCAAACTTCACAGTCTTCTACTATTTTACACTTGACACTAAGGAGTCCCTCCAGGGCTTTCAGTTCCCTCAGGGAAGCAGAGATGCATCTCCTTTACCCAGGAGGTACAGCTCCAGCATGGCTTCCCTGCCGGTTACGAGGCACGGTAACAAAAGCGTCACTCACTACCAAGCAGAGGTCGCAGATGTCAAGCTCCTTCTCAACCTCTGTGAGGATGTCAGGATCCAGGGTTTCGCCAAACCACACAACGTGGGGACGGAGGAGCCCGTTGCAGCCATCCTCCTCACACCTGTTCAAAGATCACAAAGGGACAGCGTTATGCTGCTGATGCAGACGCTTCAAGCTGCAACACGGCACAGCAGTTTTCATTCTCATCTGGGCTCCTCACCTGCCCTCACCTTTCTCCCTTTTCTTTCGCAGCCCTCCCCCCACCTTCCTCCACCGCGTGCGGGACTGGAGGCAGCTGATGCCGTGCTGCACACGTGTTGGACGTACACACACGCTGCCTGCTCACACCGAATGGGTTGCTGAACAGTTGTTCATCTCAAGATACTTAATCGTGTCTTCCCCTTAACTGAGCTTCTGAAATCCATGAAACATAAACCATAGCGTGTGCTACAGACCTCGGCCTCCATCAACTTTAAAAAAAATGGCCAACAGGTTTTTAAGGAGAAAGTGAACTGCAAGGCAGAAGCATCGCATTAGCCTCTTCTCCTTAGGAACCATAGGAAAACTTTGGTGGCTTCTCGCACCTGCAGCTAGCTACGGCAAAGTTCCAGCCGTTGTAAAAAAAGCACTGTGGCACACTGAGTGCCTGGCAAAGGACTACGCAGTGGTTGTACCCAGACTAACAGAAGGTGGCACCTGCAAAATAACAAAATGTTTACTGTGTAGGACATCATGCAAATCTCCTACTACTCCACTTACTACAAAACCCATGAATTTTGGCATGCTTCAGCTTGATGCTCAAGTACACAAGCATGCAATCCCTTTAGCATCATGGTAAACTTCTAGGACACACTCCTGTTGTCCACCATAACTTTAGACTCTGTTCTCTGGGGCAAAGTCCCATGCTTTTTCTCCTGTAGAATGTCTCTGCGTCCTTCCAAAACTAGGTGAGCAGTAACATAAGCCTCTGAGATGCACAAAGCATGAAGAGGTAACAGCGAAAAACAAAGCAATCCATACGTACTGAGGAAGGTCTTCAACTGGAATCACGGCGTCTTCTGTTTCAGGATCTGGAGCCCTGAAGTTACAAAATGGAAATACATATTCAATTGTACAAAGTACGCTTTATACATTAATAAAAACAGCATTCTCTAAAGCACATTCTCCAATCAAGGAATCTTTGCAACTTCAGCCAACTTCAACACCTACTACAACCCCGAAATACCACATACAGGGCGGGCAGACATTTGTCCAGAATAACCCCAGAGCTAAGCAGCTGGAACAAGCTGGTCAAAGTCTGTCAAAGGCACAACAAATATTTATGTAGCTATCTGGTGAAATGTAAAGGGAAAAAAACCCTAAAAATCTATGAGCATATGCCTGTCCTGTCCCCTTGCCCCCCTTTTTTTTAATGGCAAAAGAGGATGGCTAGAAAAAGGACTGACTGATTCTTCTGCAACTTTTTAGGTTGCAGAAATCCTGGTAACTGATGCTTCCCTCCTGATTGTGTCACACATCTGTACATTAAAGACCTGTAATCACGAGAATCTTATTGATGACTTGAAGGACAAAAGCTACTAGGTGCTCAAGAGATGCAGAAAAGGACAAGAAATGTATCAGGTGATGACAGTCCAATTATAAGGAATACGCATCTGGTTTAATAAAAAACCTGGAAGGTGAAGGAGATGGGAGTAAACACACATTGTCAAGGAGTACAGTTAGTTGATGTCCAATATAAGAGTTTCAGACCATCTGAAATAGTTCTAATTAAAACATATATAATGATGTGCTAACTTAGAGGTTAGCAGTTACTCATTCACAGGACTGATGCACCAGAAGGCTGCGCTGCCAGCCAGCCAGAGCTGGGCAGGCTGGAGAGCTGGGCAGAGAGGAACCTCATGGAGTTCAACCAAGGCAAGTGTCGGGTCCTGCCCCTGGGCAGGGACAGCCCCACGCACCAGCACGGGCTGGGCTGGCCTGCTGGGGGGCAGCTCTGCGGGGAAGGGCCTGGGAGTGCTGGGGGGCAGCAGTGTGCCCAGGTGGCCAAGGGACTGGTGGGATCCTGCGGGGCATGAGGAGGAGCGTGGAGGGGATCCTGCCCTCTGCTCTGCCCTGGTGAGGCACATCTGGAGTGCTGGGTCCAGTGCTGGGCTCCCCAGTTCAGGAGACAGGGAACTGCTGGGGAGGGTCCAGCAGAGTCTGTGAAGATGATGAGGGGTCTGGAGCACCTCCCTGACGAGGAAAGGCTGAGCGAGCTGGGCCTTTGCAGCCTGGAGAAGACTGACAGGGGATCTTGTCAAGGTCTACAAATATTTTAAGGGCGAGTGCCAAGAGCATGGGGCCGGGCTCTTTTCAGTGGTGCCAGTGACAGGACAAAGGGCAACAGGCACAAACCGCAACATGAGAAGTTCCATCTGAACATGAGGAAAAACTTTCCCTTGAGGGTGCCAGAGCACTGAACAGGCTGCCCAGAGAGGTTGCGGAGGCTCCTTCCCTGGAGACATTCAAAACCTGCCTGGACGTGACTGTGCAACCTGCTCCAGGTGACCCTGCTTGAGCAGGGGGTTGGACAGAATGATCTCCAGAGGTCCCTTCCAATCCCAACCAGTCTGTGATTCTGTGAGTTATGGTATCATGGGCTCTCACTGAAGTCACCAAGCAGTACACTCGCCTTTCAAAACAGTTGTGTAAAATTTAAGCAGTAATACTATTAAAGTAAAACGAGGTGGTTGGCTGAAACTCCTGTATGCTCCTAAAATGGCCCCTTTTCTACAAGAGCAAAGTAGAAAATACAGAGAGTTTACGAGGCAGACGTATTACCCTTTCCCAGCCAACGCAGGGCATATTGGACTCTTGTAATTCGCAGCTATGTTTCCACAGTTGGTGCATCGAGTTTTAAATAAACTACCTGAAACACAAAGAGGAAACACCAGGCAGGGATGAAGCGATTTCTCCGAGGCACGGCTGTACAAGGAAGTTGTTGTGTTCATCCTAGACGGCCTTTATTTGACTTTGAAGATTATACCTTGTGGGTAGCTTACTACAGGAACTTTAACAGCCAAGTGCTGAAAACTGGCAGCATTATGAACGAAATGCTGTTTACACAGCACTTACACATGCTTTTGTTCAGCAACCCAAGGTGAGCAGCATCACAATAACTGCACAGACCAGGCCCAGCTAAGACAGACACAAGCCTTCCAGCTAAAAGGCTGCAGTGAACAACAGCAACAGCCTCTCTAAGCTACGATTTATCGCCTTGTTCTACGTCACAACGTGAATAATACACAGCCTCCTAACAATATTTCAGAGGAAATTCATTATTTAAAGTATCACCGAGGGAGATGTTTTCCATTTATTTCCATTTATTGCTTTTCCCCCTAAATCAGAAATGTATTCTTAAAAAAAAAAAAAATACTCGTTAACACTGTTTTGTTTTACGCAAAACTCCTCAAGCCCAAGACTTTTGTAGCAGTAGTAATGTGCTGTAGAGATGTGCAATATTACCAAGACTTTAAAATAGTTTCTTTTTGTAAAGAAGGAGGACAATCAAAATTAAACTATACCCAAGGCTTTATCCTTGGATCCACAACTGCAAACAACTTCGTGCAGCTCTCCTGGGTCCAGATCACAAAGTAGCGGTACGAAATCCCATTTAAACCTCTTGTGATACTTAAGTTAAAAAGCATTATACTGCTGGATGGGACTGTGTCCTGGGAGACCTCCGCCCTGTGGCAGGGCCTGTGGAGTGGAGAAAGGAGGAGTGGGGGCACCTCAAAGGATGGGGAAGGGCCTCCCCACCCTCGTTCTTTCCACACCTGTATATTTCCTCAGACCAAAAGCCCCACTGACCCCCACCCACTGCACCTGCCTTGTGCTCCTCTGGCATTTGCACAAGAGGGCAGGAGCGAGGAATGCCACTAACAACAGTGAAGACAGAGGGAATGCCAGTGGGTGTAGGAGAGAAAGGCAAGGAAATCTCATTCATTGCCAGCCCCTTCTTCCTCCTGTAGCCAAGGACTGCACAGGTGGGTCTTTAAAGGACAGGACAGGGCACAGGGAAAGCACCGGGGCTCGTCAGACTGGTCTCGCTGGTACACCCTTTACTGGCAGCAATACTGGTCTGGCACGACCACTACCACACAGTGGAAGTCCTCATAGATTATTTTCTCCTCTTCTAAGCAAGATCAGCAAACGTCAATATCCACATGCACTCAAGTGGATCCAAGGCAAAACTAAGCAAGCAGGAAGGGAGAACCAGTTCCTGTGTACTGTCAGAATCCATTAAAAAAGAAAGATGAGAAAGAGAGGCTGTGAAGTACCCAAAACAACTTCTGAAAGACAACAGGGTGATACTGCAAATAACCTGATGTGGGTTTCTATCATTTGAAAGACAGATTTCTTTTCTCCCAGTACTTATCCCGCTCTCTCTTCTCCCCGCCCAGCTTTGCTGGCCTGCAGCAGCCAGGTAAGCTGATTCTTACCATGAATTTCTAAGAGGTGCTTTGTGCCTGCCTTTCTGTGCAGCTCATCAATATTCTGAGTAATGACCACAACGCTCCTTCCTTGCTTGCTCAGTCGCCTTTCGCACTCTGCAATGGCAACATGTGCAGGATTTGGATGTTTACTCAACATCACTTCCCGGCGGTAATGGTAAAATTCCCATACACGAGAAGGGTTTCGTGCAAAAGCCTCCGGAGTAGCCAGCTCCTGGAAAAGACATTAACAATTCATTCCACCAACAAAAGGACAAGACAATCCCCTCCCCAGGCTGAAGCCTGCTGCCATTGACACTGCTACCAGCATAACAAGATCATCAAAAGATGATTAATTATAACCAGATGCAGTTGACAAGAATATAGCTCGATAGTCCTTATGCAGATGACAAATCTAAAGTATCTTATCAAATGAGGAAATAATATCAGTAGTGTGGTACATGGCTTGACATAGTACACTCAGACCTTATTCTGTGCTGCCCTACTGAACTATTTGGAATTTAGTACATCACAAAGATGAGATATTTCAATGCACACGATTTTTAGCATTCAAAACTCTCTTTTCCACACCAGCCATAAAACTCAGCATCATGTGGATATATTTCCTTCACTAGCAATTTCTTTTCTGCCTTAACTTAATCATAACACAAGCCAAATTACAGCCATTGTCAAAACCAAAGTCTAACGCCTTGTCTTTTATGTGCCGGTAAAATCTAAGCTATACTTTTCACAACAACTTTAAATTTTGCCTTATCTTTTTTTAAAACATGGAGTAGCTCAGTCTAATGCTTCAATGCACACTTCTACGGATATAAAACCACCAAATGCAAGCTTTCTGATGCAGAAGAGCCAGGCATTTATACACACCCATGCTCTGTTTGAATTGACAGTCGCCGAAAGAAAAAACGCATCTTTAGATTTGAACCATCTTGAAAAACTCATCCCTCTGACTCCTTTACAACTTCTTCAAATCTTACATGAATGCTGCCATTAAAAACCATAATGAAAGCAAACATGATTGCAGTGTTTGGGACAGCAGTTACTGACAGTATAACAGTTACCTGGAACATCTGCGGCACCATGCAGGGTCAGACTCACAAGGCACCTATACAACTCACACATTTCGGTGCTCACCGCTGCACCACTGCACCCCACAGTGTCTGCTTCCACCTCCTCTCCCACCCCAGGGGCTCCCAGCACTGGCACGATCACACCAGCAAGAGAGAGTTTGTGGGAGAGTTCAAGCCTACGAGGAACCCTGCCCCCAAACAAACAAAAATCCTAAACCATTTTTAAAGAGTATTATAAGAAAGCGAGATTAAAACAACTAGGTGTTTTGGTAGAAGTTTCTTCAGAGTTTGAAACAGGAAAGGCCCCACGAGGTAGGAAAACAGCGAGGGTGTCAAAAGATGAGCAAACAGCTAAGCTGCAAGGCAGCAAGAAAACAAGGAAGATAGAAAGACCCAGAGCTATCTGCAAGAACACTGTTTTTCCCGAACAACCAATAAACCAAATGACAGAGAAGAAGAAGGGGCAGCTGCGCAAAGCAGGCCCCCAGGGCACGAGGGAGAGCTGCAGGCACAGCTGCAGGGAGAGCATGTTCTGTCCCTACCACAGCACTTCCACCTTCAAAGGTACCGTCCTCTGACCCCTCTCGCTCAGCTGCCCGATGGGCAGAGCAGCACAGCGACGCAGAGAGCAGCACAGCGACGCAGCTATGCAGCTGCTGCCACCAGTACCTACCTGGGCTTGCCACTTTCTCCAGAAACCTCCAGCCCCTCTGAAAGTAGGAACTCCACTCTCCGCACTGACGCCGGCTCCTGTGATAATGGCTATATGCTTCGCTTTGGCAAACACTTCTCGAAAATCGGCCATATCTGTGTGTGAGAAGAAAAAAACAAATGACCATTCAAATGCTTATACTTTTATTTAAGAGGCCATACAGACAGTGCTGGCAAAATTATGCATCCAGAAATGGCTTCCATGTACACCTCCCGCGACTTTAACTTCAGAATACTAATTTGTTTCTGTATATTAGAATTTGACAGGCAATTCCTGGAGATCCTCAAAAACGTATGTGAGCAAGCTCAGTAGGCCAGCATATATTAAACCATGACTATACTCAATATTTGAAAGACAGAGCATTATACCAAAACCCCACACTAGATGCTACCCCGATAACAACTGTTGCCAACACCAGCCAGGCACTGTTTGCTTCCTAACTGTAAGGTAAGAACCTGAGAAAAAAAAATTATTTACATTTAGCTACAAAGTATCACCTTCAAAATTAAGGTAATTTGGGAAAATACATTTCCTTCTGAGGCATCTTGCCCATTTTCTAGGTTTGCAATTGCATTTTCTATTTTTGAATGTATGTTCCCTCCATTTTTCCCTGCGTGGTAAAGTAACTGGGAAAAAGATGGGAAATCTCCTTTGTGGTTTTCTACAAGTCAAAACAAGATTAAAAAGGAACAGGTTAACCACAGAGAGAGACAAATTCTCTTCCAGTTTACCTCAGATACTAATTTTAAAGCAACATATCTTAGAATCACAGAACGGCTGAGGTGGGAAAGGACCTCTGGAGATCATCCAGTCCAAACCCGCTGCCTAAGCAGAGTCAGCCACAGCAGATCATCCAGGAGCATGTCTAGTCAGGTGGGTTTTGAGTTTTTCCCAGGATGGAGACTCCACCACCTCTTTCTGCACAACCCATTCCAGTGTGTGACCATCCTCACAGTAAAGGAAAGAAAAAAAAAAAGAAAAGAAAAAGTGTTTTCTTGTGTTCAGATGGAATCTTGTGTGTTTTCATTTGTGTCCATTGCCTCTTGTCCTGTCACTGGGCACTACTGAGAAGAGTCTGCCTTGTCTTTGTTCCCTCCCACCAGATGTGTTTATGCATTGACAAGATGCCCCCAAGCCTGGTCTCCTCCAGGCTGAAGAGCCCCGGCTCTCCCAGCCTCTCCTCATATGCCAGATGCCCCAAGTCATTAATCACCTCTGTAGCCTTTTGCTGGACTCTCCAGTACGCCTGTGTCTCTCTCATACTGGGGAGCCCAGCACTGGACCCAGCACTCCAGGTGTGTCTCACCAGGACTGAGCAGAGGGGACAATGTCTACCAGGGCCCTCAATGTCTTTTCTGCGGAGCTGCATTCCAGCAGGTTGGCCCCAGCCTGTCCTGGCGCCTGCGGTTATTCCTTGCCAGGGCAGGACCTGGCACCATCATCCATTTGCTGAAATTCAGGAGATTCCTCCCAGCCTACGTCCCCAGCCTCTCAAGGTCCCTCCGGGTGGCAGCATGACCCTCTGGTGTATCAGCCAGTCCTCCCAGCTTTGTATCTAGATACTTGCTGAGGGGGTACACTGTGCCCCATCATCGAGCTGATTAACAAAGATGTTAAACGCTACTGGCCCCATTACTGACTCCTACAATATGACCCTAGTGACTTGCCTCTAGGTGAACTTAGAGCTGCCGATCACAACCCTAACCTTCACAATTTACTATGTGGTTCATTTTGGGGTGGGGTTTTTTGGTTGGGTGGGTGGGTTTTTTTAACCAGAGGCAGGTAAGTTTTGACGAGGAGAGTCAGTCTTTGGAAAAGTCCCAAGACCCACTGGGCAGAGAACACTATGATTCTGATGCCCCATCTGCTGTCATACACCAGACCTCACAAGCTCTTGAATTTGTGAAGAACAGGCCAACAGTCCCCTTGGTCTGGTCTCCCGGCTCTGACAGCAGCTGAACACTGATGCTCAAAGCAGAGAAAACAAGTGCATCTTGGCTACCCAGCTGCCAGGGGTTTCGTTGTTCCACCTGTGCCGTTCTGCCTGCCGATCTTGAGTTAAGGCGCATCCTCAAATTAAAAAACAAAACCAAAACACACCCCACCTCACCCCCCAAACAGAGAGAGAGTATTTACTACCGCTTGAGCGAACAGTCTGCCTGGGGTTACCCAATATCCCGCTACTCAGTTGTTACAAATGCTCGAGGTCCTCCATAATTCTTGTACAAAGAAATAAGGAGCGACTTTTATTACCCATTAGGATTATGAAAAGGAAATGCAATTAACTAGCGCATGTTAATGTGCATCAATTATAAGTGCTAAAACCATGCTACCAGGCAATCGTCCTGACTATGCCAGGGTTTTGGGAACTACATGTAATACAGGCATAGAAGACAAATTTTAGCAGCTGGGGGGGGGGGGAAATCCACTTTTCACTCTTCTAAACATTTTGAATTAAACTATAGACTTCACCTATGACACGAAACCTTCTAAAATTTCAAATTAGCTTGAAAACCCACCTGGGGTACTAAAGCAAACAAACAGATATCTTACTTGAACTGGGACGAGCCATTTCCCAGCAAAACTTCTGTTTCTTTGAAGAGGCAGCCTTAAATCCAGAATACACTTGGGAAACCAGCCTTCTAGAGGTAAATTGAACGAGACTCATCAGCATCCCTCGAAAGTATTTCACCTGCAAAGAAATAAATTAAATGCCAGAGGCCTGTTCAGGGACCAAGCTCCCTGTAAGGAAACCTCTGTAAAATAAAGATGAAAGTATTATTCCTTGTTTTCTCCCACATCTTGACCTCCCCCACACACACCGCAAAGCACAGCCACCGCAAACCCAAGCCCCTCCAACCGGGATGACTGGTTTTACCTGGTTATACAAACCAAAGCCCACCGAGCCCTTAAAATAACATTTGCTAAGGCACAAAACGGTACCGTGACGGATTATTTTCTTAAATAACTGAACCTCCACCATAGCGTCTGACGGAAAAACAACTCGCAGGAAGCCGGCGGGCAGTTTCAGGGGCAGGGTTGGCCCGGGGTGCTGAGCTGAAGCGAGCGGCCACCTCACGGAGGCCTGAGGAGAACCGCGCCGGCGGAGGGAGACGCGCTGAGGGGGGGGGAAGGGGGGGCGGCGTCCCCCCCCCCCCCCCTCAGCGCGTCTCCCTCCGCCGGCGCGGTTCCCCTCAGGCCTTCCCTACGTCCGCGGGTTCGCGGCCCGCCGGGTGTCCTTACCTCAGCGGCGGCGACCGCGGCTGTAAGACGCGGAGGGCCGAGGCGTGCGGCGCCTCACGTCCCGCCCTGGGTTTCCTGAGGGGGCGGCCCTGGCTGCGCTCCGCCCTCGGTCACTGAGGTACGTGAGGAAGAGGGTGGTGTGGAGGGAGGGGAGGGATGGAGGCAGCGCAGCTCTCCCAGCGGGGAGCTTTCCCTACTTGGAGGTCTCAGGGAATGGCGCTAGGAGAACGTATTAGGTTAAATTATACATAGGTCGGGAAAAGCTGGATGTGTTTTCGAGTACCGCCTGTCTGCGGCCCACCTAGGTTGGGAAAAGCTGGATGTTTTTTCTAGTACCATCAGCCAGAGGCCCATCCTTAGGCATCCACAGTTTACGTGTTCACCCTCAAAAGTCCTGGACGCTGCTTTACTAGCACGTCTCTGACAGCTTACACTTTCCACGGTTTTTTTATGAGGAAAGCTGTTGTTAAGATTGTTTTCCAGCAGAAACATGCCAGCAACCACTTTACTCCAGCCTTTTCCCCTCCACCCTTCCCCAACAACTCACCAGTCCTTTTCACTCAGCCTGAGATTTGACGTTTTCTCCTTCCAGTTCCATCAATTGCCAGCTACACAGATGAAGAGGTCCCCAATGGACGTACCCATGCTGGGGGAGGTCAGTCCCACCACACTGAGCTCCCAGTTCCAACCTGGCCACCCTGGGGAGCCAGTGACTCCGGGGCTGGGGGACAGAACACCCACGGGGGCTCCCAGCCAGCTCCCCTGGCACCTCACTGCTTCATGGCATTTATCACTTAGACCACAACAGCAGGGAAAACCCTGCTGCTGCAAGCACAAAGCAAGCCTTTTGTGGGGGAACATCCAGCAGGACTGATTAAACGCTCTGCTTCTGCTTGTTGGACTGTACCAGCTCTGGCTGAATCTCCATAAAGGCATATATGCTTGAAAAAAACCCCACATAATAAATTCAGAAAACAAGATGGATGGCCAGTATCATCTTACTTAACACTGTAACAATCCTGATAGTGAAAATCAGGTAATTCTGTCTGGGCTGCAGGGAGATGACAGGATTGTTTTGGCAGGTCAGACAATCAAGAGATTGGCTCTGCCCTGCGTTACTCAGTGTTATGACTGGGGTTGATTTGTTGGTTTTTTAATTCAAGGTCTTAGTATGGATTGTACATCCTGCTTATTAGACAGTGTATTTTAGACTCTGGTTAAGATTAATATTAAACAAACTCCCAAACAATTAAAAGCAATGTGCAGTTGGACTATAACCATGGGGTTTTTCCACCGATTAACAAAGTTCAAGATGGCAAATGACTAGTCTGACATTGCTAGCAAACAGAAAGTGCTTCTGTTTATGTGCCAGAATTTTGAGGAGCACAAAAAGTAAAATGATTGCATTTTCACATTACCTCATTAGATATGCTCCTTCCAACTTCAAATAAATTCAGGGCAGGGCATGTTAACAGGCAAGGTTTGCTAAAGTACATCTCCTTTAATAGTAACAGAAGTCATGATAGCACAGCTTATGCAAAGCAGGTACAGCACAAAACTAGGTTGGCTTGTTTTGGTTTCTTTGGTGTGTACCGATTGTACACCCCAAGAAGCACAACTATCCCAGTGTTTCTGAAGCAGTCAATCAATCGTGCATTCTGTATTCTCAAAGGTCTAAAACCATGAAAAGCCTAGCTCAACTGATGCTAACCTGGTCTAAATACCGATTCTTTGCCATCAGAAAATGGCCACATTTTCTTTCCAAATTGTTTGTCATGGCCTTGGACAAATATGTTTATGCAAATATGTGAGCATGAGTTTTCTTAAAAGCTGTATAAAAAATATGAAAGTGACATCTAAGATTAACTTCAAGACAGTGGTGCTGGGTGCACAGCTGGCTGTGTTCCATGATCATCTCTGCCTGATAAAAAACTTCTACATAAAATGTTTTCTTCTATTACAGCAATTTCCTCCAGCAGCAGTACCATTAATGCATTGGGTGCATTATGAAGATCCAGAAGCATGAAACATTCTGCAAAGACATTCATTCCACCAAAATCAATTAACACATACAAATCCTGCCTCAGAAGAGCCAAAACCTACGTCAAGGGCAAGTACATTGACCTCATGCCCCTTCCTTTCACTACTCCCACAGCACGTTACCCTTCCAGCTGCCGTGTTGTACGCGGCTGAGGCATTTACATATTTAGCAATGGGTATGCCTTGTCCGTCTTCCAGGAACTTGTCCTGTCTCCCCTTGACCCACATAATGTCATTCCCTGGCAGGAGTTCCCCCTCCAAGCTCCGCTCCCTCTCCTAGGCGGGACAGGGAAAGCAGCTGTGAGGAACACGTATCCACAGGGGCTGCTGTTCTCCTCTTACGCTTCCTGAATCAGTCAGTGTTAAAACAGGTTAAGTACCATCCAGTCTTCCACTTGAGTCGTATTGTCCTTCAGCGTTTTTACAAAGTACTTTGCATCTGAGTACCATCACCTAGACACAGCTTACTATTTGACCGTGAAACCTGATTGTACCAAATACAAGCAAAACGTCGTTTTGTTTTTAAATCCCAAGTAAACAGTCTGTATTCTAACACACAATAGGTCTGTACCAATTAAATACAGTATGGCAGTATATAAATTACAGTTCTTTACAGTAAATAGTAAAATACAAGAGTCCACTTACTGTACACAACAATCAAAGAAAGAACAGCAGCTTTTCAGTAAGGTCCCAGGTATCTCAATCATTCACTTGCTAAGAAACAAAGAAGAACAGATACAGCAGGCCATTCACTTCACTCATTTTTACCATGTTACTTTACAAAATATCCAGAACGCTTGTACAGGCATCTACAGTATCTACATGTGGAACAACCTTCTTAGGAATTCATGAGCACCAGACACAAATCCCTCCATCATTCCCATTATTAAAATAAAACTTTACAGATTAAAATTACTTTAGCAGGTTCTATTTCATCTCAATAATAACCAGCAAGTAACAAGTGCAAAGTCTGCAATCATGATCCATTTACTGCTTCTTTGTTTCCCCATTCCCCACCTCCCCCCCCCCCCCCCCCCCAAAAAAAAAAAACAAACCACAAAACCCCAAACCCCAAAATGTTGTCCTCTCACACCCTTGCAGTAATACTGTTTTCTGCAGTCAAGCTGCCCGGCTGGCTTATGTTAACACGTGAAATGCCAGACATACAGCTTCAGGCATTGTTAGTCATTTCCATCCAATGCCAAGTCAGCACAGTGGCAGGCCTCTAGGAAGACAAGAAATACGAAGCAGTTGGATATTTCAGTGTGCTTAAACACGGAACATAAGGCTGCATGGTGCCCAGTGACTAAAAGAAATGTGGCACCAAGTTATCAGTTAAAACATTTACAATAGAAAGATATAAACAGCAAATGTGTCAGTCTAAAACAAGTTCTTTGGTAATTAAGAACAGCAAACCATAGTTGTTGTTTCTCTCCCCCCCCCCCCCCAAATATGGATTTACATCCTGGTTTTTCCACAATAAAATATTTTTTGTTGTTTAAAATATATCTCCCAAGTTGTTGCGTAACAAATAGTCCAGTACCTCAGTTATCTACAGATCAGCTTTAACTGTATTTTAGTGTGCAGCCACATCTGCCCACTGGCAGACAAACTATAGATACACATTCATATATATATAATATATATATTATTTATAAAAAAATTAGAGAATGAAGTCAAGGACTCTAGAGAATACACATTCCATATGGACAGATTAAAATGTACAATAGCTTCAAAAATCCATAAAGTTTTCTACACAGGGATGCGTGTAGTAAGTGCAAAAATACTGCAGTTTAGTTAATCCAAGATTTCCTGTTCTCCTGTTTCCTGGAAAAAGCAGAAGCTGCTGCATCTCCTGAATGGCAGAGGACTTCTCCTCCTGTTTTAGGAGCGGATGATGAGCCTTGAAGCACAGAACTTCTCCGTTTCTCCGAAGTGGAAGATGCCTGAGACCGTGAAGTGCTACTCCACTTCCTTGCAGGAGCTGGTGCTTTGCTGAGGCGCCCAGGACGAACAAAGACGCCGTGTCGTGGTTTGCAGTGGAAGTACTCTCTGCCTCTTACAACTCCATCATGCTTCCCTTCAATGAAAATAAACACACAGAATTAATTGTTGGTACTTTCATTAGCACATACAATTGTAGTGTTGCAGTGTGAATACCTTTGTTTATCTCTCAAATAATCAAGATTGTCAGTGCTGAGTGACAGAGCCAGGTGCACACACCAGGTGCTAGGGAGAGCAAAACCTCGAAAGGAGGGCTCCAATTGTGACCAAAAAGATGACTTCCTGAACTATTGTTTTGTCAACTAGCAGTTTAAAAAGTCAAACATTTGTTCATTTCACAAAATAAACTATCCTCAGAACCAATTGCTTACAAAGCCTAAACCTCAGCTCCCAGCAGATCTCTAGTACCAGTGTTACTATCTATGAAACTACTAAAAACATTTTTAGAAGATTGGAAGCATCTCTGGAGGAGCTGATTTTTTCTGACCCCTCCAAATTGAAGTTACAGAAAACCTGTGTTTTGTAATTAAGCTTTCCCCAGTGGAAAAAAAAAAATCAAAACTAAAACCTCTGAAAGCTACAGACACCAAACCAATTTGACAAGCGATGCCCACTATTAGTACTGCCCACGAACATGCACACTGATTTAAAAAAAAAAGAAATCTGCCAATTTTGGGCTTTGCTTGTTTTTCTGATCTATGAAAACAGATGGGTACAAAAAGAACTACCACAACATGCCAAAGTATTACTCTGCATACAGCCAGAAGAACAGGGCTTTAAGACAGTTAAAAATTAATCAAAGCATCCCTATAAACAGGAAGCCTAGAACTGGGCGTAGCAGGTACCAAGCTGCCGTGAAATTGGAGGCACTTTCCAGGACTGAACAGCATTATGATTGTAGTGCAACTTTAAAAATAGATCACACTAGCTGCATAGATAACCCAGAGTATATTTAGTCTTACCCAGCTGAACATTGAGTTCCACTCCAACCCAGATGCCAGCTGAAAAATCCACCGTTCCAACGTATCTCACCGTGCCCATCTTATTACTTCCAACACAGACTTGTTCACCCACGGCCATCCAGCTAGGCAAGACGTGGGCTTGATCTGCAGAAGCACCTTCTTCACAATCGGAACCATCCAAGTGGTCCTTCCCAATGAAATCGTCTATGGAAGTATCAGGATAAGCCTCGTGGCCTTTTACCAGTGCAGAACAAAAAGGGCTTTCCACAGCACCTGCAAGCCGGTCACCGACTGCTGCGGCAGAGCTCAGCTGGCCCACGTGTGCGCTCTGCTCCTTGTCAGTGCCTTGGGGTAACTCCAAGGCGCTCACTCCGTTAGAGGAGACGAGGGAACACGACTGCGGAGCTGTCGAATGGTCAAAGTCTTTTCCATCTTCAACGCCCATGAACTCTGTAAAGGAGTGATCCTCCAGAATGTCCGTTGTGTGCTCAACTGTTGCTTCACGTGCTGAAAACTCAATTATACGACAGGTATTTTTGCTGTCTGAGGAACTTAAAGCTGAAAACGATCCAGCGGTGGGTAACTGCTGAGAGTCTCTGTCAGTGGCATCGAGGGACAGTGGTACTTGTTCCGTTAAGGCACTGTTTTCTTTCAGTGGTAACACAGATAACTTTTCTCTCGCTAACTCCTTTTCTGACTCTCGACATTCCTTGTTCGAAGAAGATCTTAAATCATGTGCAAGAGATGATCCTGAGGGATCATTAGAGTCCAGCTCCTTCGTGTGACTGGCTAGCTGGTCTGTGCTATCACTACAGGGAACAAGCATGTCAGACAGAGTAGCATTAGAGGCACTGTGGGAAAAGTAGCCACTAGTAATACTGCTAGTGGTGGGGCTGCGGGATACCTCTTTCTCAAGAACACGTGAACTCATGAAGTCTGATTTAGAAGAAAACCACTCCCTGTTCTCCAGGCTAGCATTGTAAACACTGAAGTCAGCAAACTCCTCCGGTATGTAAGGCCGGAAATTTTGAAAACTTTGTGGACTTATCAGCTTCTTATTAATGGCCTCCAACTCACTGTCTTCCTCCTCTGAGTCCTGCAAAAGAAGGGAGAGTGGCATGGGATTAGGAACCTATGACAGTAAAGTTTTAAAAATAAACTAACCTTCCTTGATTTTTTCCCTTTCTGAATGTGAAGAATTATATACCTTTAATATTCTTCAACTGAATGGAAGACACTTATAAAAAGAGCTGCTGGGAACATATCCTGCCTACACTGAGCTATTCAATTTTTAGAAAATAAAGATAAATTCTAAGTATTTCAGTAAAATATAAAGCAATAGAGTTTGGTATAAGGAAAGCTCACAACATGAAGAAGTTGTATGTTGGCATATTTTCATCATACTCAAGATTTTTAAAGCCATGTACTATAAACTCCCCCCCTCAACCCCACCCTGGTTTAGACTAATTAAACCAATTAAAGGTATTCTATAGAGCTAATTGACCACCTAACAAGATAAACATATGAATGGAAGCAGCCTTACAGGGTGTCCACTGCAATCCCAATTATTGAAAACTATCCTGCACAACAGGATTTTCTGTTAATCTGATACCAGCGAAGCTAAATATTTCTGCTTACCCCTGACTATCACACCTGAACATGTTCAGGATGTTTGAAAATAAAGGCAAAAGGATCATGTACTACAGTGAATTTTCAAGGAAGCATTTGTATGCAGGGAAATAAGCATCATTAATCAACCTGGCGGAATTTGGAGGTACATCCCTGAATTTCCCTTTGCTAACGAGCGTGATGCACTGTGACCAGCCCACAAACGTGGCTTTCGGAGTCCACCTGAGGACTTCAGTCTGTCAAGACGCAGCCGAGAAAAACCCCAGCAACATGGTTAGGCTGCTCCCCCCAGCACAGAAAATACTGCAGGCAGGACTCCACATGCATGCTTTTTGAAGTACTTGATTTTTCATATAAATATATGCATGTATTTATATATATGCATATATAAACATACGTATATAGATACACAAACCTGTATTAAAAACACATACATATTAAAAATGGTTAGTTCACAGCAAATTCCTATGGGAAAGAATAGTATTTTCAGAAAAATGGAAACTGCTGCAGTACTTAAGTTTAGAGGAACTCGGGCACCTATTATTTCTCAATTCCTTTATCTGCATCATGTATTTCAGCTACTGATCAAGGCAGATCCTGTGTGATATCTGAAATAGTTCAATGCTTTCAGACACCTGCCATGAATCACCAATGGTAAAGGAAAAGCACAACACCTAAGCAGGTGACCAACGAATGAGAATACACCAAGTTTAAGATAAACAACCTCTTGAAAATGTTTCCTATACGTCATAATAGCCAAGACTGCTCAAATAACTTCGTACAACAAAGCTTCAAATACACAGACAGCAAACAGGTTTGTTCAGTTTGCACGTGTCAGAATAATCACAGAATTGTTGAGGTTGGAAGGCACCTCTGGAGATCATTTAGTCCACCCCCCTTGCTCAAGCAGGGTCAGCCAGAGCACATTGTCCAGGACTGTGTCCAGTCAGGTGAGTTTTGAGATCTCCAAGGATGGAGGTTCTATAACCTCTCTGCACAACCCATTCCAGCATTTGACCATCCTCACAGTAAAAAAACATATGTTGTGTTCAGATGGAATCTCATGTGTTTTAATTTGTGTCCATCGCCCCATGTTTTAATTTGTGTCCATCACCCCACATCCTGCCGCTGGGCACTACTGAGAAGAGTCTGCCTTGTGTTCTGTTGGGTGGTTTTATGCACTGATAAGATGTCCCCCCGAGCTTGGTCTCCTCCAGGCTGAACAGTCCCAGCTCTCCTCATACATCAGATGCTTCAAGCTATTAATCATCTTTGTGGCCCTGCACTGGACTCACTTCAGTAATTCCTATCTTTCTTGTACCAAGGAGCCCAGAAATGGACACAATACTCCAGACACAGCCTCACTAGTGCCGAGTAGAGAGCAAGGATCACCTCCTTCAACCTGCTGGCGATGTCCAGTATACTGTTGGCCTTCTCTGCTGCAAGGGTGCACTGCTGGCTCACGGCCAGCTTGCTGCCCATGAGGACCCCAAGACACTTCTAGGCACAGCTGCTCTCCAGCTGGACAGCCCCCAACGTGTACTGGTACCTGGCGTTATTTCTCCCCAGACGCAAGACACTGCATTTCCCCTTGTTGAACTTCATGAGCTTCCTCTCTGCCCAGTTCTCCAGCTTGTTGAGGTCCCTCTGAATAGTAGCACAACCTTCTGGTTTCATCTGTAAACTTGCTGGGGGGAGGCTCTGTCCAATCACCCAGGTCACTAATGAAGGTGCTGGAACAGTACTGGCCCTGGTACCGAGCCCTGGTGTAGACCGTTGCGTTACCAGCCTCCAACAGGACTTTGCACCTCAGAACACAGCCTCTGGGCCCAGGTGTTCAGCCAGCTGTTAATCCACTCTCCACCTGTCTAACCTGTACTTTGTCGGCCCATCCATGATGTTGTTATAGGAGACAGTGTCAAACGCTTTACTAAAGTGAAGGTAAACAACATCCTCTGCTCCCTCCTCATCCACCAAGCTAGTCACCTTACTGTGGAGGGCCACTGAGGTTGGTCAAGTGTGACTCCCCTTTTGTAAATCCATGCTGACTAGTCCCAACCACCTTCTTGTCCTTCATGGGTTTGGAAATGCTTTCTGGAAAGGTACTCTCCATCACCTTCCCAGAGACAGAAGTGAGGCTGTCCAGTCTGTAGTTAGCTGGATCTTTCTTCTTTGTCCTTCTTGAAGACAGGAGAGATACATTTGCTCTCTTCCAGTCTTCAGGTACCTCTCCCTATTGCTATGACATTCAAAGACAATTGAGAGTGGCCTAATAACAGTATCAGCAGCCAGCTCCCTCAGCACTGTGGGTATGATTAGTTAAACAAACATGCAGTTT
The DNA here is from genome assembly GCF_023638135.1 of Falco biarmicus. NCBI lineage: Eukaryota > Metazoa > Chordata > Aves > Falconiformes > Falconidae > Falco > Falco biarmicus. The sequence goes on from NC_079290.1 coordinate 98,799,977, forward strand.
GCTTAACTGCTCCCCACCCTGGAGGTACTCTACCAGGGCAAGTCATCTTTGTTCCACACTTTCTCTTGGGTCTCAGGGGCATGGGATCCCTGAAGGCTAGTTTTACATATAAAGGTTAAAAGTAAAGACGGCACTGGGTATGTTGGCCTTCTCCAAGTCATTTATGACCAGTTCCCCTGCCCTATTCAGCAGTGCAATTAACTAAAACATCCTCATAGGTATATATTAGAAAATCCATGCTTATGTAACAAGCTCTTTCTCCCAGCCTGGAGGTGGTGGTGGTTTTTTTTCCTAGTTTTTATTTGTTTGAATTGTAAAAAGAACTGTAAAAATGTTGTAAATGACTCCACTCTCCTTTCATCCTCCATTTTTTGAAGTGATCACTACTTGCTATGACCCTTATCTATAATAAGGTCTCATTTTCATTCCTACCACGTTCAAGCTCATAGCAGACATAATTCAGTCATATTACCCATGCAGAACGGCCTCTTAAGCTGAATCAAGATTTCCAGTACTATTAAAATTCACGTTGGCAGAGCAATCAGTATCTGAAGAAGATGCTTCTACTTGGGTAAGTATATCTGACAAATCCAACCAGATTTCAATTATTAATATTTGTTCAAGTAAAGGCTTGGCATCCTTTGCTTACTAGTTTTTACAGCTCTACTTCAGAGTTATTTCTCAAACAAAATTTGGATGAAGGCTTTATTTTGCAATTATATATTTCTCTGAAAAGGAGTATTATGAAAAGTCACGTAAGACTATTGAGAATGATTTATATTATTGAAGATCTTGTTCTTTACCTCTGAAATCTACAGGTAGTCCCTTTAAAATTGAAGGACAACATTAATAGCCACTTTACTGAGACTATGAATACCCTTCTCCAAGCACTGAAGCATTATACAAAATGTCTTTTTTGCATATTAGAGTATACCTGTTGCTTGTCTGTGAGGGACCTTTTCTTAATCATTCTGCTTACTCCTTCCCTTTCACCATTATTGCTCATGCAAAAGTAAGTTTTGCCCTATGCAGAAACTTGTAGTCTGCTGCTTCTAAAATATTACAAACTCTGGTGTTTATCAAATACAGTGGGTTTAAGATACTACATGAACTCCAAATCGATAAGCATTTAATGATTTCTACTTGATACTACCTAAACATCCACTTGAAACCACACCCAGAGTTCTTTGTTTCCCCTCTGCAAGATTCCTCATTCAACTGAAAGAAAAAAAATTTCTTAGTACACACAGGGCCCCTTTTCAGGTTCAGGCTGGGTAAGAGTCACTGTAACTGAGAAATGGCTCTGCAGACACACAGACATTGGTGACTTGATAAGGAAAAGTCAAACAACTAACCACATTGTCAGCTGTGTGTCATTTCAGGTTTATCTATCATCATAAACACAAAAGGTAAGGTACAAAGAACCAGTCTTATTACTAGAACATGGGTTGTAAAGAATGCTGTAACTAGGTGATGAGACATCACCTTGTGACAGACAAAAGATGCCCCATGTGGGGACAAGAAATATTTCCTTTCAAAGCCTCTCTTGAGCCTCCTGACTAGGAAATTCCAGAAACAAAGCAATTTCAGGGTTCTTCAAATTCCTGCGGATGTAAGATGTGGGGGGGGGGAAAGAAGGAAGTCACCTTGTACTGCTCAGGCTATTGGTAAGAAATGAAGATAAAATCCTTGAAAAATTGTTAAAGAAACTGCAGCCACTTCCCTGGGAAGTAACATAAAGACTATAATGAAAAATAGATTTAAGAAGGGGTAACAGAAAGAATGTGCCAGCAACAACTAAGGAGACAAGACCATATATCAAGATTTAGCGATTTCAGAAGCAAAGTAAGCAAGAACGCAGAGCAGCTTCTCTATACTTGCTTTGAAATAAAGATAATGCATAGTTAAAGTATCTCAGTTTTCAAACTCCTAGATTATACCTCCCAAATAACCTCAGAGATGTTAGTCCCCATTTTACTAATTTAAAAATCAGTAGTATTTATTTAATAGTCGTTGTACCACCAGTGCTTCAATTTTCATTGAAGCAGTTTTCATAGGAGGATTTGCTCTTAAGCCAAACCCCCCTTAGATGTGTTAATTACAGGCAGTATTCAAATACTTTCAATATGAAAACATTTCATCTGACCTTAACATAATTCCACTGTACTTGCATATTACACCAAACATGCCCTTACGTCATGCTGTTCAGCAATAGTTGCGGTATTAAATGCATGTGGAAGTACTGTCTGAAATTTTAGGTTGAATGCTCTGTTTCAGGGCAACTGAATAAAGGTATTTTTTGTTAACTGCTCCCCCCCCTTTGACAGATGTGTTTTGAATATTCAAGAAGAGTAAAGAACAGATCCCAGAGAAAAATGAGAAAAAGACCAAACATCATTCTTACGCCTACTTTGATGCAGAACATCAGTCTAGTTGATCTTGCTAGCTTCCTGCATGTTTAGTCACTTTTAATTCTACAGCATTTTTTATATGTTGTAAGATGCAAGTAAGCATCACACCAGAAGCAACACCAATCATCCAGTGATTAATTAGGAGTATGAGGCTCTGTACCTTGGTGTGATCATTTACAATATTAATTAATACTGTGTAAACTTCACTTTCCATCAGATAAAGAGGAACAGTCAGCTAAGTTTCACGTGGAGCAGTGACGCTGCCCTAGTGTAATCTCTGAATTCATTCTGAGAGCACTATTCACCCAAATATGTGAAATATATACTCTGTCCTAGTTAAAACATAGACTTGCTCCAGCTCTGAAAAATGAGAGGCAGCCTAGGAAGCCTACATCTTACAAAGGCTTCCTTCCTAAAGGGATAAAAAAAAGCCAGAAGCCATTCTTTGATAAACTCAATGCCATAAGCTAGCAAGGCTATGTAAAATAGCTGTCACAACGTCCTCCCCACTAGCGGCTGCTAGTTCTTGCCTGCCACCCCCAGTATCTTACTCAAGTGTCCATAAGGTGATCAGACAGTGCAGTAAATCCAAATGAAATACAGCTCCATAGTAGTCTAGCCATCAGCTGGATGGATCAGTTCCCTTGATGTGACTTACTATGCAACTGACCAAAACGCTATGTTGATGCAAGGGAGACGTCAGTGCAAAAGTGTAGAAGCAAGCAGCTGAGAACTGAAAGAACAAGCTCTTTTCAGGGCCCTGTTGGCTACAGCAGCTTTACGGTATTCAACAAATTAGTTCCATTCTAATTGGAAAAGCCTCATGCAGGATGTTGCCCTTTTCCAGCTCAGAAAGCTTCTGCTTATCTGTGGAAAGCAGCACAGGCAAATGCCTCAGTTAATTCAGGGCATGCGAGGGGTGGAACCCTGATTTACTCAAGGGATTAAAACTGCCCTCAAGTTGCTACAGAAAATTCTGTAACGATTTAGTTTCCAAGGGATGTTTTTCAACATGCTAGAAGATTCTGTCTTCCAAATACCTTCATACTATTTGTATCGGTAACTCAGTGTGAGTCACCATGTCAGCTACCTTATGGAAAATTAACATGACTGAAAATAAAACAGCTGCTTCTCAAAACCAGCAGCCAAGCTTCAAATATATACAATAGAACACTCAGGATACTTTGGTATAACAACCTACAAAACAGCATTAAAAATCCAGACCAGATTTTTTAATGGCTCAGCTATATGGTAGGAATGAAAATAACCGTCGAATAGGAAGAATCCATCACTAGTACTTTGTGGTGAGAGGCCTATAATACTTATGGGAAATAATTTGAAGTTTCTGAATTTTAAATCTAAAGCTCTGATTAAAGCAAGTATTTACAGCCATGTTCCACAGCCCAAAACCAGAGTCCATCATACAGCAGAAACGATGATACAACTTTTGTTGAAGCAGCAGTGAGAAAAGGATTTTTGGCAGGTGAAGATTAAAATAAAAGCCCTCCACCTCAATTCACCACTTGAATTATGACGAAGACAGGCTGCAGATTAATTAAGAGCACCAATCTTTAGTCATATTACTTCCACATCAGGCAATGAGAAGCTTTTTATAGTGTGCCCAGCACCTAAATGCATGGTTACTTACACCAAATGGGATCATTCCATTTACTCTGGGGTATAGTCACAAAATCTGGGTAACATACAAGGTATATTAGAGTGACAACAACATGGTTCATTAAACCACCCTTTACCTGAACATTTCTGCCCTGTAAAAACTAAAGCCTCCCCTCTCCCGCCCCACCCCACAAGACAAATCATATATGAATATTAAAAAAAAAAACGAACAACCCAAAACAAAACAAAAAAAACCCAAAACGTAAAAACCCAGCTGTTAGTTCCACTGACAGATCGCATTTGCAAGCCAGGCAAGCAACTGTTCATTATAACAATTACTTACAATCAATTATATCCACATGCTACCACACCCACCTACACACCATGACACACCTGCTGCGGCAGCATAAGCACTTTAAGCCCACCACCAAACGGTCCTGAGCCCACCACCAGGCCTCGTAACAGAAACCGGTACAAAACTTACAATCTTTTCCTCACGTACGCTATTACTTTCTACGGGCATGCTGCTGGCATTGCTTCCTGCAGGCACAACGCAGCCAGCGCAATGCACCCGAGACGAAGGCATGCTCTGAAAAGGTTAAGACACACAACGTATCACACAAGCCACGACTCTGACCACAGCGCTAAACGTGTGCAGGTTAGAAAGGCGTTAAGACATGACGAAACACCCGTGCTGGCCATACAGACATTAAAATTCAAGTTAATAGGTAGAGAAACTGATATAGCAGAGTTTAATGTTGAGGAATAAAAGTCAGAATTAACACCATGCTAGAACACTGTTTCACAGAATTACGTTTTACAGTATCTTGTTGGAGAAAAAAAATGCAGGTTACTGTTATTTTAAAATAGAAGTACCTTGCAAAGGAGAATACTTACCAAGAAGTGAAAAAAACCCCTACAAGACCCTTGTGTTTCAGGTAAAAACCAAAACTCCAAAACCCCACCACATATAAAGAACAGCCTAATTAATTTTACCAGAGAATTACAAAACTCTCTTGCAACAGATGCACGCTGCAATTTGTCAAGTACACAAAATCACTTGATCTCCTTCAAAAAACACAAACAACAGGTGGTTTTCAAAGATTACCTCTTGACTAAGCAGAGGTCGGCTTTCAAGCGGGGTCTTCCTTTTATGTTCCTCTTTCACTGGCATTAAGGGCTTGAAAAACTTTGGTGGCTGAGGAGAAAATGCTTTAAAAGGGCTGGCCATTAAAGCATGGGAATTCTCTGCTACAACACCTAGGTAAAAAGGCAAAAATACTGTAATTCAGCTCTTCATATCTTGACTGCAATAGCATAATTCCAAAAAACTGAAGGTTAAGCCATGCGTTTGGCAAGTTGCTGGCTACAGAAAAATGTCAGTATTTTGGTATTTAACCACCAGCCCAAGCACAAGATAACACAGAGCTCAACAAGAGGAGATTACGCCCTTCTGAGAAGTCCGGAAACAGAAGGAAAGCAAAGAATAACAGTTTCTGCCCCTCTGTTCTGAGGCTCCAATATTTCTCTTTTATATTTCAGTCATAAAAACAGTGGGAAGTGTCCTTGAAAGTGGAACTGACAGCTCTTTGTTTCCTGTGCCTCACCTGGGTTCACAACACTGCAATTCTGCCCTGGTACCAAGCCACTAATCCTGCACAGCCAGGATGATCAAAAAGGAAGTTACAGGCAAGGAAGCAATGAATAAATTCTCAGTCCCACTTTATTGCAGCAGTATCTCTACCTGTATTGCCTGATCAAGAAGAATGTGTTATCATTTGACTTGACAAAAAGAAGGCACCTGCGACACACTGACATGGCAGAGCAAATATCCAAATCAATAATGAACCTGCAAAAGGACCCTTCCCCACTTTAACAAAAGCACCTTATTTTTCAAATTCATAAAAATAACAGCAGTTCCTTTTTGTCTCTTTTTTTTTAATTTATTTTTTCCCCTCCTACTGTTGTGATTCATGTTTAGCTTGTTCTTCCGCTCTCCTCTTGGCTTTTTGGACACCCTCAACTTCCCATCCTTTCCTGGATGTCTTCATGCATTTCTCCCTTTCTCCCCTACTTCCACATTATGTTCAGCTGCGAAAGCAAGCAGCTAGATAATGCATTTAGTAGGAAAAGAGCACTGATAATTTAATTCTCTGTTTAATGCAGTAATTAAAAAAACACAAAAACTATCATTACATATATACTTTAAAGACTCACCGCTGCCATCTTTGCTCTTGCGAGGTGACTCCCTGGGTAAAGTACCATAACATGATACATCCTGATAACTGGAACAACAGTCAGATATATCTAGGTGACTTTCAGACCAACCCTAAGAAAAAAAAATACATAAATACGCATGCTGATACAGAGAAACCTGGAAAAATTAATAGGTAAACTCAAAAGCAGGTTTTTTTCTTTTAAAAAAAACAAAAGAAACCTGAAGGAATGTCAACTTACTGACTTAAGAGAGTTTTCCTGTCTCACATAAATGGATTCTTTATAAGCTAATTAGCTTTTCAGTGAGGTATATTGTTTCACTGTAACTTCCCCCCTCTTAAATCAGTTTTTACAATTCTAATATGAAGAGCAGAGAACAAGGTTTAATTAAAGATAATAGGTAATTAGTGCAGCACTCTGAAGTTACATTATGTATACATACCATTAAAAATATGTTTTCCTTTTTTTTCTCTCAAATGCTCAAATACATCTTGCTTCAAAGAGGGGGGGTAAAAAAATCTGAGAACGTGCAGCATTTGTTGTCATGTTTACATACCTTATCATCTTCATCACAGGCAGAAAGATCTAGTCGGCTACAGGATACCTACAGAACACCGACAGACAGAATGACAAAATGTCTATTTTTAGTTATAAAATGCAATGCCTTGAGGAGACACTGTGATCATTTGGTCCTAACAACTTCTCCATTACATCTTTTAGATAAGGTTATTTATAGGGACAGCTGTTTGTGCTGTATGAACAGGTGACAGCAGAACACATGAAACGCACACAAAATGGAAACTCTCTCTTCACACTATGAAAAAATTTAAAGGGATTTTGAAGAAAGTAATCTGATTCAGGGCAGATTATGCTAAACTACTTCCAAAACCATCAAAACAAATATCCTTATCAGAAGAGTTTCGCCCAACCCTCCCACTTCCCTGCCAGCTCTGTTGCCTGCTGGGATGGACAGCTGTGGGCAGGGGTTTCAAGTGCCTCGTGACAGCTTCCCTACAGGTTGGTTAGTCCTCGCTCAGAATAATCATTACTGTATCCCATTGTGCAAGCATCACATCAGCACACAAACAGCACCCCCTGCCCATTAGTACTAATTTACCAGAGGATAAAGAGTCCTTACGTTGTGGACATTTGGAGTGCTGATGCTTCTGCGGATGTTCCTCGCCTTGGTGGAGAGTGCCTCTTTGACTGTGACTGCCTGTGTAAAGAAAAGAACATGCTAAAACAATGCCATGGTCTCCTCGTGAGAAATGATCATGCAGGATAGAAACTTTTTTCCCCAGTGCGGCTAACAGCAGCAAACAGGGCTTGCATTTACAAAATCTTCATTTGCATGTACAACCACCAAAATCTGTAGCTGAAATTAATTTGCTGGCCTTTGTCTGTTCAGGTTCCTAGTACTACACCGTTGTTAGCTATAGCTACTACACCCACCACTACTGGAATTCTATATTTCACTGAAGTAACTCAGTCTTACGTTTATCTGTCCAACGTTCTCTATCAAAACCCAAACTGAAAAAAAAGCAACACTTAGTATTTTTAAAAGATCAATCATCTCTACTTGAAATCTCATGATCCAGTTCAAAAGGTGCAAGAAGTGTCTTTTCCTTGCCTGTCTTAGTCGTTCAAGGCCCAGAATGTTCTCCACTTGCAGCACACCACGGGTGTATTTCTCAATGTACGTTTCACCATCAGACGTGCCCTCATTCTCACTCCTTGCGGCCATCAGTGCTAAGGTCTCCCGATCCTCAATTTCTTCTGTAGCCTAAATTACAAGTTAGACTATTGAAGTTTTTAAAAATTAAAGCCTATTGTTTTTGATGTATTGATTCACTTCTTTAGACCTTCTCAATCCAGAAATTAATTTGGATCTATAATCCTTAACTTTATCAGTAATCCTAAATCAATGATCCAGAACTTCTCAATATAGATGTAAATGATGCTGAACTAGGAAGAGGTCATGTTCAGAAGTTTTGCACATTTGCTGTAGTCAACGTACTTCTAGAAACAATGCTTATATAACCTGAAATCACAGACATTAAGGATTAATTAATGACAACTCCCTAAGCAAGTAAATGCAACTTCCTTCCCAAATCTTAGATATGCCATGCGATTTATCTGGAGTTTAAAATTTAAGTACTGCTGCACAAAAGTGACAGCTATATGGTGACAAGAGTATGTTTTCATTTGTCCAGTTTGTGTACCTTTAAAATAAATTTTATTGTACATTTACAATTTGTGCAAGCTTTTTCTATAAAGATCAATTTATACTCCTGCGAACTCATTTTCCCAGCTATTCTGTTTTCACTGGCCTGAACATTTCCAAGTAACGTCTACAATCTTCTTGCAGACACTAACGTGATTTCAACAATAGCTCTACTACAAGAACTCAGTTAAACACAGTAGAAGAGAAAATAAAAACCCCACAGGTTTCCACTGTTTAAAGATAAACATTATCTCCTCACTGAACTTCGGTATATACACTTTGGCAAGCCGCCTCATACCAGCAAAGCAGGACATTTACTTCCCCATCGGTATCACCCACTGCGGTAAGTCATTATGTTTGTTTTGGTGAATTTGCCAGAGAAATACAGTACACCTTACCTTCGGTATATTGGATACTATTTCATATGTCACTCCACAGGCATAATATATATTTTTCAAAGATATTCTCCTTTTCAGGCTCTGGGTAAAACTCTAGGAAAAAAATGTAATTTTCAATTATTGTTTTGCTAATGATTATTTATGACATCATGACAAGAAATAAAAGACCACAATGCAAAAATGTATTTTACCACAAAAGCACATTTTTCAGGACCATAATTTAGCAAGTTCCTTTTTAGCATTAACAATAAAGTACTCTTTACATCCCTATGCTCAGTATACAATGCTACTAAGTTCAATCAGTAACAGTTTTTTCCTGTTTTGCGCTGATGCTCTCTCCTCGTGTAACAGCGAGACTGCAGCTGTATGTCTCTGATGTACAGACACCATCTTTTCTCATTTTGTCAGCCACCTGTTAAACAGGTAGAAAATTCCTTTTGCAATAGCAAAGCATAACTCTGCTTTCTAGCCACAACTGAAACAGTAACCAGAGTTTTCACTGCTGTAATTACAAGCTTAACATGCTTCAGTGTCAGGTTAGTTAGCCTTTACATCGCTAACTTAACTTTCACCTAATAAGGGATTTTAGATACACTAAACTAGCAAAGGACACTATGCCAAACACAAAAAGGCATGGAATTCAGCTGCTTAGCAAGTTGCTTAGTAGTACAACAGCTGGTTTGTGCTCCTCCCCCTATTTGCAATGCAAAAAACTGAAGCAATTCTGAAATATGTTCTAGGTCTCATCTGGGAAACAGAAAGGAACATCATTTCAGAGAGCAGCTCATTGTCTAAACTGATGAAGCAGCAAAGCAAGGGGAACAGCAACCACTCGTGGCCAAAGGAAACACCCTACCCAAAATCACCATGTTAAAGGGGGTAGCATGGCCACATTTGGGTAGTGCTGGGAAACAAACCTAGTCTATAATTGACAGAGAAAGTCGCAAAGAGGAAGAAAAAAGAAAAAAAAGATCTGTTGTGTTTACACGAACATTTGAAGGCTCCAAAGATGCTTTCAGGAGCAGAATGCCTACAGTCACCCGGTACTAGAGAATCTACCACAAACTTCCAGAATCAAAGAACGTTTCAAGTTGTATAGACAAGAAGGTAAACTTATTTTTTGTTGCAACAGGAGCACCTGTTGCATTTTGAACCAGGCTGAAAAATGGACACTTCAAAGGAATTAACCAGAAGCACACAGTTTCACTGCAACCTATAAAGATCTATTTTACATTTGTCTTTCGAGAGAATTAGAGACCAAACTTATATAAAATGAAGCAAGCAGCTAAGAAAACACATTAATAAAATTAACGCTATGAAATAAAATTAATAAAAAATTACATATACATTTTTTACCTGCTTATTATAAATATTGGCTGCGATCCTTTTGCGTAATACCAGTTCCATTGCAGCAGGATGGCTGAGCTGCACAGTAGTCTTCACTATTAAGTAAATTCTCTCATTTTGAGGTGTTACTCTATTCAGGTGCACTGAATCATGGACAGAAGAGTCCCAAGCAGCAGTGGCTGAAACCTACAAAGACAAAAGAAGTGGAGGAAGGAAAGGGAAATCAAAGATTCAACTGGTATAATCTGCAATGATGTGACATGGAATAAGACAGTTCTTCAATGAGAGAAAAAACAAGCATCACTGAACAAAGTGGAGTCAAACCTCCTTTCCATAGTAAGGAATTTATCAAAAGAAGCACAAAAGAGGTGGTAAGATATTGGGGAAAACAACTGCCAGCACGATCCCTGCACTGTGCAAACTCTGCCCCAAAAGCATGTCTTCACACAGCTGGAGACAGAAAGGAAAGCAGAAGCAGCACTGGAGGTGCTTATTATTCCTTATAACAAATCCTATTCCATCTGTATTAAAAGTTTATTAAATTCAGCGTCAAATCTCCCGTCTGTGTTTGATTAGGTTATAAGGTCCCACACAGAATAAACATGCTCCCATCCTTAAGAACATCTTTTGCCTTCCTCCTGCCTGCTCCCCAACTTCGGTGTCCCATTTATTCTGGAAATGGTCTTTAAAGCAATGGCCTGAGCTGGTGCAGTACATGGAAGAAATGAGCTAAAGCCATTACAAAATGGGTTCAGAACCATTCATTTCCAACAATTCCCAAACTTTATATTTAAAAAGTAATTGTGTACTATAAAGGAATAAGTTTTATTGAAATATTAAGATTTGCCTAGTGTGCACAATAAACAAAGTAGTTTTCTCTGAAGAATCAAGAGCCTGCACGAGGAATGATGAAAGGGTGAGGAAGGAAGAAAAAGGGATTTTGAGTCAGGCAGCTGGATTATTCTTTTGCCAAGAAAAGCTAAGACTTGTCACCTCTGAATCAAGGCAGAAGAGCTAACAAGTCATATCCTCTTAAATTCTAAGGTAATAGGCCAGAAAATCAAGGCAGCACTAAATACCAACAGTACTTGTAAGACAGAAAGATAGTAATAATGATTAAATATATACAAGTAGAAAATAAAACATACAAAGAAAGTGTTAACATAAGCTGCAGTTGTCAAGAAGGAGGCTAGCTAACAATTTACCTCATCATCACTGTGTTTTATGATCGGCAGATAAAAGAATGGACTCCCATGCTCCTTTGGTAGTATTGAGTTAACTCCTGATGCATGGGGACCTATAAGTTGTTCATTGGCACTGAGGTCATCAGCTAATGAAACAAATGTGCAAAGAATGAAATAGTTTTATATCGAAGGATATTAATATAGAAAGGCAAAGTTGTAATACAAAGCTGTAATAAAGTCCTACTCATACTTCATAATACATTTAATCCTAATAAATCTTATTACGAGACATTATTTTGAAGACTATTTCAGCATACAAAAGAAGGGAAATAAAATTAAGCTAAGACTCAGCCTGAACACATTCTCACATAACCTAAACAGAATTCAGAACTATTTATCGGTATTCATCACATCAACGTACCCAGCTGGAATATTTCTGATTTATCCACCTGTCAGCCTAACCAGCTCATCTCTTATTTAACTCACTTCTAATGTATCAGGGAATCTTTAAATTGAGAACAGCAGTTCTGGCTACATTAGGCTTTTAGCTAAACAAACAAACAAACAAAAACAAAACAAAAAGAACAAAATCCCCCAAAAAACCAACAGCAACAACAAAGAGTTGTACAATGATCCATCAATGTGTTCAAATATCCTGTTTGATCTTCTGTCTGTTAATCTCTGCTGATAATGAAAAAACAAAAAAACATTCCTTGTCAGCACAGATGAAGGGAAGAGTGCGTATAATTTTCCAAAAGCAGCTTCTAAAGCAGGTATTTATGTGCTGCCTATGTAACCACGTCTAGTAGCCCACTGCAGTGCTGGATGTGACAAGGCCTGTGGATTCTCTTCTGCTTTATGTCCAAGTTTATACTTACAGACTTGCTTCCTAAACAGCCTTTGGATGTGGTGCTAATTCTAGCCTCTCGTTGCTTACGGTGTGTATCTGTGTCTTAAGAATGTAAATGAATAGGCTTCTCACACTAAAAACTAAATATCTTCACAGGGAGAACATCTAGATTCTCTACCAAAACGCTTGTTGTAGCGCTAACACGTTCTTCATTACTCAGCTGTTTAAGACTCTACAGATACCTCAGTGGAAGGAGGTCTGAAAGCACTGGAAGTTTTTCCATCAGTGCTTTGATGACATGTGGATTTGTACATCAAAAAGTTTACCGGATTTTCTTATCAGCTGTTCAATTTAAACTAAGCTTGCTCTCTTACGCTATTTTCTGTTTTACAACCTACCCTTGTACTCAGATGTTCCCCAATTTTTATCTTTATTTTAATATAGTTATGTTTAATTATTCCACATACAGAATCAGAAGAAAAAACATTTTGCAAGCCATATCAGACAGTGTCATTGCCAGGACTTGTTTGAGTTCTTAAGCCATTTCAGATTCACTCTTCCATTTACCAATATTGATTGATTCAAACTCATTCCCCAGATCCAAGTTTCTGTTACAACATACCGTTTAAATCAAGGAAGAGGACAGGTATATGTGTTTCCATTCCTGCAGGTGGAATCCTGAAACAAAACAAACTGCTGTCAACATGGAAGGCAAATTCATACCTAAGCTAATTTGGACAAACAGATCTCCATGCAAGGTTCATTAACTGTAACCAGTGAGTAAAGCTGTCAACTTCTTGATGGCAAATATGAACGCCTATGTTGCACAGGCAATATTTTGTTTATCTACACATGCAGCTAAATGTAGCGCTTTGCCAAAACTTCATTCACACTGCCGAGCACATTCAGTTGCTGTGAAGATGAGAGTTTGAAACATCCTGTTCTGTTTCTTATGAAGTTAACTGACTGTAGTCATCTCATACATAAAGCTTAGCAACCTTTCAAACAACCAGATACGTAACTACTGGCAAGGCATAGTCTTTATATCAATAAATACACTTTTAGCTATATGACCACAGCTTGCTTCAGGCGGATAAGGGGAAAAAACGGGAGGAAAGAATATCACTACATCATTTACCCAATGAAGGAGAGATATTGGGTATTATCAGAGATTCAATGTACACTTGATTAGAGCTGTATTTCTTGTCCACACTTTCCCAAATCTAACATGTTGCAGTCCTCACTTTTGCATGTCAATTCAACTGATTTTAGTTAAAACACAGATTTGAATGAAATTAAAAGAAATGTTAGAAATTCAAATGAAACAGAAGAGAACACATCCTCTGAAATCAGAATTTCTTTGCTCTCCACCCCTTATCAAATGAAATTATCGCGTTCTACTATTCATTTTTGAGCCACTCTTTTTTCTGAAAGGTGTCAAACTACAGGATAATTTTCTCAGAATTTTGTAAAACTGTTGAATACTACGTTAAATTCAAAAGCCATCTCAAAGCTACTCTATGTAATATGCTAACTAAGCCAACCTTTCTAACATTCAAACCAGCGCCTGACCTTCTAGCCTTCTGCCAACTGAGTGTAATTGGTAGTATTACAGGAAAATGTAGAAAGCTCTAAAACATCCTCAGATTTTTACCTTGTAGTGTGCAATGCTCATGTAGAAAACGCTAACCACTCCAACAGTTTTTCTGAACATACCAATTTGCGGGGGCACCGGGAATTCCACTGCCTGGTGCTGGAACAAACACCGCATTCCTCTCTTCTGTCAGCCCTACCCACTGTTCCACCAGCCGGGCTTCTCGTTCTATGTCATCCTCAGATTTTTCTACAGTGAAAGAGAACAGTATTGTATATGAAGTACATTTTTCACGGTCTAAGCAATAAATTACTTATAACAGGGACTTTTAAGCCTCAAACCTTGTTTATTGCTGATCTTTTGAATCTGCTCATCTAAGTATTCTCTGCGTTTTATCAATGCATCAGACCACCTTTCGCGTACACAGTTTAAATCTTCTTCCTAGCGTGGAAAGAGAAAAAAAGTTATTAGGCTATGCGGTTAAGATTAAGCAGTGAATTCTGTGATCATTTTATCAGAATTAAGATGAAACAGCTTGCATGATGCAGAAAACTTTTTTCCCCAAGTGACATGCACAGTGATTAAGTACCTCATCACCCACGAATGGAAGCTTATTTGCTTTTAAGTCTCAGATTCCAACAGGAGGAAAAGAAAATGTGACTGCCTCAGTTGCTGAACAGAATTATATACCACAAGTGAATTACTCACAGAAGTGGCAATCAAACTTTTTAACAGCATGTGGAATAGGAAAAACAGGTATCATCAGTTGACTGTAAGTTCTCCTGAAGATTAGACAGGTCAGTACGCCCTCAAACCTGCCCAAAATTCCATTGCCAGCAGCTGCTATCAGTGCAATTAAAAGATTTCTCATGCAAACAAAACCCATCATGCAATCATGCTTTGTGGTATCACAGAAAATCTGGTTTGTTCTTCTCTGTGATATGTCAGGAAGCGCATAAACAGCCCGCAAGAAGTTAGTACCTTAATTGATACTTTTGAGATTGCTTTAAAACCTAACACATTATCCTAGTAAGGGATGTCAGCGTTCTCATCTAACTGGTTTTACTTCTGTAAGGCTGCCTATTAGAAATAATTCTCCCACGCAGAAGTCTGAAAGGTACTTTACTGTTTTAGGCACTTTCTCTTCTGCCCGTCATCACCTTTTAAATCTCTTCTGTTATATTGTCTAAACTGTGACTGCCTTATATTTATCACCCAAAACACCTGGCTCAAGGTTTGGTTTTGTGCAGATAAGAGAAATTGCTTCACTGAAGCTTCTGTATTCCCACTCACATCCTCCCCTCTCTCTCCCACAAGATTTTCAGAAAACTGCACAACATAAAAGGTAAGAGTGTTTTCTTTAGAAAACAAACAAAAAATCCTGTGCTCCTAATTTGGTTGGGAAAGATGCCTGCAGCTGCAGGTGGTTGCTCTTTTCCCTATTATATTCACTGGAAACTGTTTTCATTCTAAATTAAAGTTTCTAAGCTTTTATTCACATAGCAATTCATGTAGCCAGTTAGGAGAGCCGACTGCTGAGTTCTAGAGAAGAGAGCACACTGCAAGAGTACAACGTCACGAGATAAACTGAAATAGCAGTGGTTTATAGCCCAGGTAGCCTCTTTAATGCACAGCACATATCTATTTCAAAGCTGATTTTGCTTGCTCAAGTACGCTTGTTCATTTGAAAGTTGCTGGCTATTAGCATTAGCTGTGCCCCATGCCACAGGATTGACAGCAACAGCAGCAATACCTGGTAACTATCCATATCACCACCATCATCCTCCTCCTTCTGGTAGGAGAAAATAAATTTTGTAAAACACAAAAAAACCATGCATTTCTCTCAACAGAAACTCACAGAAACACCCCAAAACATGAACACAAACATTTCTGCCACAAACTTATAACACGTTAAAATTACAACATTCAAATAACCAAAGTCTTATTAACAGGTAGAAATAGATTCTTCTTCCCCACTACAGACTACAGCAGCTCAGCCATGATTTGAGTGTTAGTGAATCTATTTATTAAAGAACCAAAACCCCACGGAATACAGTGCCAGAAAAAGGACAGAATCAAGGTTTATAGTTTCATCTGTATTTACTTTACTTGTGGTTCTAAAGGTAACCCTTCTGACAAAAGCACCTTGCTTCTGTGGGTGGCCCATTCCACTTACTCCTTGCCATCACTGTTAAAAATCATGCTTTATTTCCAATATGAATTTATCCAGTATCAGATTGAAGTCATTCATATTTCTTAAGGACTTTTTCTGCTACATGAAATTGCCCTTTCACATTTAGTGATGGCTATTCTTGATTCTGCTCAAATAAAACCTCAGTCCTTTTTAAAAAGGTAAATAGTATCTCATTAAGACATTTTCTCTGCTAATATTCATTTCTTTCTGCTTTTCCCCTTCTCAACTTCTGCCATCCCTATAAGGGAGGGAAGCATGGCACTAGGAATCTAGTATTGGTCACCTCTATACAGAAAGGTAAAAACAACTTTCATATTCCTGGTGCCTTGTGTATATCCAAATAACACACTTGGTACTGTATCATTATACACTGAGTTATAAACAAAAAAAGAAGCAGATTTAGCACCATATGCTCACATTATATGTATTAACCTCAAACGTGTGTATAACTGCAAAAAAACATACCATGTACCAGTGTGCTAAGGTCCCTTTTGGAATTATATTGGGTTGGCTCTAGAACAGCAAAACCAAACCAAACTGAAGTGAACAACTGAACCGTCTCACCTGGTAGCTGTCCAAGCCCCTTTGCAGTTTGGTTGATCTGGCAGTCACACCACCTATAGAGACTGAAAGAATTGCTTCTACCATGAGAGGCAATGTTCCTGAATGTTGTACGGGTTTCACTGTCACCTGAACTCTGCGAGAATGTCCCTGAACAGGCAATGAAGAGAGAGAAAGAGAGAAAAAAAAAATATCAGAAACTAAGAATAAAAGTAAGAATCAACTTAAGCATGAGTAAGAAGACAGGGAAAAGATACATACCTGCCTAAGCTGGAAAATTCCCCCTGTGTTTACATCTTTTGCCTGATGGAGTTCAACTGCAGTATATTCTCCCATCTCATTCAATTCTTGTATGGAAATCCACATTTCTATTCTTCGAGTTACTTCATTCCACCTAAAAAGACATCCCCACAAAAACTAATGGTTGCCTCACCAAAGTATATTTTTGTGCACCACAAGTATTAGAAAGCCTTTGGAAAGCTGATGGAAGCATTCATGTATAATTTATTTGTACCTGTCTCTCAGCGTCCTAGTTTTAGCATGAAGAGAATCAACTTCCCAAACGGAGCTGCCATTGCCAGTGCATCTGTGACCCCACACCTCAATAGCAAGAGCTCCTTCTGAAATGAACTCCAAAAACTCCTCTGTGACGTTCACCACATAGTCCTGGCAATGAAAAAAAAAAAAATAAATCACATCCAATCAAATGAAATCTCAACTAGTTTGTAAGGACACACCCAACAACTAACTACCTGCATGGTAAAACCATACAGTTTGGATCACAAAGCTTGACTCTGGGCAAGAAAGTTGTGAAACTTCTCAGCAATTCCTGATTCTGCATACTGCATTTCATGCTTTGAAAATTTCTGTAAAAACAGTGTTAGAGCCCTAATGATTTTCTTAAAGTCACTGAACTTACCAAACAGGTACATAATAAATGTCATTACATAAACTACATTTTTCCCCATGCATTAAAGATGACATCTGAATTTAAGCGACCACTAATTAGAAGATTTTTTTCATTTTGTTGTATTTTGAAGAAGTGACGAAGTGAAATATTATGGCATGCTAAAATATAGTCAAAAGTCATTAGTTATATGACTTGATTCCTTCCTCCTTTCCCCAACAAAACAAGGCTCAGAGTCTAAACAGATTATCTCAAACATACCATCCTACCGGTAACACTATTTCATAATAGCAGTAGTTACCTTACAGTGAGAGAAGGTCACTGTAAAATGAGCATCTTTGCTCTGAGGTGAAGGCACATCTGGATCCACCACTGGTGCCGCTACGGTTGACTTGCATTGATCCCAAAATGTATATTGACAAAAGACAAAGTTGGAAAGATTAGGTGGCAGTCCGGTTGCTTCTTTTATTTTCACCTGAGGAGACAAACCAGACGTTGTCATAAATACGACTGTTTCTTCTTCAACTGTAAATTGTTTAAGCTCCAAGTATTTAATCCAAAAGTACCAACAGCCAAGAAGAATTTTTAAAGGACTCCTCCAATCGCTTAGTAAGGATGTTCCTATTTAGGAAACCTGTATTTTGCATATACAGAAATACAGATGCAAGGAAAACATATATCTAACTTGCCCACCCATGTACGTGTTTTCTTTGAGGAAGCTGATAAACTCAAGTGGAGAATGAAGCACTTGTGACAGAAGAAATGAAATCCAGACGCCACCCACAGATACTACATTAGATGATCAAACAAACAGTAGAGATGGTTACACAGAAAAACTGTTTCCCCTTCTGCGTCTGCCAAGGACAGCCCTTGTAACTTCAGTATTTGTGACACAGACCTGTGTATACTAGAAACTAATGCAAATTAATTCAGCCACTGGCAACCACAGACTGACCTACACTGAACTGTAAGAAAAGAAATCTCTCTTTTCTCTTCAGAGAATTTTAAGCAAGCAATAGCCTACAGAGCTTAGTACTTCACATCAGACTGACCACATAGTTACAAAGCCTTGAAACTTAACTTCACCATGTGTTCCCACTTACCCTGCAGGACAGCTTTTTTGCTCTGTGAATAATTTCTCCATTGTTATCCATGACTTCCAGACTCCCACTCTCGCTGGAGTTCTCTGACGAGTCATCTCCTTCTACTACACGTTCTGGGACAGACCCAGTGACTCGCATTACTTCAACATGCAACCGTCCTGCAACCTAAGGCAAGACAAATACTAAGAACCTGTGCACAAAGGACATAAAGGCATTAAGATGGTAGACACCTAACTCCAGGCGTGCAAAGGCAGAACTGAACAGCTCTCAACCACCAAATGAAAAGCAACAATGTCAAAAAAGAGGAGAGAGGGAGGGGGAAAAAAATATTTGTACACAGAAACACTGGCCTTTTTAATTCATGCACCACAGAAAAGGTATACAGCGGCATGACCATACATCAGAACCATCACACGCTGGGTTTTGCTCAGTTACTGACATTGATACTGGGAATTTTATTTTAGTAGCTGGGCAATTGTAAACAGTTAAAACAGAAGACATACCTAGCAATTTGGAAAACACTTACTCACTGGGAAACAAGACAATAAGCATCATTTGCTTGTTAGGACACCAGTGTACATTCAGTGTCCCTGCAGGAAGCCCCGCAGCCCGCCCCAGTGCTGCCGGGCGTTACCTCTCCCTGCTGGCTGATGATGGGCACAGCATACTGCAGCTTAACATCATAGAAAAGGCACTCCAAAAACACGTTGGCGACGCCAATTAAGTTGTGGTTCTCTTGCGCTTCGTAAAAAGGGTCACCTCTTTTGCCAATCAGCTTCCTTATCTGTTTTAAAGATCATACAAGTTATGTCAAAACCCCGTACGCTGGTTACACAAAATCAAATAACCATGTAGTAGAAGATGATGGCACAAAAAATTAAGTCTTTTAATTTAATCACTACTCATCTTTTCTGTCCCTTCCTGTTACACAAGTAGAAAGAGACTAGAAGCATATCACAAATCTGAAATGAAATCTCTGAAATGAGACTTTATACCATCCTTTCTTCACTATGGGATATAATAAAATGATGTTCTATATTTTTAGTGATGTCAAGACAAAGCAGATTTTACCATGAGCAAGCACAGTCGCCATTGATTTCAAGAAGTTTCACCTTACTTTCCTGCTCTGTTTACACTTCTTAAATGACAAGACAAATCATCCCCCGGCTGAATAGCTGGTCTGGCTGCTGGGTATCACTACAAGGGCAAACGGGAAGGTGCAGGATGACTCCCACTTAAGTGTTCTTATGACTCCCATAGGGCTGAGTTCACATCTGCAGCGTTTTCTATGCAAGTACCTCATACACAGCCACAAAGAATTCATGCAGATTTTTAGCACGATATGCACTCCTCAGTGGACTGGTTTGCTCCTTCCCTTCTCCTCCTCCTTCATCTTCAACACATGCATTTGACCTACGTGTTTCTATGTAGCACATAGAACACATGCATTACGGACAACATAGGTCATGGCAAGGACGATCCTGGCTCAGGCAGACACAATATATTCAAAGGATGCGCTATCAGTTCTTACTAAAGTCAGCAGCAAAATCATCGTTGTCTCCAATGGGCTTGACCTCCCCTGTGTTATGATTTTAGAGATTCCCATTGTCCCGTCCAAGGCATGTAACAAAGGTACAACAGCTGTTCAAACATATTTGAGAATGATTCTTGATACACGTAATTTAGGTGCTCCGTATCAGCCACAAGACAGCAAGATATACTTCCTATGCACTTCTACCTGGATACTCAGAGGACATCTGGAACGCCAAATCTCACGTCTATCTCTCGCCAGTAAACAAACAAGCTTCTGAAAAGTCTCATGCTTATTTGCCAAGGCTAAAATACTTAAATTCTCAGGAAATACCACCTAGTTTTAATGGAAATACTGACGTAGACTTCAATTGATTCCTTCACTGCTTTGAGTTTGGGGGACATACAAATGAAATCAGAGAATATTTCATATTTTAAGATCAAGTGTTACCTCACTAATATGTTCTTTACCTTGAGTGTATCTAAGCAGCATCCACAATTTAATAGTTCTATTTCTGAATCAGGCTTGCTGTTTCCATTCGGAGCTGGGGCTTATCTGCATGGCACCTATATGATTCCAGGTAAACACATGCTCTCTTAGTGGTGCCATGAGTCACTTCTGCAGCACAATTATATATAATCTCAGCACACTTACATCTGAGAATGCAAGCGAGGATAGGACACAGCTGTGTTTTATTATTCATGGGAATTTTGAATATTTAGTATTAGTCATAATTTTGGGGGGTTTTGTTGTTGGGGAGGTTTTTGGGGTTGGCATTTGTTTTGTTTTATTTTCTTTTTAAAAAGCCACAATATCATACCTTTTCATATGTAGAGTCATGGCACTTGATCTGTACATCATACTAAAAGGGGTTAAAAGAAAACAAATGCTTTTCATTCCAATCCCTTTCAGAAAACATAAACAATACCTCAGGAATTTTCTCCTTCCACTCTTGATAGAGGTCTCTCATGTCAATCAATTTGTTCTCTAGTTTCTCAATAGTCCACACTTGAGTACCTTTTCCTTTTCTTCTCACTTGAATAGCAGGCTCGCTTACTATTGCACCCCTCTAAATCAGAGGAAAAAATAATCACTGCAGGAAAGGTGCAAGTAAGTAGTTTAACTCTCTACTCAAACTGCATTCCTAAAAAAAACAAAATACAGAACATACAGCTTCTCTCGGCATGCCAGCCATACTCTCTCTGTCCTAAAACGCAGCATCCCCTATACATGTCAGAGGACCCAGACCTCTTTGTCCTTCCCAGACAAGTACCATTCACACAGGAACAGTGACATACTCAATCAAATCACTTCAGCATATTACCATAATTGCTGTCATTATATTCACAGCAGCACTACAACTACAAAGCCCTTAAGATAAAAAAATTGTAGGCATCTGTAACAAAATCCAGTAATTTTTGCAAACATAATTAAAATACGGGTTTTACAGAAACAGAACACAAATGTCTGTTCACAAACTGCATGCACATGTGGTGATCATACACTTGAAAGAACAGCAAGAGCCATACTTAATGCTATGTTCCCATTTTTACTTATAAATTATTCACCTTCAATATACTGAAGTCAGGTAGCACCTGTATTTTGCCTATGCATAGTCTAACACAAGTAACAGTTTATGCCCTTAAGTTAGATGAATGTTATATATGTCTATGTATTTTAGATTAGCCATAAAACTACATTTTCCAGCACTCTTTGTCATCATTACCTTCTTGTTGGCACTGAGGTTTTCAGCAGGAATCTGAAGTGTTACTTGATAATCTGTTAGCTTACTCATTTCTTCTGCTAAGAAGTTTGCTTCTCTCACCAGTGTATTTGCCTTTACTATCTGCTCTCGAAGTTTAGCCAGGCTCTGTCGAAACAATTCATCCCTGTGGTGCAGTAGGTAACATGAAAAATACACAGAAACCTATTTCTATTATTGGAAAGCTGCAAATGGGGGATGCTAACAAAGTCTTTTCTGAAACAAGTTTATGAAGAAATGCTGTACAGCACTACATCACCAAACATGAAACAGTGTCAGACAATCTTATTGAGGAAAAGCAGTGATCATATATTAAGCAAATGTATTACTGTTGAGGTAAGACTAGCACAATAATGCCCCAGTGAAAGGGCACAGTACGATGGGAGCTGTTACAGTGATGATCTGTTAAAAGCCCTAGGGACATGCCTAATTTTCAAGAAATGAAATAATTGCAGATGTCTTTGTCTTGAATCTGGGATTCCTGTTCCACAGAAACTACCAGTCCCAACACGTGAGACTTCATCTTGATAAAACCCTCTTCCTTTAGACCATGATGTCGGAACCTGCAATCACTGCAAGCCACGGCTTTACATCACAGCTGGGGCTTTGCAGCACTACAGACCCCAGATCTCCTCCCATATACTTAAGTCACCTCAAGTGTACACATTTGGAAAAAAAAAAGAAGTTTTTTTGAAGTTCTGTATACCCAAAGTACCTTCTAAGGAATAGACGAAGGAGCACAGGTTAAAGCTTGTGCACTCTGTACAGTTAACAGTCTCTGGACAAATTCCAAAGAGGTTTCTAAGGCCTGTCTGAGCAAATCTCTTCTAACGTAACACCTGGCAAACCTGCTATGACACATACTGTACCTCCCCCTGTGATACTGAGATACACTCTCCCCTGGGATTCTTGTCTTTAACTTGCCTTTTACAAGTATCACAATTAGCAAATGTGAAGTCCCCCTTTCTGCCTGCCTTTGTCATCCCAACAGCGCTTGCTGCATCTCATCATCTGCATAACACCCACGATCACACTTCACACATTTCAGTGACCAGCACTCTCGTGGATGACTTTTTAGCTTTTCCATGCAAAGTCCTAGTGAAATACAGCCCATGTTGTGCACATACACTTCTCATTTCTACAAAACACTTTACATTACGGACAAGCAAGGACATTCATGGGCCTTGCTGTGAATACAGGCCAAGTTTCCCTATTTGCTTTTATTCAGACAAGCCTAGATCTTCTGTATATTCTTACAGCACAAACCACAAACTGGTAATACACCTTTCAGTCCCCAACGGAATTGTCCTTGAGTGGTTATCCTTTTTCTAAATATCCCAAAGAACAGCCTGAGTAATTCAAGTTGTGCTTTGGTATGGTACCAGGGAACCAGCAAAGTGGTAAACGACCAGCAGTGCTCGCAAGCAGCCCTGAATTTTAGTGCCTTCTTCAACATGCTAAAACACGCAGCTTTGTCTCTCTCACCTATCTGGCCTACATCTTCAACAGCGGTGGGTTTTGCTGGATCTTAAAGAGCTGCTGCTACCAGCAGATATTTCATCCACTTCCTCCGTATCTGCTCCCAGCATTACACAGAAAATTCCTTTCCCTCTGCCTCTTGCTTCTGTTATCCAGGCCGTCGGGATAAAATGAGCAACTCCAGGCCATGGAAGCGACACAGTCCGGACAGCTACAATTTTGGATTCACCAGAAAATGAAGGTAGAGTCAAGAATTACTCACTCAATGGTACTTAATACTGAGAGTACACTACGCCTGCAACCACTGCAAGACAGCTGCTGGCTTGAGAAGCAGAAGGCAGCTTTGATCTGTAAGTGCTGTAAGAGCCACGGGATTCAGCTACAGCCAGTCCCTTCCTTGATCCAGGAAACTGGCATCTGGCAAGCTTTTTGGGGAGGCTCCCACAACAACTGTAGCTAGGTTCTTGAGATAGGAATAGTTTAAGACTATAAGGAGGACTTAAGAGAAACTCAACCAATTATTATGGGTAGTCCTCATTACAGTTGTGTTTTTCTACATATATAGCTGTGCCAGCATCCTTCCAGAAACTTAAACAAAAAAAAAAAATATATTTTAGATAGGATTTCTTAATTCTTACTACACAAAACATATGACAAGCCTCATCAGGATATGAATCAAAGCAAATACCCACTGAAACTGAAATCCTGAAGCAATCTTTTAAGCCAAACAAGGGAAACATATCTGACATTCACAAGGAATCACTGCAAGTCTCCACAACATGCTGAACTAAACCTCTGGTCCAGTATACCACCACACCACCTCACCTCAACAAATTAAAATTGTTTAAAGTTAGGATGGGTTAATCTTATGCCAACAAGTTCTAACACCAGGTCAGGTATCATCTGTCTTTCCCACAGCCAGTGTAAAGCTGGAATAAACCATGCAATATGTTCTAGCTGATCTGATCTGACAGAACCACATGCCTACATCTGATACCCAACAAATTCACTTTGCTGGCTGATCTGGTAGAGCTCAGCTTCATGTGTGACAGTAACAGAGCAACAGCTAAATCTGCACTAATCAAATCCCATGCAATCCAGACACTTGGCTCTTTTGCATGTCCTTCACATCCTGTTTTTCCCTGCGTTTCTTGCTCTCTGGCCAGTTGCCTGGTACACACCACCCTCTCAGCACCATGTTGCTGTGCTTTCACAGCAGAAATCCCTGAAGTACTTTTTTCTGGTTTCTTACTTAAGAAGATTCAACTTTTTCCCCTTTTTTCAGATGCCCAAACCTCTTCTAGAACTATCAATAAATAAAAAGCTACCGAAGAGGATCTTCTGGAAGACAGGAAACCGATGATCCATTCTTCCGGAAAACTGCTTATTCAATGGCAGGGTCACCAAAACATTATCAGACTCCCTCCTGATCACTACAAAAAACATTCATTCTCCTCTTTTATACAATGCAACAAAGTACAGTCTTCAAGAAGTTCAACAGCTACATAGAGCAAAGCATTCACCTACGAAATCCAGAGGCAAAAACGCTTGCTCAAAGCACAGCTCCTACTAAGAAACATCTAACTACTGAGAAGAGAAGCCTGGCAGAACACTTAGCCATGATATCACTCCAGATTCTCTTTTTTTATGTCATGATGCGGTTATGGTGGCTGGTTAATTTTAAGTTGATCAATTACAATTTTTTTGCTCTCAAGAATGGGCAAGTTTTTTGCTACTTCCTTTTCCCCTCTGTTGCATGTTTTTAGAGGTATTGTTTCCCTTGCCAGTGAGCCCAGTTCTCATCTCTGCTACTCAATGGTTTCTTGATGGCCTTGTTAAACTCAAAGCAGTTCTGAGTAGCAATGATTCCAGCTAGGGTGTTTCTCATTTTGAACTCCTTCTGCAGCCCTAAGAGAGCCTGCAAATCCCAACCATGACTCTGCAATGCTTTACATTCTGTTCCCAATGATTCTGGTTTTAGCTCTTACAGGGCCAAACAATTATTTTAATTAAAGGTGAAACACAGTACTACTACTCCCTATATTTGCCACGGAAAACATTCTAGTCATCGCTGGTCAACAGTTTGTTATTTGTTTAGGGCTTTTTCCCAGGCCAAACTGAGCAGAAATTACAAAACAGAACCTTGCACAAAAAGTAAGCCAAAATCTGTTCTACTTCTGACACTCTGAATTTGAAAGCTGCAACACAATCTTGGCTATCTTTGTTTATAGACTCCTCTTGTACATGGAATTTGTTGGTTTTTTTTTTTAAATGGTGGAGAATAAAGCAAAAATAATCAGAATAGGAAAGAGCAGTCAAACTCGCTACATACAGAAAAAAATGCTGAGTGAATAATTAAGCTTCTGTTTTAAAAGAAAATAGATTAAAGAGAAACTTACAAGAAACGTTTTAGTACACTTAGTCATTCTTCCTGCTAAGTTAACCCAATGGCAGAATACTCATTTGTATGCCAAAAACTTAAATCACCTCAGTTGCTGCCCCTAGAACTTCTCTCCACGGGGCTGTCGTCCATCTCTCCCCAATGACACCAAGAGCAAGCTTCCCTCATTGCAAAGATGCAAACACACAGGTGCTGCTACAACTCTGCTCCCATCTCCCAGCCTGCACATCTCATGACGATCCTTCCCCAAGGCTGCATTCAGGTGCCGTGCTACTCCTTTGTAAGAGAGCTGCTCACCTCACAGCAAACAGCTCAAATGTGCTCTACTCTGCAGCTCCCAAATACACAGTTTTCTTCCAAAGCTGGGCTTACTTTTAGAAACACATACATACAACATATAAGGACTCCCATTTTCCGTATTTTTTTTTTTTTTTTTTTTTTTTTAGTTTTTTAGATTGCAAAATACTGTGCTCTCATATATTCCCAACACACAATATCCTTAGTGGAGTTCCTAAGTCTTAGCTGACAAATTCATCTTTGCACTATCCTTTCTTTCCCGAACTTAAACTATTAATTGCTATACCAAACATTTCAGAAGCACTTTTCAGTTTTTTTTAAACGAAACAAAAAAACCCTATACTGCTGATCAATAAAAGTTAAATTCTTATTTCATTTATGTGTTGAACAGGAAGATCTCGTACACACAATACACATCAGAACCTAGTCCTAAATGAAATGCTAACACTTTGGTGGAGGCAGACACTGTACTGCATGTCAACTCCACAAAAAAGTATTACCAGTTTCTGACAGACGGTTCAAACCTCATCTTTCAGCCTTTGTATTTCTTATTAAGTCCTTTGTTTTAACTCCAGTATTCTCACCTCTCTTCTGTCCAGAGATTTACTTTCTGCTGTGCAGTCTGAGCCGTGTAGGAGAGTCTGTCGCTGCCATGTTGATGCTGCCTCTCTGGGGAGAGCTGCTGCCGCAGCAGCTCTAGCTCACGTTCATACATCAGCCGCTGCTCCTCAAGAGCACTCCGCTTCTCTTCCAAGTACTGTTTCTCCAAGATCTGGACCACATTGTGTACTGGATCTAAAAGAAAAAAAAAAAAAAAAAAGGAGGGGCAGGGGGGAGAGAAAGTAAAACCCCAGAAGTAAGAAAATGCCATTTCAGCATTACAGAACACTCATTATTTATTTGGTAACAGCAATCAACATACCCCAGAATCTCTGCAAATGCAAGATACCCATTGCCCCCCAAAACAAAAGCCAAAATAATAAATATTGCATTAAATAGATAAATCTAAACAAGAAAAACATGGCATGCAAAGAGGCTAGAACAAAGGTTAAAACTGTTGTCTATTGCATATTTCAGTACTGTGAAGTTATATGTTCCAGAATCCCAGTAGGAAAAAAAGAATAGATGGAAAAGTGAACAAATTAATAAGAAAACAGCAAAATACAAGGGCAGATGATGTTAACCAGAAAAGGAAACTCCTTGAGGAAGTAAAAAGCAATTTACTTTCTCCATTTTGGCAGAGAATGAAACATGTTGGAGAGCTGCAGATGACAGCTGAGACAAATTGTCGGACTAGTCACGCATCGCATTTGCCAATGCACTTCACAGCACTGAAGCAGACAAAGTCAGTCCTGGAAGGGACTTTTGCGTTTACAAACCACATTTCATCTCAGTATCAACCCAGAACAAACATCCACGTAGATACTCTATCCTGAAACAATTGTCTGTGTCAATTGGCTATGGTTAAATCCACACTGCATTTGAATTAAAGAAACATTACTCTGTCTACTCCTGGGTTTAGGTCCAATGCCAGACTGTGCTCCTTCTATATACTACTGGTATATATCTGAAAGCTTAAATAGAGCAAAAAAAGTGGTTTGCAAGAGGACCATTCTAGATGAGTATCTGAGTGACAGCACATCACCAAACAGACTGCTGATTCTGTACATCAGAAGGGAAAGGGAGAGGAGTTCCACAGTTGGAGTGGTGGATTATTAGGGGAAGCAACATTGCAGCTCTAGGACATGCCAGGATTTTCCAATGCAAAAAACTTCAGCTTTAAAATAATTGTTTGTGATGTTGCTTCCACTCTGCAAATATTAAAAAAAAAAGAAAAAAAAAAAAAAAAAAAAGAAAAGATTTGCTGTGACTTTTTGGGATGCCAGTCTGCCACAAAGGAGAGAGAAAAATAAACCTTGATTTAACTACACTGCCCCACTTCAGAACTAGATGTGTGCTGCTCAAAAAAAACAACAAAACAAAAACCCCAACCAAAACCAAAACCCCCCAAAACCACATCAGTGTGATTTATTTATAAGCCATCCTGCCTTCACTACCAAACCCCAGACCTTTTAAAATTATGTGCAAGTTTTTATGACACTACAGTGTCACATGAACCAGAAGTTGGGTTACTATAGCATGCAATAGAGATTCACGTGGAAGGTTCTGTAGGGTTTTCATCACTAGTAGTGTATGCTGGGCACCAGGACACATGCATACACTCTCCCAAAAACCACATCCCCCGTAGCTTTGCAAACCAATGTAGCGTTGCTGTATTTAGTAACCTGTAACAACTTACTTTGTACTTAAAACTGAGACCAATTTTGTTAAAGAAACTAACTCACTGCAATTCAACAGATACTGCCATTGAGGCAAGTCATTTAATAAAAATAAAAAAAATCCTTCCTATTACAAATGCTAGAGAAGCAAACAGGATCTCCAGGGTTCTGTTGTTACAGTCAGTTTGTATTTGCCTCTCAGCATCCTTTTTTGAAATACTAAGATTGATGTAAAGCACATCTTTATTTTCAGCAGAAACTTCTGCAAGTTGCTGCTGTGGCCCTAGCCTTATCCATGCAAGAGACACTGGCTTCATACAAAGGCATCACAAAATACCACCACAATGGTAATTACAAAGCACAAAGTTAAAAACCAGTCAGGATAAACAGCAACCAAATAGCAAAACAGTGATGCATAAAAGCATCTTAAAATAACCAGAAATATTACTTTTTAGTACATGACATTCTCAGAAAGTTAGCTATTTTTAGCTTTTAAACAGACAGTGTAACAAAAACAACTGAACCAAGTTCTAATATTCTAGACCACAAACCAAATTATTAATGCTGATCTGCATCATTATTATCCTCCTAACTCCTTCAGATAATAACAAAATTACCTTCACATGCATAGGTTGCAATGCATAATCTCTAAAGCAGTTTTAATTATGTGCAAGAATGGTTGAGAAATCAGGTATTACCCAGAAGACTGAGAAGAGGCATGGAAGAAATTAAAAGCCCTCTATTGTGTTTGCAAACACAGGAAATGAATCTAAGGCTGACTCATTAAGACAAGACTTTCCTAAACGGCACAAAGAGCAGCTCCAAGTTCAGGGAGCAGATTTCCTTAATAAAAGTGATCTTTTCAGCCATCTAGATTTACAGGATCACAGCCACCACAGGATCAAATTATACCATGAAAAACATAATAACCTAGTCTAAATATAACCTTGTCTAAAACCACGCAATTTCAACGAAATCCACTACTGTTTGGAGAAAAAAAGATGGGTTATGCTTGTATTGAAATGCATAAAATGCAAAAAAAAAAAAAATCTACACTTTTCTAAAAGTCTTCATTTTAACTTTGGAAAGAGTTATAATGTGAATTATAAGCCATTTGGTTAGAAGATTAAAAATTAAACAATCATGTTTTTCACAATTCAAAAGAACTACAATAGTGTTTAAGTAAGATTTAAACACCATGTTCCACAACTTTGGATTTCTCATGCAAACTCAAATAAATTAGAGAAGATCCTACCCAGTGCCTGCCAAATGCACAGCAAATTCCACACAGTGTTACAAGTTCCAAGTCCCAACCCTTTACATATTTATGTGACAAGAGTTCAATGGCCCTGAAAAGACCATTCATATCCAGTTAATCCTCTGCAAAATGTTAGAACTGAACCAGAAGAATGTATTTTCTCGATAGGATGAACAGCATTTATTACCTCGCTGCAATGTCACTTAATTCACATCTGGAATCTGTCAATCCAGTAAAAACAATGCTAAACAAATTCCTTAAGATTTCATGTAAGCGCGTTTTTCTAAGCAAGCTAGACTGTTATGACACAGGCTGCTTTGCTAAGTTTCATCAAAATCCCCGCCCTGAGCTAGAACAGTTTAGTTTGCTTCAATGAGAAGCTGCCTAACCTTATCTCACTGTTTACTTAACCACTGCACAGTATACAAGAATAAAGTAAACTTCTTTGATGTGTTCTGTGTTTGACCAGCATCACAAATTAGCAGTGCAAAGCTGATCTGACAGAATCCCACAAAAAGTTAACATGCTGAAGTGAGGAAAGAATCTGGTTGTTTTCTTTACAGCTGTTTTCAAAGTTACACATTTTCCACTGAGCTTCTTTGGAGCCGGATGCAATATGCGACACTGTTGTACTGGTTACATGCCATAAAAACAAACGTGCTGCGCCCTGGAGAAGCTAGACTATTTATTTAAAGAGGGTTACTGTTTTCAAATAGATCAAGAGGGGAAAAAAAAAAACCAAAAACCCATACCAAAGTAATACCAAAACGTCTTGCTTTGGGCTGTATCAATACATGCCTATAAAATAATTATCTAGTAAAAATATTTAAATACCCCTTTATTCTATATGGATAATAGAATTAACAGTCTTCAGTTATTTCTTCTTCCTTACCCCTATTTATTTTTCATTTTAAGGAAGAATAAATAAATGGTATTGTAACAAAGCTGCCTGCCTTACTGTAACTTACTGCCTTACTTCTTACACAAGAAACCTGAAGCCAGTTAGAAAAAAAATCATGTATTTTAGCTATACCATTGGAAGAACATAAGCTGGAAGCACTATTAGGCTGGTCTTTTGACTCAGAGCTATGATCCTCACAGTCTCTTGTTTTGCCAGGGTTTTATCACTTACTACTCCAACTTAGTTACACAACACCTATGTGGGAGGGAGCAGCAGAGACAAGAAGCAGAATAATTTGTGATGCCTCTGAAACTGTGCAACATATATGACTGCTAACGTTTGCTGTGCATTAGGGAGGGGAGAGCGCTAATGCAACAGCAAGGTCTGTAGTGTTCTTCAGCAAAAGACACAGACAAAAACTGGCCTGGACCACAATCAAAAAAAGCCTACGAAACTAAAATGTAAAAACACTTGCAATATTGTGAAGAATCATTTCCATCAACTAGATAACACACACATGAAAACCCCAAAAATGCGCCCCCCCATTCAAAGAACACTGACTCATTGTAGACCGCTACAGTTTAGTCAAGCGCCCGGTTAGTGACAAGCAGATCAAGCATCAATTAATGCTTTCAAATTTCTCCAGCAGTCTCATGCATGAGCCAATCGAGTTCAAAACCTTTGTCCCAGTTTTGGCACAGATACGGGATGGTTTGAGGCCTTAAAACAGGCAACAGAATCTTCACAAGGGATGACAACACTGAAGGCCACCAGGATGGCAGATTCATCTGAAATTCATGTCCTGGTGTGAGTGAACCATAATGAGAGTATTTCTGTTATCAAACTGTAATTTCACATAAATTTAAATGACCTGACCCTGTAACTCACTCACACAAGCAATTCCCTTAAAATCAAACTGTAAAAAACCTGCAAACTACTGCTAGAGCATCAAGCATACAAAACCATTTTGCTGTACTCAACAGCAAAACAGAGAAAGTTAATAAGCAGACACAAAGAAAAAAGTAAATACTGGTTTTCAACGAGTAAACCATAGCAAACAATGGAAATACTGCAAAAATATGGAGAAAGGAGACTAGAAAGCAATGAAACACCATCTACTGTGTCTTCTTAGTCCGTGACCAGAACTCAAGGTATTCACCTCTCAAATTCTGTGTATTAAAAAACCTGTACAAAGCATTCAATAGTTTACCAAGTTTTTCAGAATATGTCATATGAACTATGACTTGCCTTCTAGAAATCATTAAAACACTGTATTGTTATACATATACCATACCGTTATTTTACATACTGTGTTTTATTATACTGTCCAAAAAAGGCATCACAATAGGTTTTAACAAAGATGAAATAAAATACTGGGAGTGATCAAGCATTAAAAAACACACTAGCTGCCATTTGACTATTGGCTTGTTATGAGTTCAGTGTTTTTCTACTAAAGTTAAAATAGTGTCAGTAATATTTGATACAAAAGGAAGGATGAAACTAACTGAGCCGTATCTGAAGCCCTCTTTTGTCTGCAGTTAACTTGCAAAACCAAGAGGTTTAGTAGGACTTGGATGATGATTTGACAGGCATGTGATTACAACTCCGCTGCACTATAAAGGACAGCAGATGTACAGATAAAACTGTGTGTCAGGGCATAAACCAACTACTAATATGTGCATGGATTTATACCCAGGTGCATATAATTATTTTAAGATACATTAAAAAAAAAAAAATGTACCTAGCTGTCGGTGGATGTATATGCCTAATGCTGTTTCAGTAAAATATCTTTTTCTGAAAATGCTCCAAAGGCCCTCAGAGCAAGTGTACCACTTGTTTTACCCAGAAATTAGGTTCCATGCTGAATGTGTTAGACAGTCCAAAAGAACTTTTTTATCTGGCAGTTGCCTTACCATTGCTATTCAGTGTTTTCATAATAACTTCCATTTGTGCAAACTCGTAGTTGTAGTCTGGTTCTGAAGAAGCTTCACTAGCTGCATCCAGATCATGCTCTCCCAATGATGCTTCTTTCTCAAGGTCTTTCAGCCAGTCTCGCCGTTTCCTCTTTGGTAAATTGATTCTGTGTAAAAATTGAAATTCAGTTTCTAAAAAGTTTAGGCAGAACACTGGAAGAAAAAAAAAATAGGCTGAACATAAAGAGGCTGAAATGTAAATATCAACTATTACCTAAAAAAGTGGTTGTTTCCCCATAATATTCTATCTCCATGCCATAACTGAGTGACAGAACATACCAGTGCACCATTTACACAGGATCTGAAAGAAGAAAATACGACTTCAGTGAAATCCTAAAACTGAAAGGTTGAAAAGTAACTACAAGATCTAGTTTCTCCCATCTACAGACAGTGATTTGTATCACATGATGCACAAATCTGCTACGTTCTCATTAAAGAATCAGTGGGAAAGTTACTGGTCTGGTTACTACTGTCAGAATTAAACACAAAGCACCTTTCCCCTCTAGCTTTAGCTGGTACAACTCTTCAGTAAACAGACAAGGTTGCTTTTAGTTGCAGTTTTCTTTAAATGCCCTTTTCCTGAACTGGGTCACTGCCTGTTTCTTATAAACAGCCTGTAAACTTGGATACATGCAAATCCCACTGATAAAGCTCTCCAAGATACAAGCTAGTCAACACAGTGTTGTAAAACATACTGTTAACATACTCGGCATTCAGGCATACGAAGACCCTCAGATTCAAGTTCCATTCCTTCAACAAATGGAGTCTCTATTATTAACAAGGGTTTATTTTTGTGAACATCTGGTGTGCTGCTATATTTGCATGTAGGTTTCTTTGTATTCAAGTATCAATCACAAAATGGGAAAAATGGATGCGTATGTGAGCCACGAAGTGGAACATTTTATTTGAAAGAGGAAAAAAACCTTTTCAGATGCAGTGTTCTGAATTCAGCTGTGTCTCTCAAGTAAGTCAACACAAACACATAAGCATTTGATTTAAAACCAGATTTTTATTCATTTTTTTAGTGAAGTTCTGGTAACTAGATTTCTGTTGACACTATCATCTTAAAAAAAAAGCCACTTAAGCATTGGAGATCAGGCATGAGTAAAACAAAATACGTTTTCTCCACTGACATGTGCCTTTGTTCTTGCCAGTCAATATGACCGATTTCCAGTACAGTAACTCTTATCAGCACAGGTCTGAATGCCATCTGGTTCAAATTTTGCACTGTAGGCTGCAGAAGAAAAATGCCAAGTGCTAAGAGGTATGTTACTGAAGGCAGAATGAAAGACATCAGGTTTTTTAAAAGGTGTCTCTCAAACTTTTGTTTCTCCTTCTAATTCTAA
This sequence comes from Falco biarmicus, assembly GCF_023638135.1. Classification (NCBI taxonomy): domain Eukaryota; kingdom Metazoa; phylum Chordata; class Aves; order Falconiformes; family Falconidae; genus Falco; species Falco biarmicus. Next base: position 98,833,811 of record NC_079290.1, read on the forward strand.
TTTATACATTATTTAGATATTCAGATTTCAGAGAAGCAGCATGACTATTAACTAGGACAAAGGTACTGCTTATCACACACCACTGGCGATGAAGTGATGAAGACATTTACAATTCCATCCAGGAAGCCACAGTGCCCCCAAACTGAAAAATTATAAAATTACAGAAGTAGAAACAAAAGGAAAAATGTGACTGCATATTTACTAGATGCAACAGTAATTAAAGATTTAGAAAAGAATTTCAAGATCCTGAGATCTTTATAACACCTCTTTCTCACAAAATACTGAGCTTTACAGCAGGAACTACTCACGAGGCACAATTTAAACTCCCCCACCAAGCCACAGCCTACTACCCCACTGCACAGGTCAGGATAGCCAGCAGCATCTCGGGGATCTTATTACCACCCAGGATACAGCCAAGCAATGGCCCTTCATTCCTACCGAACACCTTCTTGCAATGGTTTATTCTCAGCCACACCACTGATAGCCTGCTATACTGCAGGGTGAGTGGGTGTCTACACGTGTAGGGAAATCTCAGTTGTATCACTAAATTTCACTTCTAAGTATCTTTTCATGTATTTAAGAATCTTAAACTTATGTTTAAGTCACCTATATTGAAGCTACTTATGGATCAGAACGAACATTCTTCTGACTATGCAGGATAAAAATGCATGCAAGTTATCTTCTGGTAAAGAAAAGCCAACACTCCCCTGGAAAGTGCTGCTGATCTTCCTTACCTTGCATTTTCTTTTGGTGTGAGTGTAACTTCTCCATCTAAAGCAATATCAATCTCACAGTGCTCTGGCTGGATTCCTATGCCAAAGAGCTGTATATCCTGAGAGGTATCTGCACCAACTCTTGTGTGATCCTAGAAAATAAGCTGTTACTAAGCAACAAGCAAACTATCATTGTTTATATAACTAAGAAAATATTGGCTAAAGCACTAAGACTGCACAATCTACGTGCTCTCTTTTGCTAAGCACTTCTGTAGAGCAGAAATGGTGCCACAGCAGATTTGAAGACTGTAAAGATCAGACACAAACTGTTCTTCTGCACTTTATCATCATATGATTTTAGATAAAGCAAAATAAAACAGTTGACAAGCAAATTCAAATTTTAAAATATTCTCTGACTATTCTTGCATACAAGCAATAACTACAAATTTATTATGAAAAAAACAAGCCGTGTCATATAGGCATGTATAATAGAGGTCAACATGGATAGTAGAACAAGGCGCACAGAGTTGGCTGCTTTTCAGAAAACAGTCGTAGCAACTCAACTAAACATACTAATCTCTACTGTAAATTCTGCTGATATGCTTTACTTTGCTGTTGTTAAGAGAAGTTGTGCTTTACTTGCTACTGTTCAAATGCAGAAGCCCTATCTCAGCCACTAAAGCAGAAAAGTAACTAGAAAAACAGACAGGATAGTTTTTTGTCTCTTACTGACAAGGAGCTCACATTTCCTTACAAACTTACTAGGTCTGTATTTGACAGTATTTCACTCTGATACGAGACTATGCTAAACAGAATGGTGTGAAAGCTAGTGGCATTAGGAAAATACATTTCTGTACATTTTTAACCAATTTTCCCCTCCCTTTCCCTTAAGCTTTTCTGTCATCAAAAACTATGTTTAGTCTTACTGATTACTACTAAACATCATCTTTCTATGATTAACTCATTGAGTATTTAAAGCAATCCTCAGTTCACTAACAAAAAGAAGCATCTGACATGAAGCTCTTGCTTCAAGTTGAGCGCAAAAGACAATTCCATTCACATCCTGTCTGGAAAAGCTAGAATTTTTCTCATCACTGGCACACACAGCACTTCTCCACTGTTGGCAATCAGGAGATAATCAGGAAAACAATGAAGCTGAACTGCACAGGGAGAACAAAAGCCTAGACAGTAGAAGGAAGCCTATCCTATTGTACTGCAACTAGTCTTAAAAGTATCTAAATAGACCCTGAATAAGCAATTGAGCCAAGAATTCAGAACAATAAACAAGCATTCCTTCATTCTGTTCACATTCTTACCTTTAAATAGTAAACCAAAAGCTCATTGAGCGCAGGATCCGCATTCAGGTTCACCAGGTAACACTTGTCATCCCCCACCTTGATACCTGAAGACTCAAGGGAAATCCCCATACTTTCTAGCTGTCTCTGCCTCTCCTGCAAGCACAAACCCAGGTTCATCTTGTCTGCGGCAATACGTAGAGACCAGTATAGCAAATAAATGAAAGCAGAACTAAAGCTGAACATGCACGTGCTGAGCATGCATTCTGTATATTGCTACCAGAAACAGAACTTAAGACATTGGTGAAGTACTGCATGTTTAACAGAATTTATTTTTACATACCAACAGTAAAAAGTTAGATCTAACCTTCAAACATGTGCTTGCCCAAAGTGGAACTTACTTACCTAAGCAGCCCTATTGATTTTATTAGGGCTACTTGTAACTAACACCATGATTTATGTTGTATAATCAGGCTTTGAATCTCTGTTAGTTAAAACCTTGTCTCAGTTGCAATTACAAGGATAATCATACTTATACATCATTTAGAAAATAGCATGCCACAGTTTAGGTTTATTCTTTTGTAGTATAATTATGAATACAGCTAAGGCATCTACTCAATCACACGTGTCTTTTGCTTTGCTTCAGTTTGGGGGCTAGGATTTTTTATTTGGCTCGTTGAGTTTGGTGTTTGGTTGGGGTTTTTTTTCTAATAAATTTAAACAGGGGTTGCACCAAAGCATGCCCTCTGAAACATTACGACTAGAAAGGGAAACCAACAATACTTGTTCTCCAAGCTATAGATCATGGAAATGATGGAAAACTGCACCGGAATTCAGAGGTCTTGTTTTAAGTACAGTAATGATAAATAACCATTAGTGAATGCATGTACACATTTTCGTACATATTTTCCTTCTCTGGTTAAAAAGTCACTAAAATAAAAAACAATTACTATCACCCAAAATTCTGATCCTTCTGGAATTCTTCATTTTCTTAGTCACTTCAAGGGAAAGATGTCCTAGACCCCACTGTGGTTTTATAAATAAATGAGCTGCCCAAATATATTTTGATGTTTTAATTTAAACTAAAATATTAACTTTTATCAATGATATAATGACACAAGCTATCATTATTCTAATGCAATTTAGACTTAAAAAGAACAAAAAAAAACCCCAACCCAAAACCAGAAATGAAAGGACAAAAGTCCAGAGGAATTTTAAATAGCTGGTGGGAAAGACAGCATAGTCCACTAAAGCTCATGCAATTCACCTGACTTGCACTATCTGGGTTTTTCACCTCAAAATTTCTGAAATACCTGTGCAATTTCTTCTGTTTTCCTTAGCTTTTCTTCCCAGGTGACTGTTAGCTCTTTTATTAGTTTTTCAGATTCTTCCAATTTTTCCTTCAGTTCTGGTGCCTTCATGGCCTAAAAGATAGAAAATTAGCAAAACCCCTCAGCTGCTCTTCCCACTGCACGAGGCAACTGAACACAGCAACTGAACATGAAATTCAACAAGCAGAGATTTCAGCTGTATCCCCAGTTTATTCATGGCAAAAGATGAACAAGCAGGTCACTTGCAAAGGAAGAGGACAGAATCAACATATAATGGGCCCAAATCTGAGACAGCTGAAGATCAACAGCTCCAGAGGCTAATGGTACCAACAAAATCTCTGGGCTTGTCCACTTAAGCTTCAGTGTCTGTATAAAAGTATATGAGTATTTAAGAAATTTAAATCTTAGCTGCCTGAACTTCAACTGCAAAGTCGTTCTTCCAACAGTAGTTTCAAATACAAATTACTCTCAATATTTAGCCTTCTGTTCTATCTTGGTTTCGTAAATGTACCTAGAGTTGCATTAAAGCTTTCAGACTGACCCTGTTGGTGACCTTCAAAGGCAGGCATGCTCTGGAGCTAACACAGGCTTCTCGTTTCACAACAAGAAACAAAAGCAAAGAGCTCGAATTTGCCCAGTGCAAAGTAACAATTCAACAGGCTGGCCTGTAACTCTATAGAACTGCTTTTAACCGAAGGTATAATAGAACAAACTTTGTTAAAAATTAGTAAGACTTTGGACACCTTCCTACTGATTGTGTTCAGCCTCAGCCTGCCAACATAATTAACAACGTGCTATAGTAATATTTTCCGATTTAAAATATGGGATCAGAAGAGATCTTTATTAATGAAAAAAGTGAATGGCTCCTTTTTCTCAAAGCAGATTTTCCCATTTCAGCCTGTAAGGAACTGTTCGTAATAGGAACACTATTCCTTAAATGAACATGAAGTTTAACCACCACACTAATTTACCCTCAGACACGCTTCTGTTCTTTTTCCACCAGTATTTTGTGTCTTGCCTGAAAAGTTCAACAGTATTTTCCTACAGTGCAGTGCCTAATTTCTCCAGGTATTACCAAGTAAACTATCCTACCCTGATCCTTTACTCTCTGATGGAATGTATAAATCTAAGGTAAGTAGCAATCACACAGTGTTAACTGTTAAGGCAGTAAAGCAAACGGCAGATGGTTTCAGTGTTGCATTTTTGACAATTTCTTATAGATTTTCACAAATGTCAAGGACACATGTTTTGTGATCTAATACCAGATTTAAGGCTTTTCACACTTTTCCATTTGACATCATAAAATTATATAGTCCACTAATGCAAAAAAAAAAAATCTGCTAATAAGTACACAATGAAGCTGTACTCTAGCTCTTATCTGTGCTGCATCAATTATTGCTTGACATGAAGTTCTTCAAGAACAGTCTATTGTGACAAGGGTCACCATCAGTACAATGCTGTCCCCGTTTAGAAGTTATTAAGAATAAGCAAACAGGTTGGATTTATTTCAGGAAACAAGGTTAATAAAAAAAAAAAGTGCAAGACTTCCTTTCCTCATTTTGTAAGAAAGCTAGTCTTCCAGCCAGCATTTGACATTTCCTTGGGAAACGCAGTTTACGTTGTACTGTGAATAATGTTACCTCAGCTTGGGAGAGCTGTTCTTTCAGTTTTTCAACTTCTTCACGTAATTCTCTGATGACCCGAGCATTTGGATCTTCATTCACCACTGCATGATTAACTATCCTTTTGGCTCTGTCTGCATATCTCAGAGTAGAGAGTGTTTCTTCATAGTTGTCTGCTGCTGGACTAATTGTGGCTATCATGGCAGTTTGGCTGTTTCCTCCCAAGTTGTCCTATAAAGTGCATCCACAGGAAGTTTGAGGGTTAAAAATTGCTCTGAGGCTACACAATGTCTTTAGAAAGATACTTAAAATACAAAGCTTAATATTCAGACACAAAAAGACACTCTGGATATAAACTAACCAGTATGATCCACAAACAGTTCCAGCCACCTCCACCAGCCTTGATACTGCTATAACTGATAATAGCCAAATAGGACTCTACATAGAATTAATACAAGATACACTTAGCTGTCCATATTATTCGGTGTAACTTATAGATATGTGAGCTCCTTAGCTCACTTCTTTAAAAAAAGAGAAGTCCACGTACACAGAGGTATGCTACAATGATCCTACAAACTATTAAGCTGCCATCTTGTGAATAAGGTGAACAGGAAATATTACCTTGAGAAGCCAAGTGAGTACAGAGTCTCTGTAAGGCACAAACTTGTTTTTCCCCTTCCCTGCTGCCTGGTCAGCAAGTGATGATATAACCAAACCCAGCGTTGAAAGGGATCTACGAAGGCAACAGAGTACAACAGCTTTAACACATATTCCAAACAGATTTAATAAAACACACACACAAAAAAAGATATTTGCTAAAGAGTTTAATTTTCGCTCCACAGAACTTCACGTCTGATTTTTAAAGTATCACAGAATAATTTAAGTTGGAAATGACCACAGGAAGTTGGCTAGCCCATTTCCCTGCTCCAAACAGGGCAATGTATTTATTACTTACACATTTGGAAGAAAAAAAATGGCTATCTACAGTGTTTTATCTAATCTGGTACTAAGACCAAGTTCCAGGAAAACTGAGACAAAGTTGAAATATTCAGGTATTTAAAATAGCTTTAGAAGTATATAAAGCAGACTGCTTCAGTACATGGAGAACCAGTGCCTTTGATCGGCCATCTAGGAACAATGTTTGAAGAGCACTGGCACAACAGACCACAACTGAACAACTCTCTAGCCATAAGGAGGTGTCCTCAAGACAAAGCCCGCTATGGCCCAGCAGAACTAGTCTGCCTGGTGAACAAGTAACTAACCAGCCATCACACAACAGAAGTCTCCTCATCAAAAGAGACTGACTAGGAGGTCTCCCCTGACAAATAGGTTGACTTACAACCGAGGTGCAGCCTCGCTAGCTTCTTGGGCAGGGAACAGACCAAACAATCGCCCAGTTACAAAAATGCCACAGAAGCATGAAAAAGAAAAGCCCCCGAATTGCTTAGCAGCAAGCCACATTGCAAACGCCACTCTAGAATCGTGAAGAAAATACAGATAACTCATTCATTTGGGTATATGTCCCACTTGTAACAACAGGGGCAACTGTATCAGCAAACTGCGCAAAGTATATGTGTATTATATTATCCAATTGTTACATAAGCCTATATAAAATTTTAAGTGACACCAGCGCTCTTAGGGCGAGTATGTTTAAGATAATGAGCTAATTCAGGAGCTTGAGAATATGAAACAGATGCCTAAAGGGTTTTCAAACAGCGCTGAAGACCAAGTGCATACCCATCCATCATACTCATGCCCAAATATCCAGCTACTCTCTGTAACTACCAAGGAAAACTCCAGCAGCGCTGCAATTAAATAGTCAAATAAATCTTTAATTGTACTGTTCCACTCCATCCTTTTGCATTTTCTTTTCAAAATAGTACTGCTTTACTACTCAGGCAGTGTTTCCACGGTATTTCTAACAGGGCCTTAGTGCCAAATGAAACTACCAGTGGTTCAGAAACAACATTTAGAAAACAACAAAAATGTTGCAGAAGATTATTTCAAGGAAGATATCTGAAGGTAAGGTAACAAGACCTATTACACGTGTCACAAAAGATGTCCCATACTGCATATAGCACAAAAGCGGTATGAAGATAGCATAGACCTGAAAGCAAAATAAAAAGAAATTTAAGGAGCAGCTAGGCAATCTGATGTCCGAAGAGAGTGTTCTGTTTTGTAAAACTGCCTGTAGGATAGCTTTCCAATTCACCTCTGAAAAATTCCCAGCAAAAAGGACAGTTTGGTTTAGTCTGTGACCTAAAGAAAAGCCTAACAACCTCTGAAAGCTTGCAGGGGGAGAGAGAATTGGTTCTTCCCTCCAGCCTCTGCTCTCCGTGGACGGAGATGACAGTGTGCTAAAGGTGCACGAGTGAGCAGTAGGATGCTGTACACTCCTCCGCAGCAACCTCCTACCGCGTAACTGAAAAGCACCACCAGCACACTTCCAACCCAGTCCACCTCCAAGGAGCTTAAAGTTAAAAAAAACCCACCCTGGTCTGTTTTCCTCCAGCTCCTCTTTCCCCCTTTAAATGAGGGGAAATGTGAAAACCAAAGCCAAAAACTGAGGGAGGGGCAAGAAAAGGACAGTCAGAAAGGAGACAGCGAGGACAGGGACCTGAAAAAGTCTGTCACTGAAAACTATTTCACAACAGGGCTGCAATACCAATTTGAGTTATGGGCACTGTATTTCAATAAACAGGAAATTATAAGCTACAGTTTAACACCGCACAATTAAAAGATGTGGTAATATTTCTGCTCCTTGTAAATACTGATTTTATTTTAAGACTGTTAACATCTGCAATAAAAGCCAAACCGGAGTCATTTATGTGTTCTGCTTGAGATTTCGTAATACAAAGCTGTTTAGAAGAATTAAGGAAAGCAGTAAAAGAACTTGCTGCCCAACAAAATAATTAAAGGATTCATCAGCTGCTTTGCTTCATGCTGAATGATGCATCAGAGATCCGTCATTACTTTGGTCCCATCTCACACTACTTTATATAATGAATCATTAGATAAAGTGTATGTGTGTGTATATATATATATATGGCACACAGCAGACTGAGACCGTTTAGAAGCAGCAGAGTGAACTTACGTGGTGCAAGAGCATGGGAAAATGCCATTTCTGCATGCTTTCTGCTCTCCCTGCCACTATTCCCCAGGCATGACCGGGCTGCCCTTGCTAGCGGTAGGAAGCCTGCACACTCCCACCACTTGCCTGAGTCAGCCAGGTTCACAGGGAACTTAAGTGACACCCATTCAAGCTACTCCTGTACAATTTACAACCAAATTCTTCACTGAGGAGAATCCACCTTTCTATTATTTAACTCTGGATACAAAAAAAATCTAAAAATCAGCTTGGAGCCAGACTCATCCCAACTCATTCCTTCCCCCCACCTGCCGCCCCGCTACATTTTAAAGGCTTCCCTTTGCATTCTCAAGTTAAAATGACAACAGCTATGATTTTACTATTCAGAGTTAAAATTGCAGCCCGCTCACAGAAAGAATTCTTCTTAGCCACTAATTGAGAGGCTGTTTATTCTGCTTCCTCCTCCTATTGTATTCTAGAAGTTCTTTGACTACACCACGGAGTCGGTAAGCACCCGCGCTTCTACGCTCGCTACGGGAACTAGCACATCCTGGGGAAAAACAAGCACACACAGCTTTCCTGTGAGGTACGGCAAGTCCCCCAAAACCCGTGAGCATAAAGTGCAGACACCCAGCACCTTCACCCAGGCAACACTGCATCAGCTCTGAGAAAAACCAGAAGCAACCTTTACTAAACTTTATCAAGATGTTAACAAAATGACACAACTCTCCGTTGTTTCAGTAAGTGGGAGAGAAATCCAACAACTCCCCTCTGCAACATGCTGTCCCGAGATAGGAAAGAGTGTTTACAACAGGATGAGTTGTGGGACCAAGGTGGCAGCTACCAAAGCCCGAGCCAGGTTTCATTAGAAATAAACAGCACAGAAACCCGTAGAGACTGTCTGAATGCTACACTACACTTTTGGTACGCACAGCTGAGTGTACATTTTCCCTGTGTTGTAAATACATAAACAGGTACACTATTTCCATATTCTTCTTCAAGGTAATAAACATAGCACAAGCTGCAAATTTCTTTGCCTGTTAATTTCAGCAGCTCCATTCTTGTTCTCATTAAACATAGCACATGCTAACAATACATGTTATTGCTTTTTAATAAAAGAATAAAAAAATAATTTAAAAAGCAAAAGGAGTTGACATGGTAAGGTATATGGCTTAAGTACATTGTATTACTCCAGAAAAGATCATAGAACAATTTGTGTTGAAAGAGACCTCAAAGAGCCACGGGCAGGGACACTTCCCACCAGCCCAGGCTGCTCCCAGCCCCGTCCAGCCTGGCCTTGGGCACTGCCAGGGATGGGGCGCCCACAGCTGCTCTGGGCAGCCTGGGCCAGTGCCTCCCCATTCACGGTGAACAAAATTATTGCCTTTCCCTAAAAAGTAAGGTGCACCACACCCAAAAGATGACTGTACACAATGTTCTCTGAAGAACTAGTCTGATAAAACATCTATACCAATGTTGAGGCTTCCGGTAAAAGTCAGTCCTCATCAAAGCTCCAAGTAACAGCAAAAATCTAACAGAAAGCACCAAGCACAGCACTAAGAATTCTCATTTGCCTACCAGTTCCAAAAGAGATTTTGAACAGAGAATGCTTAAGCAATACAGATTACACCATATAACAATTTAATTGATGAGAAAATGTAGAGCTGTCCACCTTCCTTTTTAAAGTATCTTTTACAGAAAAGTTTGGTGCTTGCATCTGAAATCCTGTATTGTCAAAGAGGTTCAGCATGGGCAAAACAACCTTCTCCTACAGCATCAGCATCACAGAAGTTTAACACTGAGTAAACGTCCTAATGGAAAAAAAAAAGGAAGTCTTTCTGTATCTATAGCTACACTTGTAATTTGTTAATAGCTGTTGGGAAAGTTGGCATTTGAATTCTTCCCCAAGAATTAGAAAGAAACATTTAATTTCACCTTTGTCTATGCAAAATACAAGTACAGTTTCTAGTAAAACCAATCTGAATTTTAACTAGTAACCTGCAGGTAAAGGTACAACACCTCCCATTAGGCAAACAGAACCACATCATTTTGTTTCACGAGGACTATACCAGCGTGGCTACCAATATGATGCATTAAACACAAAGTAGATTAGAAATTAAGCTAAAAAGAGCAAACATGTTTTAACTCCAAAAAGGGGTAATTTGAAATCACTTTATGTATGAATGCTGTTCAAACACACTTTGTGCTGTCATCGTTAACTTAAAACACCAAAACATTTTGTAACATTTTAAAATTAAATTGAAAAAGCAGTAGCTTTTACTGTAACAGCTGAACTCTTTCTTTCCCAGGAAAATTAGTATATTTAAGACAGCAGTAATAGTGTGCTGAATTCTTGCTTTTGGGAAATAACACAGTAATTACGGTAAAAAAGTGCCTTGAAACTTGTCATTGCTTGAGTACAAATGCCCAAGGCAATGCTAAACTAACACAGCTTCATTCTGATTTGGTTTTCTTAAACTGTGAATTATACCCTTACACATTTTAATACATGTTGGAACAAGGCCATTCAACTCTGCAACTCTGCATTCTTCCTTAAGCAAATGATGAGACAAACACATGAGCCTGGGGACAGGGTGTATAAATGAATCACAAAAGGTTCATTCTTAATTAAAGAGCGCTGCTGTCGCTTTTTCTAGATAAAATTCATACAACCCTCATTGAGTCAAGTATGAATCAAGTTCCCTATGTCAATGCAATGAAGCACATGGTGTCTAGCACAGAGCAGCCGAAAGAGCCATACTGGACTGTTTCTGATGAGCTCTATCATTTGAACTGACTTCTGACAAGCACACCAAGAGAGGAGGCCATGGAAACAACAGTGATTCTTAAAAGATTAAGCTTTGCAACCTGCGTATGCCCATGTCTTACTTGTTTATGTTGCTGCCTTCCTTTAGGCGTTCTCCTGCAGCTCCTGTTTTGGACACTCTCTCGCTCCCAGCCAAATCCACCAAGCTGACCTTGCTGACCTTCTCTCCAGAATTCTGCAGATGGGACATGAGAGAACAACAGCTAAGAAACACAAAGCGCTAACATGTGTGATGCTGGCACCATGAAACACTGTTCATAATAATGTGGGTTAAAGTATCAAATTAAAGATATGAAAGAAGGAATTTTCAGAGTTTTCATAGTCCTTTAAGAGTCACTCATATTTTTATAGTAGAGGGCTGAAGCTGTGTGGCAGCATCAATAACCTTACTAGCAGAGTAGGCCATTAAAACATACCGACTTCAGCACCAGTTAGGACGTAAAACCTAAGGTAGGTTTCATGGTGACAATATAATCTTAAAAAGTTAGCCACTGCTTTATCTGGTGGGCTTCCTCACTCTCCCAGGGTTCTCTCAATCTTACGGTCTTGCCAATATTACTTTGGACCCCACGGCATTAAAGGTGAAGCACAGCTATACAGATTAATGTATATGTAAGAGGAAGGAAGGAGACGAATTTACCACAATTTCATAAATGAATCAACAGAAATACATACACCAGAATGCAGGTCATAAAGTGTCTGAGTCACTATAATATTGAACACAGCATGAGAGCGGCTGCTTTCTTCATTCATGTTGGTTGCAGCAACTGTTCGTGATTTGTTTCCCTCAGACATCAGTGACTCAATATCCTAGAGCAAAAAGAAGAGTGAAAAGTGATGCTAGGATAAAAGCAAGTATTGTGCTTGCTGAACAAAATCCCCATCTAGATGGAAGGGTGTGTGTATGTGTGGGAGAGAGGAAGAAGGGAAGGTAGTAATGAGAAAATTCTTTGCACATTTTGAGATGCACTGATGCAGAGGGTGTGCAATTCCACAGCACAATGTTAAATCACACCTTAAATAAGTTAAATAAGTACTGTGCTTAAAAGCCCAGCAACTACAGTCAATGCACCTTCTCCTTATCTGTTACTGAAATATGCTGGCAACACACACACATTACAAATCATACTGTTTAATGACAGTAATCAGGTCAGCACAGATCTACTTACACAAATGAACACAATGCATCTCTTTACTGAACTGCGCTGTTACCATCTTCATTTAATTGGCTCAAAAGGTTACCTCACTTAGAGCCTGTACCTTCCTGCATATGTAAAAAGCAAGACTATGCCGAGTCTGACATGTGCGCTTGCTGAGTCTTCCAAGACAGTTTCATAAAATTCATCAGCCAAAAACTAGGTATGAACAAAATTTCCTAGAATTTGAACAAAGAAGGTGTGCTTTCAAATTCACCATAAAAGCTGCAAAAGCAGTTTTTATAACTTTATAATATACACAGATGCTTCAGAAAAACACTCATAAGAAAGTAAAACATTCCCACATAATACTACACAATGAATTATTTTTTTTAAAACATTTCCAAATCAGCTTCCTCATAAAAAGAGAGGCCTACGCCATTCATACAACTGCACTGCTTCAATTACTTCCATTGTAGCTACAGTAATTCAGTAATTCAGTGGCTTCTACAGTACTGATTTATTTGAAAGTATTTTGGTAACTCAAGTGGGCCAGATGCTGTCACGACTTCAATTATAAATTACATAAGCTATGTTGCACATCCTCATGCAATACACCTTGTCCTGGTTTCAGCTGGAATAGAGTTAGTATCCTTCTTGGTAGCTGGTGCAGTGCTGTGTTTTGGCTTTGGTGTGAGAATAATGTTGATAGCACACTGATGTTTTCAGTTGTTACCAGGTAATGTTTATACTAAGTCAAGGACTTTCCAGTTTCTCAGGCCCTGCCAGCGAGAGGGCTGGAGGGGCACAAGGAGTTGGGAGGGGACACAGCCAGGACAGCTGACCTGAAGCAGCCAAGGAGGTAGTCCATACCACGGGACATCATGCTGGGTATATAAACTGGGGGGGTTGGCCAGGCTGTGCCGATCGTTGCTCAGGGACCGGCTGGGCACCAGTCAGCAGGTGAGCAGTTGTACTGTGCATCACTTGTTTTCTTTTCTCCCTTCCCTTTGGATTTCATTCCTCTCCCCTTCTCCTTCCTTTTCATTGTAATTGTTGTAATTATTAGTATTGTTGGTTTTAATTTATTTTATTTATTAATTTTTTCTTATCTCAACCCTCGAGTTTTACATTCCTTCCTGATTCTCCTCCCCCTCCCTCGGGGGGACAGCGGGGGTGACAAAGCAGCTGCATGGTACCAGCTGGGGTTAAACCACAACACACCTGTATGAAATAGAAGGTTTTATTCAACAACAAAAATCAAAGTAATTCATGCTGGAAGACTTTATTCTTATTTTGGAAGCCTCATATCTCCTGTGTCAAGGAAACATTGTGTTCTTGGTGTATACTATATGCATTGAAAACTGCAGAATAGGTACCACTATTATATTTTTAACCAACATCAAGGCAAAGCCAATGCTTTTACGCGAAATAAATCCTCCTGAAGCAGTAGAAAAGACCTTTGCAATTGCCAGAGATCATAAACACTGAAGAACCAAAATGTCTGGATAGACACTAGTTTATCTCTTATAAGATGCCTATTGCTTATGTACACAGATGTTATTTACGAAGTTGTCATTGGTTTAGATTTACCTCAAAGTTTGTAACAGCCAGCTGAGACAGGCCATCTACATACGGTCCCAACACTTTGTGCTCTCGAACCTTAAGGGACTGCCGACTCCTATGGAACAAAGTAGACTTTATGCACAATCCACTAGTGTGAACTTTATCAAAACCCAAAAATTATACTATGAAATGATAAGAATCTTCTATATAGCAGAAGTCAGTTTATGTCTTTTAATTGTAACAGGAGGCAAAAAGTCTTCCAGATTTTTTTTTATGTCAAATTAAAAATAGACTCAAATTAATCTAACCGGTTTTAATCTACATACATGAACTGTTCCTAATGCATCCTTCCACCCCAGTATTTGTGGCTGGAACAAAAGGCTGAAAAGAATGTTGACAAAAAAGGAAACCAAAAATTCTTCCTTCCTCTCCCCAGCAATTTGCTAAAGCTTCAATTCTTTTCACATTTTTCCACACTTTATTGATACGCATCAAGTAACTCTCAAATCTACCTTTTTAAACTAACTTGCATACTTCTTCACCTAGGGCAATTATATTCAAGAATCAAAAATATACACCTCATGTATCAATGCTCAGCCTAAAACCCCCCTATCTAACTATTTCTCGTCTAGACACCTCCAAGCCAGAGAACCTAACCAGTACTTTTGTGTAGACAAAACTGAAAAGAGTGCCATGAGTATATTCTGAGGTGTTACCCTTCCACATTCAAAAAGCTCAACATCTAAACCATGAGAACCAAGTTGAAAATAAGCTTCAAACTCCTCCTAGTTGATGAAAATTGTTACCTGAATACAGTCCGGTTCATATGGCAAAACCACCCCAGAACTTCCCTGCACAGTCTTGCTTTCTGGTAGTACACTACTTCATACAGTATTTGTTTGCATCATTAAGATGGTATCCTAATTCTGAATTGATCCACACCAGTTACTACTTCATATACAAGATTTACCAGATCTTCTTTCTGGTGTTTGGTATCTAATCCTTTCTAAAAAAATCATACAAATATACATTCTGAACAAGCCTCAAGGATTTCCAGAAGTGATTTCTACTGTTACAGTTTCAGACAAAAATAAGGAAGCTGTGGGGGAGAGTGAAGCTACTCACCCTTTTGGGTCAAGCAGATCTCTGACTTTCTCATTGTAGATTTCCATATAGGACACTTCGACTTTAAAAGTATGAGATTCATTTTCTTCCACAGAGATTCTCTGAAATAAAGCACAACAGAGCCGTGGGATCAGACCCAGCTGCTCTGCATTGCCCATCATTGAAAAGGATTTTCCTGAACCTAAAGGAAAAAAGGAGAAGAAAATGCTTTAGAACGTAGTCTCTCTACTTATTTGTTCATGAAGCATGTTTTAATCCTCTTTGTTCTTCCAGAAGCGTGTATCAGAACAACATGACATGCTATTCCAGACAGACGGTACATTCTTTGGACTACACGGTACAGGTAAACAAAAAGAGAAATTATCTTAAAGGTTTCTTTGAGCAGGGCTGACTGAAGGAGCCTTCGGTATGAACTTCTCCTTTCAGGCTTTGAAAGTGGCCCTGGCAGGTAGTAACGAGGAACATATAAAGGAAGCTGCTTTAAGAACTTTACATCATCACTGGCTGTGCTAAATGTTTGACATTTAGCATGATATTTCAAAATACATTTTTAAACTATCATCTAGCTTAATATTTTTGTTCTTCTCACTTCCCATGTACACAAAAAGTGTTCTTCCCCTTTAGCACAGGAGACTCACCTGTCTGTCCATAGGCAAAAATACAAGCATTATATCCCTGAAAGGCCTTTTCAAGAATTCCTTCTCCAAGGCACTTGAACACCACTTCTTGACCTAGAAAAAAATTAAGTTTATTTTAAATTTAATAACAGACTGAAATTTACTAAAAACAAGAAAAAAAAAGGTTTGCAAATTATTTTTTACTATTGAGTGCACTGATGAACAAATTATTTCAACATACAACTGAATGACAAGTTCAAAGCTGTTGCCTGAAACGAGTGTAACAGCTACTGCTTCTGTGTTTAAATACATTGCTTTAATATTAATAAATAGATATTTTCCTGTGAAAGGAGCAGTTCTTCAAAAGGTAATATGTAAGCTGAATGCTTAGAGGAAACAGATGTCTAAATTTGATAATTAATATACATCCCTTAACCACAAACTATACCCAGAAGAGTTCTGTAACAGAATTGCAATGAAATCTATTAGCAAACTAGGATATTAGAGGTGCAACAAATATTATGCTAGAAATAGTAATAGTTGCTCTCTTGCAAACTGGCCTCAAGTTTCACCATAAGCTATTACAATTCACCCGGTGTCAAGGTGATGCTGGAACCAAGATAAAAGTATTCCAACGACATTCAGGGAGGAAATGCGTATTAGGAGGCTGTGAGACTTCAACAGAGCTGTGTGAGGATAATTCTGCCAAGTCCACCATTTTAAACACCAGCTGCAAAATTTCATAGTCTGAAAATTGTCTCCCAGTGCCGGGTAGATTTTAGATGTACTTCAACCTCTCAGACGAAGAAGAAAATAGGCATCATGGCTGTTTAATAGAAAAGCTCAGAATTTGTACACAAAAAGGGTCAATGGAATGTCTGCTTGGAGTTCTGATCACACAGAATCACAGCAGTTGTGTGTACATCCAAACCAAGCAGAGCTGAGCTAAGGACAGTATTTACACACCTTCTGATGTTTGGTTTAAACTTACATTCGCTGTCTGGCGACTTTCTGAACAGCTACGATCAGTTGCATCTCTCGTTTTGGTGAGTTAAGTTTCAGCAGTTGTCAGTTATAAGAAATTATTTTGTACAGTGGATGCACTAGTGACTTCCACAGTTCTCAAAATGGAACATACCGGCATTAAAAAAAAAATAATAAAATCTAGCTATACATTTATACATCACATGAGATTATTTATATTCCATGATCCCTAAGTAATTGGTAGCCCAGAAAATTCCTGCAGAACAGCCTGAGGAATGACTGTAGAATGATTTACAGGCATATAAATAGCACTAAAAAGTACTATATCACTTTTATTTTCCTTTAACCTATTTTCTCTTCTGCTCTAAAGGAAAAGCTAGTGCAGCGGTGCCCTATCAAATGTTCTTTGTGTATCTTTCCCGTTGAATTTCTAAAACTCTGAATACAGGAATTAAAACCAGAGGAGAATCTGCTGTACTCTGGAGTAACTCCATCTCCTTCCTCGTGCACATTCATTCACTTCTCATTCAACTTAGGATCATCTGGTTACTTCATAATATCTATGGTGAGAGAGCACTGTGGAAATAGCTACAGAGAAACGTTAAACTACTGAAGAACAAACGAAGAAAATTTATCAGTGGAAGTTTTTAATAACAATGTGGAACAGACAAAAATTTGCTTTCAAACCAGCTCCTGAGGACCCATTTTGAACCTACCAAAGAGGCAGGGAGCCACTTACCACCTTGCTGAGGCAAGAATGCAAAAATCAAGCAAAGATTGAAGCCGAGTATAATTATTAAGAGAAAAAAAGCACATATACTCTGCAATGATTATGAGTGGAGAATAAAACCATTTATCAGAAGAGGGACAAACTTGGATTACCCACTTCTAACCAGCAATAAACCAGTAACCTCTTCCATGTTTCCCAAGGAAAAGAGCAGATAGCAAGATGTTATAAAACTGCACAGTCATGATAACCGTAAGATGACCTACAAAATTCCCCACCGATAAATACCAGAGACAGAAGCCAGCCTGAATCTCCCAGGCAAAGCTGAATATTTTCTTTTCCAGAAGAAATTTAATTTTCGAACAGTCAACAAACAGAAAGTCGATCAGACAGTGATACATAACTCTAAAATGGTATTTTTATTACAGTTTTTAAGAGCTCATCAATACCACCACAGACAAATAGGTCATTAAAGAGCGATGTTCACAGTAACCAGTCGAAGTATCATGGGAGAAAATTTGTTTTGTTTTTAAGTGCACTCACAGAAAAGTACACAAGACGTTAAACTTCAATTATGGGTATTTTAATTCATTTGCTAATGCAGTGCCTTGTTGAGGGTAACAGCGTATCATCTGTGAGATTTTAATATTTTTCATTACAAAACCTCAATGCTTCCCCCATGAATTTTATTAGTGGGTTTGCAAACCGATTACAAAATCTGTATTACCCAGAATTATATCTATGTGCACTTATGGTCACAAGAAATAATCCATTTCCTTTGCCTACGCTACTGCATTTTTGCTTTGCTAAATAAACCTGCAATGCCTGCAAATAATACTTTTGCTTATTTACAGGTCTTTTCTTCCACAGATACCTAGTTTTTAAAGAGGTAAGCTGGGGGTTTGAAATTGACTTAATTTACAGAAAAAGGGAAAAATAGATGGGAAAAAAATTACTCAGTTAACAGAAATATTTCCCCTACACCAACATTTATTGCCTTTAACACTGCTAGGTGTGAAACGCTACTAACACACTGTTAGGGATGCTCTGCTAATCAAAATCCAAGAAACACTGGTGGATGCCCGCTCGGCTCTGAAGATGTACTGGAAAGCAACATCAAAACAAGACGGAAACCTTTTCTGCTTTCACCGGGCAGTTCTAACTGTCTTCATACCTTCAAGACATTATCTGAACATTCTGACAATTACAACTGCAAGCCTGATGCCAACATCCAGTTTCTCAGAAAGCCACTTCTAACAGCAGACTGACCCAAGAATCTTACCATCTACTCTTAGGACTGAGTATTTTCATGTGTTCAGCACTCTGACAGGCTCTTGACATTCTTCCATAAACATATAAACCAAGATAATAAACATTTATTTTATAGCAATAACCATACTAAAGATATTGATGATTTCTGCATTCAAAATTGTACCTGTGGCTTACCTGAAAGCTAAAGGAAACCCTTCCTCCTCTTAGGTTTACATTTTTAACCTACATATATTCCTGGAACTTTCTAATGCCATGCTTGTGCTATTACCATACATCAAGGGTGTTTAGTACAACACTTTGAAGTTAAAAGTTTTTTTCACTTTACCTACATTTCAATGGTAAAAATATAAAACGAAGTAAAGATAGAAAGATATGGCAATGCACAATTTAATAGTGGCTATTATTACTAACAACTCTAAAATAAAACCTTCACATTATCTATCCACAGAGCAGCATTTCAAAATCTTAGTTTGAATCTCTAAGCCAGCATGAATTATTAAAACATTTAAATTTGTAAAATATGAAAGATAATAAAAAAATCCCTGAAAATAAAAATAAATACATACCCTGACATGCAAAAATACAACATCGATAATTTTCAGAATGAGATATTTAAGTATTCTCTCCTACATCTCTATGCTCGTTCCCCTTTTCTTCCTCCCAAATCATCCCCTTACAGTTTCTGATGCCCCGCTCGGGAGATGTGAGGTGACAGCAATCTTAGGGAAACCTGCGTGTTGCAGAGGAATCCTAGGACATGTTCTCAGAATCTGCAGAATGAAGCTATTTACAAATAACGTTCAGACATTCTCAAGTTGGCTAGACTCGTGACAGCAGACGCAGAAGAGAAAGAAGAAAAGGGAGGGGAGGAAAAAAGGTCATACCCTTTCCAACAGAACTCCCTTTTGAAAAGGCAGTTAGCACTTAGTACCTTTCCTAAGACCTGCTCACTAGGGCCAGGCTCATTCAAGAGGTACTGCAACAAAAATTTGTTTCAGTGTCTGGTTTATAGATGTCTAGCATTTCTGGTTCACAACAACTTGTCGATCTGAAATAGGGCTAATTGTCTCATGGCAGCACAGATTAATTCAGCCAGGCTGTGACTGCAAGGTTATGACACATCTCTGTCCTGACACACCCCCCCTTACACAGCAGAAATTGCTAGAGCCAAGTAACAGCTTATGTTCAACACTGAAAAATCAACTCTCTTAATGGCTTAATCTCTAACCTAGAACACTTTAATAGGCAAATCTTGACAGAAATAAACTGCAGTTGCTTCCATGATCCAATAGCTAAAATAAAACTTGATCTGTGGAGATTAGAATTATTAAAAGCTCTGGAGATAAGAGTTTTAAAAGAATCTCCCTAAAATGGGAAGATGCCTACAGTTCACCTTAACAAGAACCTAACGGCACAACAGCTAGGATTGTCTGACTACTGCAGCCCAATGCTGCAGTACTGATAAAGCACTGGAGTCTTTAATGTTCAAAGCGTTAACCAACTAAAAGGTCTCCAGTGCTTCAAATTAGGTACTGCAACATCTATGTTTTAAGTGCCTGACCCATACAGCACTAAAATCATACAGAATAGCTAAGGTTCCCCCCAAATGCACAGGTCAGGTGTCAGCTGCATGACACAAAATTAAGTCCTATATACTATGTAGAGTCTCTTCATAAGGGAAAAAAAAAAAAAAAAGTCAAGGAAACAAAGGGATAGGTTTCTCCACTGTAACAGCTTAAATGTTAGTCAGAACTACAGACAGACGCTCATGTCTGCTCAAAATCCACCTCTTACGATGTCTCACGAGGGCAGAAGCATACAGTTCTTTAAGCCAATTGCCTGGTTCGTTTCCTGTTAAATCAGCCCCTGAAAGAGCAGTAGTCAGCATACGTATCGCCTATAAAATCAAAGCTTAGCCCAAAGACAAGTGTTTAGGCTTTCAGGACAACGCAGCCTGCAGAAACAGAGGTGAGATTTTAGGCCAAACGTGGTGCAGCTTAGGGAGTTTAAGAAAAATCCACGGACGAGTCAATATAGCATGGGGTCCTTGGAATGGACATGCCTAAGCGCTCAGTATTTATACCATCTCTCGAATGCTTCCCAAACTGAAGGGTTTCTTCCCTTCCTTTTAAAAACCCACTTCACTGCAGACTTCAACAGGCTCTTACTGTTGTCCAGGCTTGTAAAAATAATTCTTTGTTCTTATCTGTAAGAATTTCTCAATGTACTCCTCTTAACCAAAATGTCAAGCTGTTTTTTGTCTCTGTGAGTTTTCCAAGGCAAGCAGGTGTGTCCTTATCCACGAACTGACTCTTGACCCATTCAAGTCAAGAAACAGACAGCAATAAGAAGCTATTTTGCTTACTCTCAAAACGCCTGTCCTATAGCCTGTAAGGCAAAGCTCATCCCTTTTCCAGATCAAAGCAAACTCATTCTGTCCTACAACCAAATCCCCTCCCTCCTCAAAAATCTACTCCATTGAACTATTACTTTTTAAGCTGTTTTTTCTTCCTTTCTGATAAGTTTCCTATTCTTGCCAAATTCCCAACTATGTCTTCAGAATTAAACCATCAGAAAAAAGGTGCAAGAACAATCATGTGATGATCAGCACAAATTCAGTGGTTTGTAACCACTCCTTGCCTGGAACCACACAGCCACAAATGGTATGGAAACATGCTGCATCAGTATTCAGAGAACTACCTGCTAACTGGTTAGATTAAAGAAAACCAACAAACAAGCCAGAACAAAAAAAATACTACCCCCTCTTAATAACACTGATTATAAACACTTCATTTTCAGTCTTTACAGCAATTCAGAGGGCGGTCTGCATCTTGCAATCCCTAAGATGGGATACCAAGTTGTTAAAGAGCCTCCATCTCTTGCAGCATCTGAAACCAAAGTGCCTCTTCCACCAAGGTATTGTAAAGAGCTCACTCCCCTTCCGTGCTCCGGACTCCCTGCTGGTTTTGAGAGACACGGTCCCTGCAAGGACCGCTTCAAAGATGCCCTCTAGATGTTTTTTGTCACATTAAGGTTACCTTCACTGTTTCTGTTAATGATATTGCTAGATCACTTTAGAATTTTAGAACCTAATTTCCACTTCAGTGGAAAAAAAAAGAAAGTAAAAAAGCAGCTCTGCTTCCAACAGCAACAATCCCCATGTTTTCAAATGCTGGAAAAAGAAAGCAAGATTCAAACTGGAATAAGATCCCTCACACTTCCTGAACATGAGTTCAGAAAGAAAATCAGTACGTACAAAATAAGCCTCATGTTCAGCCAAAAAAAGTTGAAGATATCTCACAGAATAGTTTATTGTAAGAGAAAGAGATGCCTCATACCATTTCAGGGTCAACTCTGCTCCCCCACAGCCTGAAAATTGTTGCCAGTTGCCCATGCGATTAAGTTTATTCAAACAACAACCTCTCTCATGCAAAAACTATTAATAAGTGCTGGTAGTAGTACAGATCAATCAGCAAAGTGAAAAATGAAGCCAGACCATAATCATATATAATAGCTTCAAGTATCCTGTAACAAATGTAATTTCAAGGACAGCACAAACTTCAGTTTTGTTGACATTAAAAAAAAAAAATAACATGGAAGAGTTATCCATATAAGTCTGAATTCTGTGTTGACTTATGTTGTCTGTGGCACACACCATTCCCTGGGTTTTCCGATATCCCACATGTCAATCGACAAGACCTTTAACATAGCATAATATACACAACAATAGAACAATTCAACATAATGCAATATGAGCATGTTTTGGTTTTGTGCAGAGAGCCATGACTGACAGGGCAGTCTTGTTAAACGTCTCACTGTCACATCTTCCACTGTGTTTCTGTGATGCAGATAAAAAGGTTTTTCAGGTAATTAGATTTGTCTCACTGTTTTTATTTCAAGAATTTTACTTAAGCTTGAAGCTCATGTATTAACATATTTACAAGCACTCTGGACTTAGCTTTCAAGCTTTATACATGTTCCCTTCTAACTGTGCAACTAATCACTGCTCTTGCCAATGACGTTAAACTTTCGCATACACAGAGTTACTTCGGGCAGTGAGCATTTAATGCATCGGTCTAGCTTCTGGATCAGCATCCCCCTTCTGCAGTCCAGCATCCAACCAAGAAATTACAGTTTAGCTCAAAAACTCAGGCTGATGGATGACTCCTTTGGACTCTTGAAGCTTGTTAATTCTGTAACAGTCTCTGGACACAGATAGACAATTTGCAAGGTGTCTAGGACACGGGGCAAAGGAATTATCAAAAATCCCAAGCTAAACCAGTTACAATATTTTTCTGTTTAGTACAGTAATTCAGGACAAGCTGTGAAAAAGATTTAGGGTACCTTAATACTACAGATACATAAAAACTGAAATCTTGCCATTTTTGGCATTTGGTTTGTTGGCTCTGAAACAAGAAATGCTACTGTACTATAGAATACTATAGAACAGTATCACTTCATGCACAGGCAAGTGAACAAGTCAACAACCTAGTAACTTAGGCCTGAAACAATTTTATTTTGTTTTGTTTTTTACTTTTATTTTGATATTCTGCCAAATTCATTATGTTCTAGAACATGAGGGCTGGAAGTCACAAGTTAATTTCAAGACCATACAAAATAAAAAAGTAAAATCAGTGAAAGCATTGTGGGTTTTTTATATGCCCTGAAGCTCACATTCTTAACATATTTCTGAAAAAAACCCAAGGAAAACAGTTTTGGGGTTTTCTTCCCAGCAGGAACATTATCTGGAATGAGCAAAAGAACACCTTATAGCTTTCTGGCCAGTAAGAAAATGCAAGAGTTGTGGACAACAGCTTTCTAGCGTCCAGTCCAACACGACGTTCAACTGTATACAGATAATAAAACTTCAGCACTCAGATTAAGACAGATTCAATGCTAATTTCTGAAACAGGCCAGAGAAATCTAATTTTTATTCAAATTAAAAATATATCGACCTACAATCCCCCTGAATTCACCTGGAGATGGGTTAAACAGATAGAAACCAGTTTAACTGGTCAGGGGTGTTTCTCCAGTCTGTCTCTTCTCTACAAGTGGTCAGTACCACCGTGCACCCCACCAAAGGCGCAGCTCCCACCTGCACACGGGGCCAACATCTGGGTGCATAATATCGCCTCTTTCCTTGATAAGGAGATGGAGGCATGCGGGCACAAAAGCAGCTCTGCATGCTTTGACGGCTCTGCCTGCCTGAGCTATGCATACTGTCCAGTGCAGACACAGTTACCGAAAGATGAACAGACACAGAACTTTTTTTCCTGAAGAAACCCAGCTTCACTCAGGCAAGACAGACACACAGTGGAATCTATGATCCAGTGCAACCCCTATGGTTTCGGATTCGATACCAGAAGCTGCAGCAGTCAGCGATATATTTTAACAGAAGTATATGACAGTTAATTTATTAGACCACTGATCTCAAACTTTGATCTAATTAACCCTATCAACCTTCACGATTTCTTATGTGCCACAAAACTTCAATGTGAATAACTAAACAGAATGCTGCTTTTATTTCTCCTTTCCATGGGACCACAGCTTTGAAATGCCACTGTTCAGAGCTGTCTCCTTCAAAACTTAAAAAAAGTCCTCTTATAAAGCATGAATATGCTAATACACAAATCCTGTTATGAGAAAACTAACTACTGAGATTACAGTCTTGCCTGGATTATCCAGCTTTTGGGAGGAAGAAGTCACAAAGCTGATCACTCAAAAACATCAGGGGTCTGAATGACTGGACTATGAATGACTTAAGAGACCTGAAATAACCACACTGTCTGAGAAGAACATGTTTTATTCCTCTCTCATGCATGGGAATGCAGAGCATTGAAAACAGACATGCTTATCACTAGCATTAGTTGGAAATAATTCTGATGCAGAACTGAAATCTTGTTTTAAGTGACAGAAACAATCCTCGCAAAAGGCTCTTCCAGGGGATGAAAAAAGAACACTATAGCTTAGATGTAAAACCATTCCTCCTGAACAGTGTACTGGCCACCTTAAAGCTTTCATTCTTTTCAAACTAAGGCAGTAGCACTCATAAGACTCAAACCCTGAAAAAAATGAGTATTTTCTTCTGTGAAGCTGTCACTTAAGCACACAGTACAAAATGCAAAAAACCTCCACAAAAAAAAAGCCCCTAAGCTGTCATATGTTCTCAAATTATTTATACTGTCAAATGTTCAGAAAATTGTTTACCTGCATATTTTGTGGTGTTTGATTCATCCATGGACCAGAAGCAGTGATCAAAGGCAAACACCTGTAGAAGCACATAAGATGAAAATTAGGAACTCTGGCTACAAGACATTTCTCAAAGCAGTACAAATCCATGACTGTTTAACTGCAGTTAGGCTTACTGTTTCTATGGATCCTAAATCAGAACTGTAAAAAGGCTTCATCAGCAGGAATAATTTTGGGAAATCTTAATAGCTGCAGAACCACAACACTTCTTTTCTAGCTCCATTATACACAATACTGCTTACTGTATCCCTTATTACAGATTTCAAAGCACAGTCAAAACCCAATAATTTTCTCCACTCTTCTCCACGCACTAATGCTGACAAAAGTTTCTGCCAACAGTAATGAAACAGCACCAAAAAGACTCAATATACAGAATTTGGTGAGATGACTACTTAGCAGACATCAATATAAGATGCACAAAAGTTTTACCACATATTGGACTTCTAATGTTCAAAGAAGAGCATTACTACTTTCAAGCCCTATGAAGCAAATAAATAGTATCAGATCACCTGCCTAAAATAAAGAGTACAGTATTGGATCTCAGTAGAGGAAGCTCAAAAACTACAAATAGAAAATACAACTCTATTAAGCAAGCTATCAGAGCCTTCTCTCATGAAAAGACTAAATATCATTTTAGTCAAGACTTCTGGCTGAGTAGAAATTGAATGAAATTCGATGTTGTGCTCCTGAAATAGTGTCCTGTAAAACTACTTAACATGTTGGGATTTGATTTAAGTTACTTCTTTGCATTTCAGAGAGGTTAGTGTATTTTTATACACTATATTATATATATATAATATTTTTGTTTTGACAGCTTTATACGGCCACAAACACACTTCAAGCTGCAGTGTATTTTTTACATTTTACCATGGTAAACTGACTGTGGATGAGTTAGTGATACAGATTCTGTTTATATTTTTTCTTGGGGGGGGGGAGGAGGTCCCAAGAGATGGGGGAAAAAACCAAACAACCCTTCTCTATTAAAACTTTGCCTGGGCCAAGATTTTCTTTATCTGGTCCTCCAACAGCTGACCTCCTTAGTGAGACAAACCATGAAAGTCGATGTAGAGCAAGCGCCACAGGCTTTATTAGCAGAAACGCCAAATTCCCTGTGACACAAACCCTGAAGTGAAGAAAGAAGATGGATCATTTCCTTTTGGCTTTTGGGGATGTAGAACATCTTGGATTCCCTGCTATTGCAGAATTACTTTGCAATCTAATCTATATATTTATTGTAACCTAACTCTTCCCAAAATGACTGTTGCTGCAAATATTCCGGAGGATAAAACCAAGTGGCACAGTAACCTCACCTTCTTCTCCTTCCCCAAATTAATGCAGAACACATCAAATAGGCTGAGAGAAGACTCCATACTGAGACAACATTTAGCTTACAAGAGTGAAATGCGTTCTGGAATTCCCTTCTGAAGGGAAAACAAACAAACAACCCCCCCCATAATTCTAATAATCTAACAGGGAGGTCTGAGTCACCTCCTGCAGCACAAATAGAGCCAACATCATGAGTCAGAACATCCCCTGATGTGACTGAGTCCAAGATGTAGTTTTGCCACTGAACTGCAAGCAGAATGCAGGGGTTACTTCACCTTATCTTCAGATCTCCACATAAGCAGAGAGCATTTTAAATTACTTCTGTGCATTTGTTCATTGTGCTTCAAATCTGAGCATAAAAAACTCTGTCATTAATAAGAATGCTCTAACCCTTTTCCTAACTTTTCTAGTCCAAGAACTACTGCTTCTCTTCTCACATTCCACTTCTACAGAAGTTTTCCTCACAAGACTTGGTAACGATACCTAATTTTGCAGTGATCAAAAAGCAAGCAGTTCAATTATAAAAAAAACAACCAATCACCCAACTGTAAGGATCCAAATCTACCAGTTTCAAGTGGGAAGAATGGCTAAGCGCTGTCTGCAGTGGATCACACAGCCCGGTTAAAAAGGTTACTCAGCCATACATGCTCATGTGTAATGACTTAAATGTCAATACAGAAGTACTGCAGGCCAATTTAATCTATTGTCCTACACATTTTCCCCTTGGTTAACGTGGAAAATCATGACAGGATTGTTCAATGACTCCTAATTTAAACACTGATCTTGCAAAGAGACTTCAAAAATTAAAACATGTTCTCAGAGCCAAGTGTTTGTTACAGAAAAGCAGTTTTTATTTGGATTTTTTTTAAAGGTAAAAATTGGTCAGACTGATTTTGAAAAATTCAAAAATAGTTATGCAATAGAGGAAGAAAATGATATCTCAAGACAACCCAAATATAAATATAGCATTTTAGTATGTTTTTATACTAAACATAAAGTCAGGGCATGGACTTGGTTTATTTATAAAATTTGTTCTGGAAAACTGCCAAATCCTTCTAATAGAAGTAACAAGATTACTTTTTTTAAAAAAAAAAAAAAAGTCTCAGGCAAAAAAGTGGAAGCTGCTGGGGCATGCACTACCTGCAAAACATGTAGAGCAACTGCAGTAAAACTCCCCTCTCCATTAAAACAGGTGGACAAATGTTTAGAAGTTACTTTGGTGACGACAAAACAGCAACCTTGAACATTTGCAAAAACATTAATTTAAGGAAGCATCCAACCCAAGCGATTTTCAAGACAACTCAGACCTTTGGGAAAACAGATTCCAAATGCAAGAATTAACAGAATAAGAAATAAGGCATACAAGCGCAAGAAATTTGGTCCCAATCAGTGAGGCTCTTCCTCCACAAATACATAATGAAGGCATTTTATGGCCAAACCTGAACAGTGACCCCTTTGGTCATCTTTTCTGTACAAAGGTGACACTCCAGTTTATATTTTCCTGACCTGCAGAACGTGCAGTCCCAAGAAGAACGTGCAAGCATACTTGGGGTCAAGATACAGAACTTAAGTTATGATGAGTAAGAAAAATCCCTCTAAGTCTCATCTAAGATGCTCCCTTCCTTCTCCCACCTTCAGTGATTACTCTTCCTTGAAAATGAAAATGGTGCGTATTACTTTTGATAGGTATATGCCGAATAATAATTTTTTTAAATAATTTTTTTCTCCCTAAGATCCATTTCCCTGAAGAAGGTATTAAACCCTCTGTCATTACGACTATCAAAGCTATCAGAAACTGTTAATGCTGAAGTCTCAGACTCAGTAGCTAATTCTCAAACTGGGCATTACTGGGCACTGAAAGTGCCTATTTTGCTTTTTGAAGAAAGCAACAATCTTTACCAACTTATATCAAAACTGTGTCAACTAACTGTACCAAAACTGCTATTGAAATGTATTTGAACAGAGATCTGTGAGGGCGGCGAGGCGCTGGCCCAGGCTGCCCAGAGCAGCTGTGTGTGCCCCATCCCTGGCAGTGACCAAGGCCAGGCTGGATGGGGCTGGGAGCAGCCTGGGCTGGTGGGGGGTGTCCCTGCCCATGGCAGGGTGATGGGAACTAGGTGATCTTTAAAATTCCTTCCAACCCAAACCATTCTGTGATTCCATGATCTGTGACAAACAGAACTTTTTAAACTTCAAGCAACCTCTGCGAATTAATTTTGAAGTACATTTTGGAAAATCTATTCCATTTAGGCATTTTTAACATTAAAAGAAAAAAATGCAAATATTTTTTTGTTTGAAACTCAAAGTTTAAAATTGCTACCTGTATCTCCACTAAGATTTCTTGAACTTTCAGTTATTCTTCTAAGAATTTTGAGTAAGTCTCTGTGGCTCTGTGGATGAGTATTCCTGCTTTCCTACTGCTCTGATGTCAATCCCATAGCCGCTGTACCAGGAAGCTTAACGTATCTTCAGAAGGTAAGCAAAATGGGAAAACCACAGAAGACAGGTGTACACCTACTTCAAGTGTCTGCAGAGGCTGGCATTCAACCACAAGCAGACGTAAGTTCACACAGGTGTTGGCCAGTTCTCACAACCAGACCCAAAATTATTCTGGGCTTGTAAATTATAGCAGGAACTAACAAACAAGCATTAAAATTTTCTCATTTTTGTAAGATTCTATACTTCATAATTCAGCCTAGCTTCTCAAAGAGAAAGCTAGATAAAAGGAAGCTGCCAAGATCCTGCTAGATTAAGGTAATGGCTTCTAAACCAAAAACTTTGAGTGGAGCTAAGGGATCAGCTGGGTGGTTTTTTTTCCCCAGCTCTATTATTCCAGTGTTTAACATAGCATAGTATTTTCAGTGGTGGTGTGATGGTTGTAAAAAAGCTTGGACATTGCATTTTAGACATCTAGAAACAGTCAAATAACAGACAGAACTACAAGTAATGGAATGTGACTCACCAGGACGGATCTTGCCTAATTGGAAGTCCCCAGTGAAAATATAAGCTTGAGTATGTACTTGTATATTCATTAAAAGAATTCTAACTCACAAGCACAAACATAGAAAAATGGAGAGTTATGAGAAAAAATTAGCCAGGAGTGCTAGATCCTGGTACTAATGTATCCAGAGTCATTGTTAGCGTGCTCACTACCATAGATATAAGTTATGTAGGCCATTTCTAGGTTATAGAGAACAATACTTGCAGTGTTAATAACCATTAGAAATTAAAAAAAAGACTTGTTCTGGTAACCACAACCTTTCAGTAAAGAAAAGATACAGGGCTTTTTTTCAGATTTTTTTCAGCAAATACCTACAGCAGTTTAAAGACAGCTGTTGGTTATTATTTTGCCAAGGAGGCAGCTAAATGTTATGGCTATCACAGCAAAACAAAGTGATGCAGCTCTACACATCCACCACATCAGTGAAAAAATCTGGAATTTTGTCTCAAATTTACCTATACCCATAGCTTAAAATGATATTGCACATTTTAAACTAGAAGCCATTGTGCCTGACTGCTACACACCAGTAACTTCTCACAGAATCAGAAAACAGCCAAGAGTAACTCACATTTTAAATAGCCAAAACAATATTCTGCAGAACTAATTTTTATTAAAGCCCCTATAATCAATGGCTTGAAGAATCAATAATTTTAAGGGTTTATGCATGCAAGTATACTTCAGTGAACCACCTACAGGTAATGACCAACACACCCAATATTAGCTACTTGCCAGATTAAGACAAATGACATAATTAGTTTAGAAAGGAGTCTAATTTCACATTCATTATTAGTTGTTTTGAAGCCTAATCCTCAGTATAGACTAGAGTCTGAGGCTTCCAGCATTTAACAGTGCATTACCCAGACGGAACATAATCCCTAACATACTGTCTGAGTAGCTATAAACCACTGTGAATGCATAGCTAACATTCAATAGCCATTTCTATCTGACCCACAGATTGCCAATTAAGTATGTTTTGTTTTTACAAAAAAAAAAGGTATGCTGGACTGGTGCAGGTATCGCTTACGCAAGTCTCAGTGAAGCAGTCTGACTTGTAGAGTGACCTACAGGGCTACCTGGTTGCTAAAATAAAAGCAAGGGAGAACTGAGGAAGGGAAATCTTCATTCACCAGGCAGCTCTTCCTACACCCCTAGTACAACTGCTGATGGAGGTAAGTGGTAAAGCAGATACATTAGGAAATGGCAAACAAAGTCTACAGCAGTAAGCTTAATGTAAATGGAAGTCAGAGAACCCAGGGTGGGGTGGGGATGGAGCTGGTCACTGTATGACAGGCGCAAGACCTACCACAGGCCTGAAGAAGCACGGGCAGAAATCTGAGGGAGGCCTAGGGCACAGCTTGTAAATCTCAGCTCAGAATAGCCATTTTACCTTTGTCACAAAATTACACTAGAAGCCCAAGATTAGTAATATAGCTCACGTTAAAATAGAGTTTGTTCCATTCTTCCCTGCCTATTGGGAGTAACAATAGTAATACATGTCAGTTACTGAGATGCTGGCATCTTCTGACACTTAAAAAAATCATTCAAAACAATAGATATTTGAATTATATATTTAAATGCGCACACACATAAAATAGCTGTCTGAACCATAAAGTACATAGATATCCATGTAAGACAGATCTATGGATCAATATCCGTCCCAATTTCTCTTCCCAGAAGCCCTACAGAATGCTCTGCTACACCTGCAGAAGTCACGTCAGACTTGCACGCACTGCTTCTTGAAGATCTACAAACCAAAGAAAATAATGTAAAATAAAACCTTACTCAGAGCCAACTACAGCTTTCTGCTGTGAAAAGTACTATCCAAAAGAGACAGAAAGAATAAAGTTATCATTAGATTGCCAAAGCAAAATACCAATACAGTGTTTTGCATGTGCTGACAGGTAGTTCACGCAGTCCTTCCACCCCATCATTGCTACCAGCCCTGTACCAATACTGTATTTGTTATCCCAGTAAAGCTCCTTCTCTATCCTTGTCTCTCCCTTCCCTTGCATTCAAACACCACAGAGAACCTTTTCTAGACAAATTCCAGTGCACTTTGGCCACTTTTACACAAATTAATAAATTTTTGAATATCATCAATTACAAATAAGAAGAGTTTGTTTCTTACTAGATGTATTTTGCCATCTTTTAAAAACAGTATTTTAAGTCTTAAGTAGAATTATGTGCAATTAAATGTTTTACACACAATACTTATTTACTCTTTCAAATGTTTTTATGAATTCATTAAAATCATGGTTTGTTCTGGTCACAGCTTTATGTCATCTGCCTTGCCTGCATGTTAGTTGGATTAAAATGTATTCTTCTGTAATGAAGTCTTTAACTGAGAAGTATAAGGGATAGATTTTTTAAAAAAAGATGTGTTTTCCTTTATCAAAACTGTGTTGATCACATACTGTGGTAACACCCCCAACACTTCTGCATTGCTCAACATTTTCAAGCAGGTACAAATGCAAAAAGAAACAAAATACTTACCTTAGGTGGTTTTCTAGATGATTGGGAAAAAAATAAAAATAAATCGGCAGCGATGATGAGAAGCACGGATACACCATTCACATAAGGGGAAGGGAGGAAAGAAAAAGAAAAGAAACAGTGTCAGTGTACATCATCACTATAACCTGAATATTTTTTTGTAATCCACAATCCATTTAAGAATAATCAGATCAGAAGATATTTATGTAATATACCACAGATATTTTTTTTTAACCAGCAATTACTTTATTACTAATGCAGCCCCACATGAAAAAGAAAGGAAAATGTCAGATTCCTTATAGGTATAAAAATCTAACAGCACTGAGTTCCAGAAGGAAGACAAGCATCTGTTTTGTCATGGAACTCAAAACACCTTTGGTGGCAAACAAACTGAGCCTGCAAACTGGCAGACCAAGGTGCGAGGGTGAAGTCGTGCTGACTTTAGCAGTGCTACCTGCATGCAAGACCAAGGTAAGAGTCAAACAAATGTTTCTTGTAGGGATTACAGAAGTGTAAAGAAAAACAAACCTGTGTTTTCCCCAGCCACTGAAAACCTACGCAAAGCACAGGAAGCCAATGCAAAACCACCATTACCCTTCACACACAACTCCAATGCATGCTGACAGAAACAAAACAGAAACAACAATCCCCCAAACCAAAGACACCAGCTCAGAGTACTTTAACTTGTCCTTAAGTGCTTTTATGCTTATGCGGGCAGCCATATGGCCACAAAGTAAATAAATCAGTTCAGGGTTTTTTGGTGGGATTGGTTTCAACTGAGATTGCTGCCCTGTGTCACTGTGCAGCCCTGTGCTTGCTAATGCCAGTGCAAGAGAGGAAGCAAAAATATGGTGCAGAATTAGACTGACTTAGGCCATTCATGAAAATTACAACCTCAGGCATATGTCTAAATTACGTATTGACATAAGCCTGAAATGATACACAGAAGAAATTTCCACTTGCTCTTCCTATCAAGAAAAAAAAACACACAAATGTGGATGAAGAGAAAACACAACCAGAAAAGTCTACAGACAAAACAGCACAAGCAGAGAACACAGTAAGATAAGGAGATGGATTAAAGCTCTGTAACTACCCAGCAACTGACACACTACGCAAAAATCAGATACCACGAGGCTACGGCCTCAGTGCAGAACACACACGCTCTGACTCCAGCAAGGCAAAGGGGATAACACTTGGAGCAGTTCTCTTAGCAACCCACAACACAACAGCTCAGCAAAAAGACCTGAAAACACACAAACCCACAAACACATCTTACACAATTTTTTCTGCTTACTCTCAGCTCATACCTTAGATGGCACGTCTGTGTAAACTAGAATTTACATAGCTGGTACACGGTACTAGTCTAATGCAAATACACTTTACCTCTGAGCCAAACCACTCATGCATTGCAGCTTTACCCTGTCATTAACAATGGCTGCACAGGCTCAGCTCACTGCTAGCTCATGTCCAGGTGGCTCAAGAGCACATTCTGCACAAGTTCTATCTAATTGAAAAATTCATTTAGCTGTACCTTGAATATTTTTTACTTTAATAAATTTTCAGATGTGATGAAAGTCCAACGTTATTAGCTTGTCTAGCCAGAGTCCCAGCACCAGCTGTAAACTTCCAGCTCTACTTGGAAGAGAAGTTCCTATCCCAGGAAGTCATCCAAGTTTTTTTGGACAGCTTTTAAATACACTCGTGTCTTGAAAAATAATTCCAGAATACAACAGCTTTCCACAGTAATTCCTGATAGATTGCTGTACAAATTCAGCAGAAGCCCTAAACAGTTTAACTGATGTAAAAACCAACAGAATGTTAATCAACTGCTTCTTTCTGAGATCATTCTTAGAAACCCCAGTTGGAAAAGGTACAGAACATCACTGAAGTAAAGAAATGGTTTGACACATTTCTTAAGATATTTACTCCAGCAGTGTAAGCCACTACCTTTTAGGGAATTTCCTCTGATGCCTATTTTAAGAAAAGCATAATAGCAACTTTTTAAACTGCTGGTGGACAGCAGAGCTTCCCAGTTGGAAGCCAGATGTTCATCACCGATCTCCTGGATTTCAAAGCACAAGGAGCTGCTCCAAACTCTTTGGCTATTGAGACCAAACTAGGAACACCAAAAGTCACCTGCTAGCAACACCAGCACCAGTAAGATCAAGGGTTTCTGGAATAAGTCAGCTATATTGGCTCGCAAGATAGATTATTTTTTTTAAGCTATTTGGAAATTCCAGCTCACTGTAACCATTATCCTGGCAGTGATTCAGATGGAGACACTCCGAAACATTTGCTTCAATCAAAGAACCCAGACTAATAAAGAACTGATTACCATAAATCACATCTGTAGCAGCTTAAAGATATGCTATAAAACCTGCATTAGCCTCAATCAATTTTTCACGTAAGTTTTTGGTTTGCCTTTTTTTTATTATTATTAGTACATGCTTCATGGTTTCTTTCCTTCCCCAGAAGCCAGCAGTTTTCAGCTTCATAAATAATTGAGTTTGTCTCAATTTTTACCAGACACTGACCATGCAAATGTGATGATTTAGTGTCACAGCTGGGGCTGGGGAGGGAGGGACAACAGATCACGGAAATATAACAATTGGAATTTTTATTTCCCAGAATTTTTAATTCCATGTCTAGTCATCCATGGTGTCAACAACAACATGCAGGCACACCTTTTGAATGACAATAAAAATCTCCTCTAAAGTGGACAGTTCGTACACTTCAGGAAATTATCAGAGTTACCTAACCTTGTAATGCATCTACACCACAGCAGATTTTGGTTTAACCTGACGACGAGCATCTTCCATCTGCACACTCGGATGGAAGACTGACTTCTCTCACATGCCTAGAACTCAAAACCAAAGTAAATACCACCAACAGCCTGACAAATATTCTCACAGGTCAGAGGCAAAGTATGAATTTCAATGACCACAAAGAGCACTGAGCTTCTGAACTTCTTCCTGTCTTTGCCCTTAAGTCATTCTGACTTTGGTAAAATATCACTAGAATAATTTTCTACCTTTACTGAGCAGTATGCCTGCTGCAGCCACCTACTCAGGCTTTAACTTTCACTGCAGCACTAAGCCTCTCCTGTCCTGCTTGGCTAACACACATCAAGTTCACAGAGTGCATAGCCACCTGAAATCTCTATCCAGATGGAGAAAACTAGTTTCTAGAAAGCTCTGTGCTAATGCAAACTGCATTATTCCCTGTTGTCTCTTGCTAAAACTAAACTCATAATGCTTCTCACGTTTACTAAGAGAAGTGATTAGCAAAATGTCAGTTCTCATGTTCTGTGCTAGAACATGAATAAGAAGGCTTCTTGACGGCATCCATATTTTCTCTCTACCGTCCACCCACTGCCTGTGACAGCACACAAGGAGTGTGCTTTGCTAGTAGTTTAACAGCAGCAAAGGTTGTTTCTTCTTTTCCTCCCCACCCACCCCCACCCCACCCCCTCTTTTTTTTAAACTACCTACACTATTTCTCCTTCTCTGGAGACAAAACTCACCTTGACACGATTCTGTGCATGCTCTAGGCAAACTTGCTTTAGCAGGGAGGTCCCTTCCAACCCTGACCATTCTGTGACTTCATGGAAGCCTCCCTTTGTCACACAAAAAGTTAATATAAACTGGCATTACATATTCTGACTAGAAAACTAGGCCCATGCAATAGGAAGCCACAGAAGACACTCTTGCACTGCGAGCATCCAGAAGTAGACGATATTGCCATCAAAGACTTAATAATTTTCAGAACTTGCACCTGTTTTAGTCCCTTAGCAAGTGTTGTCAGCATTCCCAACCAAACGTCACTTCCACCAGAAGGAAGAACATTTTATACATCAAAAATCTTGAAAGAATTGTTTTTTCTTTTCCTTCCATATAATGTGGTTTCACCACCCCACCCATCCCCAATCAAGAAAGTCACCTTCAGGAGGGCCAAGGTACATTTAAAAATGAGAACGTAGGTGTACAATCAGGTACTTCACATTGAAGAAGACAAGGCATCTTTGAAAAACAGGTCTTAGATTCTTCAGAACAACATCCACACAGCCCAATTCATCCCCAATTCAGCTGTGCTAAGAAGCCAAGTAGGTCATAGTTGTACTATAATTAGTTCACATTTTGGAAAGTATTTGGTGAATTCTCTTCCTTTCTCACAACTAGTTAATGAAGATGAAGCAATAACAACTGGCTACATAAGCAACTGCACATAGTATCTAAACCAGATGATGAATGAACCACAGGACTTTGGCAGCTTGATCTTCTAAGCTGACTACACCAGAAATCATCAACTAAGACATCTGAGCTTGAAATACCTTTTTGCTCTTGTCACATGTCCAACCACAGCAAATTCATAGTACTCGCTGTTTTCCCTAATATATAATTAAGTATTTACATGTAGTGGCTATATAATCATCGATGTACTCCTCATGATCATGGGTCAAAATAATTACTACAAGCAACTACCAACACTAGAAAAGGGAGGGAAGCCTTCAGGTTTTTATATGATGAATTGAAAAATCAAATGCTCTTTCCTCTGTAAGCATAGAGTCGAGCACATTGAAAAGATCATCCCAACAGATAAAATCAGGTTTTTTTACATTCCGCTACTCCAGCATCTCTGGAATCTAAAGACCAGCTATTCAAAACAAATATTATAGTATTTTTTAAGTGGTTTTAAATTTTTTGTTATTTTTTTGGCATCAGGCTGCCCGACAACTCAGGCTGGGAATATCCCCAGCAGTGCATGTTTGCCTCACTCCAAGGCAGTGTGCAAGGGAACAAACCAGTGGTAGGACCATCATAATGGATCAAAGTAATTGTACTGTTTGTTTATCCAAATATATAAAGCTTTCAGAGTGGCTGCAGCACAGACAGCAGACATTGAGCACTACCCCCACAAACGGCGTAAATTATGTAGAAGCAAAGAGATGCTGTTTCTCCTATCTTTCACAGTACGGTCACACAGCTCTAGGACCCTTCGTTGTCTCATGGTTTATCACTGCAGGCTGATACATGAAGGCTTGATACCAAGCATCTTAAAGAGCATGCCTATATATTATTAATGGGCACTGTACTCAACAGAAGCACCTACCTAGAAAAAGATCGTGGTCTGTCACAGTTAACAGTTTCAGATGACAGTGTACCTCAAACTACTGGCAATACACGATTTTCTCTACAAAGAGCACAGAAAAAGAACATTTATTTGCCCATTTCCCCCTTCTGTTTTCTAAATGCAGTAGATCAAAGGAATGTCAGGGGCAATGCCCTTAAAGAGAACTGTGTCCCATCTTTGTGCTTGGCTGGGGCACCTCCTGTAGAGCTGACTAATGAACTGGGCATCACAGTTCAATACTAGGATTCCTGGAGGAGTTACTTTACATCCTGTATGAGCACACATACATACACAAATATAGATAATTAGTTATTTTATATTCTTGCATAAGGCATATCTGTTTAACCCTCCTACCCAGCAAGTCTGTTCTATAGATGACAAAATCCCTTGAAGGACAGCAAAAGAAAAACATTTTCACAAGCAAAGCAATTTGAAGAAGTGCCTGCCTAATAAAGTAGTAGCTCATGATAATCAAGAAACACCACCAGAAACAGATGCATACGATAAAAATGATAAAAATAACATCGCACTCTCACACTTTATGGAAACACTGTCTCAGGAAGCTGTGCTACTCATTGCAAACCCACCATATGGAAAGAGAGAAAAGTCAGACACTGAAATCAGAATGACAAATCCTGCAGTGCAAGTTAAGTAAAACAGACATTCAGTATAAGTAGTGACTTCCATGACACAAAAACCTAGAAAATGCCTGGATATTTCATGTAACAAGGTTCCACTCCAAGAACTTCTGTTCATTCACTACAGAAATGATAAACTAACTCCACCACCACCACCACCCCCCAAAAAAAAAGTTATGAAACCAACACAACCTCATTAAAATAAGTGAAAGGCATTATATTCTGACATTTACAAGATGGAAAACAGAAAGTGACAACTGCCCTGGAGTACCACAAGTCCCTAACTTGCCTTCAAATTATTTTTACTGCCCAAAGCATTATTATTTCAATGCCAGCAATTTTGACGTGAAGTTCAAGTGGTTCTAATCTTTACACAGAAGCCTTGGTGTTCATATAAAAACAACTTTTACTGACAGCCTGAAAAAGAGCTGATACCTGTCCTGCATGCAACAGCACGCCACTCTCAAATCAGCAATCAGCTTAGGAGAGCAGCCACCGCCCACAAGCAGAAAATGTTATCACTTTGCTAGAAAGTTCACTAAAAATATAGTAATTCTCTGTCTATTCTCCTACATAAAAATTAAAAAAAAAAACTCATTGCAGTTTGTTTCATTTTACTGAAAAGGCAAAAACTGACTAAAATTCTCATCCTGCTCTGCCATAAAAGAACTCAATCCTGAGAGCTGAGACCCCATCCAGAACTACCACATTAAATAATCTATTCTCCCCAAGTCTTTAGCCATACTCATTCAATACTTATCCAAGACTGTAGTTATTGTAATGAAAACCTGCTACACCTATTTAAGTACAGCATAACCACAATCAAAGTATATTAAGCTTGTTCTTATTAACATCTAACATAACAAAACAGCAAAGAAAGGCAAGTCTACCTAATGATTCCTATTAATGATAGTTATGCTACCAAATACCCCTGGTCCTTTTGAAACAGGTTCTTTTTCCCTCCTTTCCAATAAAACTGATTGCAAAAGAGTCTAAATAAGAAGATTTTTACTAACTAATCAGGATAAGGAAAAGAGGGAGGGGAAAAAAAAATCCAGTCTCTGAAGCCAAGCTCTATTAGTTCTTAAGACTAGTCTCGAACGAGTCTTAGCCTGAATGCAACGCAACGGCTGTCAGGGCAAACATACTGTAGTTCTGGAATGTATGTGGAAACACATTCTAGAAATGTTAGTAAAATTACTGTGGCATTTATTAGGCAACCGTTATTCTTAGCCTGTTGCATTTATTACTAGTGTTCTCGAGGAGAACACCACCCCAAGCATTAACTGGCATTTCAGCTCTGTGCCAGCTCTGTTGACTCTGACACCCACCCACCCAGTCACTTGGGTTAGCTACTTGCGCTATTAACTACCTCAGTAAGTCTCCAATGTTAACGGAAAACGTTCCCTTTCAACACTACTGCTCCCTAGAAACTCATTCAGAAATGCCATCTGTAAAAACCATCAAAACACTAAGCTGTAGTGAAGATATACCCCTTGTGCAGGTCATGTTCAAAGCTATTTGAAAAATATACTGCTATTTTATCACTGTATACAGCATTTATTGCAAGACAAACTGCTGGAAGAAGGGTTCGCCAGAGTCAAGAAGACGCTCAATATGAGTTATGCATCTTGCTCAACTTTATTAGTTTCTAACACTACTTATATAGAACCAATACATATGCACATTCGTAAAGCAGAAATATAATTGCTTAGTAGTCTCTAAATGCACATGGTTCTCACACCCCTAATTATCATGACTAAAATAAGCATTCTATCCATGTAGCTAATTGTGTTGCTGTGCTTCAGCCTTGTAGTTTGTTACTCCCTATTTTCCCATACCGGTCCCTATCTTTCTTGGCCCTGCACCTGCTTTCCCAGCAGCTGTAGCCTGTTACAGCCACGGCCTGTTGGCACAACATAATTACTTGGTCTCCGGATTCAAGAGTAGCTCAAGGCTACCTTTCTTGTTAACTTCAGCACAGCAACTTCAGTACAATTCTGATTACAGGCCTATTCTAATACCAGGCCTGGATTGTGCAGATCTTCAGAGATTCTAAGGCAATGCTTCTGCAGCCATTCTTCTACAACAAACCACCTTCAAATGTATCTGAAGGAAATCTGATAAGCAATACAGCAATTAATAAATTAAATTTGACTTTGTTAGTTTGCCTGGTCAAAATGCAAGCGTTACAATTTGCTACAGAGATACAAACAGCGAATAGCAGCTTCGCTGACGATGGTCAAGACAGAAGATCTCTAGTCAGTGGAAAGACTACAGGAAGGATGAACTGTAGATGTTATCTGAGTAACTGGATCTGAACCTTGGTTGTAACACCTTATCTCAGTATGTGGAAAAAAGAAAAAAATGAGAAAAAAATCACTTTTTGCTGAGCGGTAAGCATATTCTTTCTTATTCAATCAGCACAAGAATATAGTTAAGAAGTCACTGAAGGTGTTTGTGCAATGCACATGTTCAGGCTGGACAACAGGCAAGAACCCCCAAGTCTCACAGTCACATTCCTTTACCACAACAGGGAAAACTATCATTCAAATTTCATCTACTTTATGTTACTAATGAGATATCAGAAGAGATGCTAATCAGGCTTGACACTTCATCTTTTCACGCAGCTCTGCAAATGTATGTTAGCATTCTTTAGATTTAACAGTAGCACGAAAAAGTTGTCTGACATGCAGCAAAATTCACAAATCACTATTTCTGTTTCATCCTAGCTTATGTTTTTAGTGATGTGAATATTAAGTGAACTTGGAAAGAAAATACTGATTGTTAATTTGTATCAAAAAAAAAACTTTCCCCAGGTTTGATGGCAATACACATTGGCATAGCAATTTCCATCACTTCACTAAAAGTATGTTGCAGAAGAGAGTCTATCTCAGCTGGCTGCCACACCAGCTATTTTGGTGACTTTGAGAAGACATTATTTGCTTTAACAGACAGCATTAAAAACTGCTACCATTTGCCAGAAAGTGGACACTATGCAGAGAAAAATGAGGATGATTCATGGGATAAGAAAAGGTTATTGTATGGAACAATACACTAAGAATGTAAACTCACATCAGCTCTACATAAATAGACGAAGTGAGGAAGGTCTCCTGACTGTTGCAGGACTAACACCTAAAAGTACTGAGGAGACTTTATTCCTGTATAGCACTCATACAATTAAGATCTCTATAGAGATCTCTTCACTGATCTCTACAAAGCTTAGGCAGTAATCTAGGTAGCTCTAGTAACCTAGCATCCCGTGAAACGAACCACAAAAGTTACCCCAAAGGCTAGAAAAATTCTTCAGTGTATGCTCCAAGTTTATCAGTCAACAAAAGGAGAACTGCCAAGTCAGCTAACAATCTTCACTGAGAGAGGACATCAAGCACTAAGTTACTGAACCTAGCCGGCAAAAGCACAACCTGAACTCATTTCTAGGATCCAAGAATAGATAATTTCCAGCAGAGAAGGGTGGCAACTGCAATGGCACTCAGATTTTCCATGAGGGCTTCAGACAGATGGTAGATGCCTTCCTGGTAAGCACCAGAGAGGTAAACGTGTTACTGGGCTGAATACCTTGCCAGAGAACACCCCTATACAGCAGGGGCGGTGAAACCAACACATTTTAATGGACTCCCCCTTCCCCAGTAAGCCGTGAATTTGTGATGGTTTGTATAAACATTATGTTGCTTTGAGCCACAAACATTTCCTTCTTTTACAGCAAAGCTTACAGGCCAGACCTCCCTAGCAGGCATGATGTTACGCATGTAGTTAAACATGCACTTGGCAGTAATGACAACCACCTCCTCACCACGTGCCACGCAGTAAGGCATAAATGGGAGGAGTGACAAACACTCCGGACTTCTTTGCAACCACTACAACTAGCACTGTGGAAAAATAAACAAGATCCGTAAATTTTACCGGACTGAAAAATGATATACACACCACTTATGTACAACAAAATCGGAAATATTTAGACCTGTAGCAACAATAAGGGCCTAACATCTTTCCAGGGCTAAAAAAAACAGAGATCATTTTATGACTGAAATATATTACCTTAACAGATCACAGATTAAAAGACCCAAATGATATTCCAATCCAGTACTATGCAAATGCTTTTTCTAGATAGAACTGTATCCTAAATGGTTGAATTAATGTTCTCAAGAAAGCCTGGCTTTACATGCTGCAGGACAGAACTGGGGGGCAAATTTAAAAGAAAAAAAAAAAAAATAGAAACAGGAGCCTTTTTCCCATGAGGCTGAGAGAGCTGGCACTGTCCCACCTGGAGAAGAGAAGGCTCAAGGGGGGAGATCTTATCAATGTGTATAAATACCTGAAGGGAGGGGGCAAAGAGGGCAGAGCCAGGCTCTTTTCAGTGGTGCCCAGTGACAGGACCAGAGGCAGTGGGCACAAGCCGAAATTCCCCCTGAACATCAGGCAACACGTTTTCACTGTGGGTGACTGAGCACTGGCACAGGTTGCCAGAGAGGTGGTGGAGGCTCCATCCTTAGGGATCCTCAAAAGCTGTCTGGGCATGGTCCTGTGGAGCCCACGTCAGGGGCGTGGACCAGATGACCTCCAGAGGTCCCTGCCAACCTCAACCTCTCTGTGAAAAATGCTAAAATCAATTAAGATGTTGTGGCTTAGAGTAGCAGCATCTTAGAGTAGCAGCATGAACATTAGTATAAGAGATGATCTGCAATGTTTGCGATCAGAGAATTTGTAACCATTACTTTCATCCTAGACTTGGGTCAATTAAAGTCAATTAAAAAAATACCCCAAAATCCTTAGATTATGTGCTCCCCACACCAACCCATATATATCAGTTTCACAGAAAAACACTTTCAACATGAAATATAAAGTTTGTTGCAGCCCAGCAACCTTCAGTGGGGTTTCACACCTGTTTTTCACTTCTGAAATTTCTTCACATCTCCAAAAAGACAGTCTGCCTTGAAGAATGTTATTCATTGTGCTCATCCAAGTGACACTATCAGGCAAGGGCTGGCATCCAGGTTTCACCTATTTATTTTCAGTGAACGAGTTTGGACAGTACTACTTTAACACCACAGTAACAACTTTTAATTTGCTCTGGCAGGTAAAGGGGGTTTAATTTACTCTCTATTTTCTTTAGTTGAAGCAGATCGCCTCAGTCATTGCTAAGAATGTCATGGTTCTGTACAGCTCCAATGGAAATTAAATGCTTAAAGACAAAGTCTGAAAGAAAACTCTTTGTAAAATCCAGAAGGGGTAAGGTACAAATTCCGAGTAATTCTTAAAAAAAAAAAAAAATTTTGCATGTGCAAGTCAGAAATATCATGAATGGTTAAAACAGACAAAGTTGATTTACTGCTGACTTTACATAGAGACTCTGCCGATAAAGTTAAGGGAAGACAGATGTAGCTTTGAAGTGCCTTGGTGGAGAATGCGTTCACGGCCAAATTCAAGCAATTGTAGTGTCTCATTCACATTTAGAAAAGGGGCATAATTTATAATTATTTGTTTGATTAAAATAAACTTCATTTTTATAATACACACAAAAAAGCCTCTGTCCCATAAAAACTGCAGTCTGAAAACATACACCAATACTACAGTGTAAGTTAAAAGTTAAACTGCAGATGCAAGTATAACAAGCAGCTACCAATATAAGAAATGTTTATTTCAAAGAATAAATGTGGACATAGGAAGCACAGGATCACAAGCACAGCAAGAACACAGTTTCAGTGAGCATTACAAGATAGCATAAGAGAAACAGAAGTAATCTCAGACTTCATAGACATTGTTGGCTTTTAAGAAAATCTAGAAGGACATCACAATATATTACGGTGCACAAGTCAATGCGCTCAAAGAATTACCTAAGAACTGAAATGTATTTTCAGGATTTCCTGAAAAGACTGGAAACAAAAAAAGTCAGTTATGTCTGTTCTTACAGCTGAAAAGTGAGATCCATCTGCCAATATTCATTAACTGGCTGAATAAAGCAGTAAAACAGAGAGCAAGGATCTCCAGGTCATGTAGTCTCCAACTATCAAAGGCAACAATGCCAAGAAGTCTTTTGAGATGATTCTGAACAACTCAAAGTCAGTTATGTTGTTCTGCCTCATGGAAGACTATTCATTCTCCTGCTGTCCAAAAAGCTTTCCCGATTTTTCGTATTGAAGAAATGTATTTGTTCTTGTATCAACAGTATTCTGTAACTTAGCACTTCAATCCCACTCAGCCTTCTACGCATGCTCTCATGTGTTACGCTTCCCTCCTAGCTTTAAGTACATTTTTACATAGAGGACTGCAGTCCGCTGGCCATCTTAACTTCAAAACAGTTTGAATTCATATTTCTTAAGCATAGTGAATCTGAAACACAGAGAACGTTCCAAAAGAGGTTCTACTGTCTTCTAGAATGGCATAGTTCCTATGTTGTATTCACACTACACTGCTTATGAAGTAACATTCACATTTAAGCAGTTTGGAAAATATGTATATTCATAGAAACAAAAATATTTTTGCACAGAAAGCGTAACTCCTTCTACCCTTTGCTATATTCCTACAGCACTCTTGAAGAACCACTGCCTAGGTTTTCTGTGGATTGCAAACAGATGAATTATGACAAAATCCTGTTTGCATTGGAGATCAGAAAGAAAGGAGGCGGCAAGAACCATAGAAACTGCTTAATATTTGAAAGCTGAAGAACTACTTTAGCTAGCCAATTCTTTCCCAGAACATCTCAGAAACAGAGAAGGGAAAACTTTGAAAGCACAGATTGTATCTTTAATTAGGCTACAGGTGAAATAGTTTTATCTCCGCAGGTCATGGGGGAGGAGGAAAAACAGGTAGGGTTTCAAGGGTTGCATGCTCTGTTTCAGGTCTGAGGTAGAATGAGTAAGCTTCAGACTAACAGAATTGGCAACAGTTGCCCTAAGAATACCTCACCACAATCCTACAGTAGGCTAAGCCAGTATAAGAAATTTCTGCTCTTCTCCAGCTTCTTGTTCCCAGCTCCATGCCACAGCCTGTCACATTCAGCTGCACCCTGACAGATAACTGCAGGGCGAGGGGGTCAGAGCATCAGCAGGAAGCAATAGGTTGTTCTGCCATTCTTTGTTTTAAAAATTATCTTCACTGATTCAGTTTACAGAACCAGAAATCAGCTGTAGCAAATGCAGGGCACGTGCACAGTCAATGTCAGAATGCAGTTGGGAATATGAACCCCGGAGAGAGAACTTGTGCTAACAGCTAGGCCGCTGGCGTACCACAAAAGGGACAGATCTTGCCTCTGACAGTCATCAGACCTGTTAATGAAGCCACCTGATGAACACAGCAGAAAACTCAGCAGCAGCCTGGTGCAGCTGCAGAACATAGGCACTCCCACCTGCCACAGGCAACGAGAAACTCGAGACAAAATTAACTGGTATGCCTGAGCTTAACAGCCTTTCCTCTCCCATACTAATTTACCTAAACATTTTTTTAATCATATGGACCTTAAAAAGTGACA
This sequence comes from Falco biarmicus, assembly GCF_023638135.1. NCBI lineage: Eukaryota > Metazoa > Chordata > Aves > Falconiformes > Falconidae > Falco > Falco biarmicus. The sequence continues at coordinate 98,878,437 of NC_079290.1, forward strand.
CTATCCTGTCACAAAGTCTGCAGTTTAATTATGGGCATATCTTTGTATTTGTTCTGAACCCACCTCATGATAACTTAAGGCAAAGCCCCACAGTTCCTGTAGCAGGCAGTAAATCATTCCTCCTGCTATTCACGGATGTGCAGATCTCAACCATACCCCTTCTTCCCCTCCCCAGCTGTCATCTTCCAGACCAAAGACCTCTCACTTTTTTTTTTGGTTCCCCATGTAAAAGCAGTCTGTAAGCTTGCCACCCTTACTGCCATTCTCTACTTCTCCCTAGCTCCAGCACACCTTTTTGGGACAGGAGGGCCAGAGTAAAGCACAGCAGTCAAGATCACTTTGCAGCTGCAAAGACACGAAGCTTCCTCCCTCATTCCCCAATCTTTCCCAACATGCTTCCCCAGTAACATAAGAGTCCCTTGCTGTTTTTCACCCATTTGCTGAGCACTAAGCTTGTTTCCCTAGAACAAGCATAACTCCAAGATAATTCTCCTGAGAACAGGGAGTCCAGAAGCCACGGCTGGGTACATAAGGTCAGAAGAGTTTTGAATTTCACAGCGAGTTTCACGTACCCTTTTATCAGCCAGCCACAACCCACCTGAAGGTCCTCCCACGGCTTTCTGTGGGTGCCACATTCCAACAACAGCAGCAGCACAGGGCTGCCAATATATTCTGTCACACCAGTACTCACCCCTTCTCCAGTTCATTTATTGATGAAATACCAGACCAAACAGAGATGTCTTCAGTACTCCATGTGAGATGTGCAGGCTTGGGAAGAAGATTTTAGTTGAACACGTGGCTCATCCCTACAGAGTCTGTGATTCTTATGAACCAAGAGAAATCAAAAGCTGCAGTCCATGGATTGTGACTGGCTCCTTTTCCTCCAAAACACTTGAAGCACAAATATCAGTGCCTTGTTAGCTTAAAATAACTCACTAGAACCTGTAAAATTATTTTGAATCTTCCAGAAGTCTTTTAACATATGCAAAAAAGAGTATGTCCTTTCCAAAGGGGACAAAATCATGTGCAAGACCTCAGCCAAACTATCCACCCAATACCACGCACGTAGGAATTGCTGAATAACACTGCAGAAAATAATGAAGTCTGACTTTAAAATGCTATCAATACTTTTGCTAGACACTTATTTTTTAAATACATTAACAGTGTTGATAAATTAACTGCAAAATCATAAAATGGTTTAGGTTGGAAGGGACCTTCAGCTTTCTCCAATTACCTGAAACAACAATGCCATTACTAAAACACCATTAACCATTGTTTCAGAAGAAAAAGTTGCAGATTAAAAAATGCAGCAATTTGAAAAAGGGCGATACAAAGTCAACAAACAAAACGACAGTACCAAGTTGTGAAATACAGCAAAAATATCCTTCTACCTTAGGACCTGTCTGCTCAATCAAATCTAAAGCTTGGGACATCAAGCTATATTCAATACTCCTGCTTTTTGTTTTATTTATTATTTTTAATATGCTACAAAAAGATTTGTGGCATCATCCAATTCAAAAGCTGCATCTAAGAAATACTACTCCAGGAAAAATGCTAGGCTAGAGACAGTATTTTTGCCTCATAAAGGACTAAAAATATTTGCTTTATTCACAGTTGTCTTCTTAGTAGGTTGGAATGGATAATCTTACAGGCATCTTAGCTTTTTCCGTCCCTCACTTCCTAAACACTGAGTATCAAGATAAATGAAACATACAAAAGCTTCCTCCGGATACAGACACATCTTTCCATCTCCGTTACTATACTATAAACTAAGCTGCTACATTTTGGGGTTGCAATTCTGTTTCTACTTAATGTACCTTGTGCCACCTGCCACAAAAACGAATGTTCTCTGCATATCTTACTGAACACACCTGCATCTACTCCTCTGTGCAACACTTGTAGCAAACTAGTCAACAGAAAAGCAATTATATCATATTTAATGTGTCTTTCCTAATCTAACCCCCCTCTTTTTAGGCAGTGGAATCTGCCCCTAACAGGTACAATCAAAACTTAAAAGCTCAATATAGTATTTCCTTTGGTTATACAGCAGTTGTATAAAAACTACTGTCAAGCTAAGCCAAAAATAAGTTAACTGCAAAAAATAGGAATACATTAAAATTTTATACATTTTTTTACAGATGTATAATTTGTATACATATACAATGTGTAAAAAAACCCCACCTTTTAACAGAAACCTAGCTTTTCCAAATGGCACTTTTTTTGAACTAATCTGTATGAAGATATTCCAGGTTAGTAGGTTAGCTACTATGAGAACAGCAACTCTTGACTCTTGGGCAGTTACAAATAGAGATAATTTTTGTAGAGCACTGCAGGAAGCATCAAGAATTATTAAATCCTCTCTCATTCAAAAAATTCTCTGGAAGACAATATTGCATACATCAAATCAAACATAATCCCAGTCTGTCAAACTGAATAATCATTGGTACCATACTAGTTCCTTTAGAGGGAGGGCGGGCCTCCTCTGTACAGCAAGAAGTCTCACCAAATCCTCTCCTGACTTTGTTCTGTTAATGGGGATTCCACGCTTAAATCCCCTTTCTAAAATGACTTCATTCTTTATTTCAAGCATGATGAATTAATTCTTCAACCTTTTGGATAGGGGAAGGGGATAATAGGAGGGCAAATGGAAGAGAAAGATTCTTTTTTCCTTAAAGAAAATTACAACCAGCGGTCATCTCTTCGTGTATTCCAGCGGTAGAGGCAGCAGAAGCAGATAGTGCTCGGTATCTCCAACTTTTACCTCACAGGACCTAGTTGCAGCAGCAGGAGCACCCGTAAGCAAAGGTCCCTGCGTATGTGGCTGAAGGTATAAAGGGCGACAGATGAATCCACAGGCCCTCAACTGCAATCTCGACACAAGACCCCACAGTGACAGACAGCACTGCGGACTCATGCCTGCACAAGCATAGCTACTGCCTTTTCTGTCGCCCAGGCGTGCTGCTTCAGAGGACCACCTTAACAGAAGAGACATGTAAAGAGCAAACATAAAATAGCCTCTTCAAAATCTGCATTGACAAGCAATGCTGTCACAGCGGTGTGGTGCTGAGCAAAGAGAATGGAGCACCAAGACGCTGCTCTGTGCATCTGAAGTCGGGAGAAATGTTCACAAAGGTAATTGTAAAAGCCTGGGCCTAATTATAAAAAATATCCTTTTTTCAAGTATCACATTTGCTGTTGTTGTAAGACAATTTGTTCAGTGTTGTAACAATACACCACTCTGAGAATATAATGGCTGAGTTTCTGCTCATAACCAGCGGAAAATAGATCTTCTGAGCAACTGAGACTTTAGAAAGAAGATTATTAGTAAATGTAAGGGTTTTTTTAATGCAGGTGAACTTCTGAAGCTGCTTTTGGAGCTTTATAAGAACAACTAGAAGAGATGAAAGGAGATTCCACAAAAAAATTTAACTCCTCCCTCCCACTGTTTGTTACTGAGATTAACTTGGCAATAAAGATGAATTCTTTAGAACAGAAAGTAAGTGCTCAAGATCCAAAAGCTGACCAGCAAGATTTCTCAAAATTTAAACTAAAATTAAGAAGGACCAAGTTAATTAGCTTGTAAGCCCCAAGTTTAAATGCACAAAAGTACCCTTTGCTACACAAAGCTGCTTCTTCACATCTCGCTGTGTTGTAAATTAAGCTGGTGGAATGGTACTAGAGAATAAAACTGAAGGTTAGTAAATACAGAAGATACAAAATTCAGCCTTGAATACTTTACAAGACGAACACAGGGAAGCCTTACCTCACTTAACCAAAGATCAATACCCTAAAGTGAAAAGTAAGCAATCCAAGCCATTTTAGCAAGACAGGCGAAAAAAAAACAGGCTAGGTAGAAGGAAGACAGAAAAATGCCATTAAAGAGCCAAAACCAAAAAAAAAAAAAAATAAATTGGTTTTTGCCTTTATGTACTTTATTATAACTATATAAGTAGTACTCTTTTCCTGCTACCTTGGTTATGTTCTGTTCCTCCTTTTCTAACTCTCTTCAAATCAAGTTCTTTTTTTTGGTGGTGTTTTTTTGGGTTTTTTTTTTTTTTTTCTTCTTTTTAATCACTGTGCTGAAGAACTGGCAAGAACCTAAGCTAATAAAACTAAAGAACACTTTGAAACAAAATGCTGACATATTGCCAATGTTAATTTTGGCCTATATTTTCAACAGGGCCTCACTAACCCAGCTCAAAATCTGTTGTGCCTTTGACATTTTGAACTCCACTGTACTACAGTGATCTCACATACAAACTGCAACCTTTAAGTTTCAGTTTTGTCTGTTCTTTGACCGTTTTTCCATGAATACTTTTCAGATCCTGTTTTAACCTCCATGTGTTTTAATATTTGTTGTAGCAACACAATAATGAAATACACAGGTCACTGCAATCACATAGCTCTTTCAAAAACAAGACAATTGCATTTATTCCACTTGCAAAGGAGGTACATCCCCAGTCTCCAAACCAAGCTTTATGTTAGGCACCAGGTATATGGCTTGGAAACAGAACTGTATAATGGAAATACTGAGAAGCTCTTTGCCATAGCATTGCTGGCAATTTAAATACCCAAGACTACAAACAGTATCATCATGTGAGCATTCCAGGCCGGCCTATAAATAGCAATTCAGAAAGAGCTGGCCTCTCACAACTACAGTGTCTCAGTACAATGTGTATCTGCTAAAAATATCAAGTATGTTCAGCATATTCAGCATGCAATGAAAATAGGTCTGCCTGAATTTTGTGAATTAAATACCTATTTACCCACCCCATCTCATTTATTAAACTGATGATAATTCACAGGACTACTGTGATGGACTTCCAATTGAACAAATGTACACTTTGCATGTATTGTTATCAGCATTTGATTTATCCAGGAACATCCATATTCACAATACTTCCCTTAATAAAGTCCTACTCCAGAGCTTCTTCAGAAACAGCATACCTAAGTGGCTGTCTTTATATTGCGATCAGAATTTATGATTCAGAAATTAACCTAGGATTCCAGCAACAAAAGCAAAAGGACACGTGATATTATGCAAAGATTCTTAGAGTTAAGCTCCTCATCTACATCTACCTACATAGATTATAAAAACATACATTCAGAGAAAATCATTGCTTTGCACAAGACAGTGTACTGTTTTGATACCTTTAATTATTTTTCCAGAAAGAACTGAACAACAGATTCATCTTAACGGTTACACCACGTATTTATACAATAGAGGGAGTGGACACATTCCTCAGGTAGCAGATCAGTAGTACGCAAGGTTTTAGAAACAATCTGAACTTCCTGAGAGATAATGGAAAAGATAATTCATGTATTACTCAGGATAGGCTTAGTCATTTTGCTTTGCCAAAAGAGGCAGGCTTTAGTGTTAGGGGAAGAAAATGGCCATTTACTTGGAACTACTAATGACTTTAAAGTTTATCAGTGGCTTCAAATGTCAATTTAAGCAATTCATATAGATAGAGCCAAAGAAAAAACTACTCGTGTCCCTGTAGCACGCCTCACCCCACTTACTTTTATACTTCAGCCACTTCTGTTACACTGTTTCACAAGTCAACTACTTCATTCACTGCACCCCACCAGGACAACAAAAAAGTCGAATAAATGAAGGTCGAGAAAAGAAAAAAAAAAAAAAAAAAAAAGAAAAAAAAAGACTGAGTTAAACATGTGTCCCAAACTCATCATCTTAATTTGTGGTGGCACCTATCAAGCTGTTCCTGGGAGCAACATGACTGAAATTAGTTCTCCTTGTACGCACATCCCTCAGCTTTGTCATTATCTTTGAAGTCTTAATGGCAACGTGTATGCCAAGACTTTTCGAACTTTCGCAGACCTATTACTGATTTCACCTTTGCACAGGAGGAGGAGTAGCAAGGAGCGCTCTGAATGTCAGTGCAGGTGACTGTACATCCCTGAGTGAGCAGCAGGCAGCCCCCTTTATCGTAAGACCCAGAACAAGGACAGGCTGCCACAGCTCAGAAACTAGTTCTGGAGAGATTGGCAGCAAAGTACCAACGCATGACCAACAGCGCACCACGCTACCACAGAAAGCAGTGAGCAACCCAGCAGCTGAGGACCAGCGGGACGGTCAGGGTTAATTAGCTGGACATCCAGCCAGCACAGCATGTGCCACTGTGCCAGGTAGTGGTAGCACCCCTGGAGAGCTACCAATCTGGTATTCTCCTCCCTCTCACCAACCATTATATGTTTTTTGAATACAAGCTGCACGGATAGAAGACTTCACTGTTTAGAAAACTAGAGACTGGGTAACCTTCAGCAAGCAGCTTCTAGAGAGTAAGAGGAAAAAAAGATGGGGGGCAGGTCTAGGGAACCGTAACGCTGTATTCCACTTTTTTAGTCATGAACAAGTTTTATTTATTTACCATACAGCATTAAAGATTCAACTTACCAGACAAGCTATTAAATGTAAACTGAGAAAAAAAACCCATAAGTAACCATAAAAGACATAAAAATCCCTTTAGATGAGTAATAATGCTGAGCCAGTGCCAAATAATTTTGCAGCATCCTGGCACATTTTTACAATCTTCTGTTTCATTGCAGTTATAGACCTGTTTCAGAAACTCAGATATTATATAGATACTGGAAATAAATATAAGGCAATCCTTTTTAGGAGAAGAAATATAAAATATAAATAAATATAAAGTATATAATTGGAAACTACAGCATTCTCAGTGTTTAAGACAACTAATTAAGTCTCTGTGAAGGACAAAAGATGGAAGTGTAAATACTAATTGGTTCTTTTTTGACAGATACATGCAGAGCTTTTAACAAAGTCCAAAACAGCTACCCTTGTTGATTACATCAGTTGATTACAGAATTTATTTAAAGCAAATAAAGAATAGGAATTTCAAAGTACAGATTTTATTCCTAACTAGCAGGACAGATCTGTGTCCTGTTACCAAAAAGTGCTATGAAATACAGAGAATGTATGTGAGACAGTTTCAGTTTCCAAGTTGCATGTTGAAACAGGAATGTGCTCTTTTGTTCTATTTTTTTTCCCCTCATTTAATCATAATGAAGTCACTTGTGACATTACAACGGTTTCCAGAGCAGCAGTCCAGTCAGAAGTGATGAACAGAAGATAAGGGTGTGCACTGGAGTTCTGTAACCCACCGGTGGTTTTGACTGGAAATTCAGCATAAATCTGTTTAGGCCAAAGCAGCAACTGGATCTGTCTTCTTCTGTATGCAAGGATAGGTTCATATAATGGGATCCAATTTTAGATCAATATTAAAAGAAATACAAGGTGAGAGAATGTTTTCTTTTCTAAAATATTTGAAAAGAATGTGCAGCTCACCTGGCCTGTTCCATAGGGAAAATACATGATTATTTTAAAAAAAGCAGAAGCTACTGTAACACAGCGTTTCCAGTTGCAGTAACATGAATTAATCCAATGGCCGGCTAGGTTCATCAGCCTTCAGTACTTGGCTACCAGATTTCCCAAGAACTTAAAGACATAGTGTTTTATGAATCCAAAGCAGAAAAGGGCAAGGTCCAAGCAATAACCCTAGATCAAGTCAGGTGTCAGGTGTCTATACAAACCAGAGACTGTCAGAAATATGAGAAACAGAGGACTGTGCCTTGAAAGGCAGGACCTTAAGCATGAGAAACACAGCCCAAATTCATCCAGAGATACACTTAGGCCCGTATCTGTAGACAAATCACCTTCAGGGGTTTCATGAGGTGTCTGCAGTCTTTCAAAACAGAGAGCTTGAAATGCCATGGGTTAACCAACTTATGTGTCTGTGTCCTGGGGCATGTTATGCATATATACTACATATTAATGATTAACCCACAGCACAAACAACATGAAAACTACACAGTCAGCATCATTTAAATATGCGAGGCACAGGAGAGCTTTTCTTTTACTGTACACACAAATTTACTCACAAATTATTAATATTTTTCCAAATTACTCTCCTCAGAAAAAGTGATAGAAATATGCTGTAATAGTCTCCATCAAAGCATGTGTCCTTCTAAAGAAACAGCCCCAAACAAGCATTTGAAGGAACAATTATCAGCAAAAGCAATTGTTTCCTTATTGGCACGGTCTAACTATTGGCATGAAAGCTAACCAGGAATCCTGCTTCAAAAGCAAACCAGTCCTTGAACAATCCCCCAGACCTTCTATTCCCATGAAAGCTTCATACTTCAGGTCAAACATAACATCAAATTACAGTAAAAGGAAAGCTCTGTGGAAATGGAGCAAAGCTGTGAAAAAAAGTTCTGATTAAGACCTGTATAAACAAGTGATACAACTCAAGTTTATTTACTATGCTAACCAAAGGCCGGGGAAAAAAAGAGATTGTTAATTTCTCTGTTGAAAGAGTAGAAAAACAGAGAGCTTTAGGAAAATATCTAAGTTTGGATAGTACCATGAGCACGGACACACAGCATTATTTCTGCTTCTAAGGGTACTTCTACCCTACTGTGCAGCCTTCTAACGTAGACAAACACCCACCTACAAAACCATAGGTCTGCGAAAAGGGGTGAAATTTCACGTGCCACATCAGGTCCCAAACCAGCATGATCTTTAAATTAAAGTCATATTTTATCAATTTCATGGTTTGGGATAAATAACTACAACAGACAAATGACGGCACCCTTGGTAAACTTGGTATCTTGGTCATTAATTTTCCAGAGAAGGAATAAAATCCATCCAATGCTAGTCCTAGAGAGCAGTTTAGTGTATCTAAAGTAAACTTTATCATTACTACAATATGAGTAGCTAGCTCCTAGTTAAGCTTTCAGAGGGGCATATAAGCAACTGACTGCAAGAGAGATTTTGGAAATGCATGTTTTAGTTTGAGGAAGGAATAGCAATGAAAAGAATATAGGAAAATATAAGTAGTAATTTCCAAATAACTAAGCAGTTTAAAAGTACATTTTTACAAACCTGAAATCTCTCTAAGCTTGTTTTCAAAAAATTTAACTATACAGCCCATTTAAAGAGCTGTCTCAAAACTGGTTTTCTTAAGAGGTCTCACCATGATCAAATATCAGCTCTCTTTCAGAAACACATCTCACACATGAAGAGGGGTGGGGGAGGTAACAAATAAAACGGTGTACTCTATACACTGACTAACCCTCAGCAATCCGCGAGTCCCCGTTGTACTTTCACGGTCAAACCTGAGTTGTCCTGTAGGAAGCCACAGTGAAATATACCCCAGCTTTCCATGAATGAAAGATTACCGTTCTCACACACCTCACCTTGGTACCAAAACCTGGCACAGCCTGGAACATAAACCCAAAGCTAGGCTTCAACCCCTTTACACTAACTGTCCTCCAGAAGGGATGCACAACACGGCAATGTTAGACAGAGCCTTGAGCACCTCTGTCACTCAACAGCAACAGATATACCTACGCCCAGGCTACCTTTGCTCTTCTTTCATCGTAAACAGCAATGCTAGATTAACAGTGAGAGATCTGCTAAGAACCCTTAAAACACCTCAACCTTAGAAATATACTTCCAAAATGTCATCTGAACTATTAACAACTTAGGTGAACAACTGTAATTCAAAGCCATACCAAATATATACGCTCAATCCATTTTCCCTGTAGAGTAAATCTCATCTTGTGTGAGATGCCAGAGCTTCTGCATGGTGCTCTACAGCAAGGGAAGGCTCAGTGACTCTGGCAGGGAAACAATGGAAAAGCCCATCTTTGCCCTCCAAGTGTTGCTCAATTGTTTCCTTTGCCCACATCCTGCAAAGAGCTCTACAGTCAAAGAAATATTTAATGGTTTCTTCTCCTCTATGCCATAAATGAAAAACAGTTAAGTCTGGAGGGTTGGGGTTGTTTTAATGAGTTACTACTGTTCCTATGCTAGTCACTTTTGTATATCTTTACCACTCACTTCATTTACTCATTTTTCAAAGATAACAGAGAATAATCTTTTCTGCACAGCTGTCTCACCACCAAGTACATAAAGTTATTTGAATTGATGGTATTATCTGTTGATCTAAAAAAATGCTGAACAAAAACACTAAGGTACTGTATAGAACAAAGATATGAAATATAGAATACAAAACCCCAAAACTTAAGAGCGTAAAGCATAATTACAAAGATATACTTTATCATGTCTTCACAGAGGATAAAAAAAAAAAAGAGAAAAGGAATAAACTTCAAAAAAAACAACACACAGATGCACTTCTTCAGAAAACACATTTCAAATGTTTTTGTATTCACAGAAAGCCAAAACAGAGAAGTTCCTTTCATGAACTTTTTCTTTTTTCAAACTAATTCCTGAAGAGCTTTTAAAAGCCGTCAATTCTTCATTACAGCAAATTACTTCCATAATCTCGGAAAATTGTGATAAGGGATTTACAACAATTTTCCCATCCCAACAGACCACCAGTGCCTTCCGACCCAATTCCAACTAAATCACCTCATCTAAGCTTCAATTTCTATCAGAGTATTTTTTTCTTCCAGTGCTAAACACTGACTATTCTATTTGCAGCTTCCTGCAGTCCCTATGTGAGACATTGCCTCCATTCTCCACCTCCGCCACAAGCTGAGGAAAAAGAAAACATTTCTCAACAATGCAGTCTCCATTTTTTCCTCCAAATTCAAGACACTGATGATTCTAATTTACTGTAACTGCACATACACACTGTCTGATCCATTGCACCTTGTCTATTTACAAACACTTCACTTCTCTGTCATCTTGAAGTTTATTTTTTATTAAAAAGGTGCTTTTCTTAACATCAAGGTTGTCAATAATAATGAAGTTCACAAAAATTTAGTATAGTTTGCTTCAGGACTTGGTCTTACAGATACTCAGTGTCTTAATGAATACTAGCAAATAGATTACTTGGGATCTCTAACACTCCTCCATGTTTACAACAGAGCAGTCATTTATCTTTGCCCAGTGATGGAAACTATTACTGCCATCTGTGCTGACTCCAGCTGGTGTAAGACTAATATAAAATTCTGTTAGCTGCTTATTCAGCTGGCAATAATAAAAGTCAAGCTCATTACCAGCAGCCTTGCACAGCAAAGTTTCTGCTTATCTCAAGAGAAGGGCCTAAGCACCACCATGAACCTTTTCACCATTTAATAAAAAAACACCTTCTATTTTCTTGGCACCTGTTTTTAATAACAATCTCAAAAAGCAATACAAATACTTTTTTTCAAACGTGTCAATCAACTAGGCTAACATTACTTAAAAAGATGAAAAGCTGCTACATGAAGGTAATATGTAGTTTCCTGTATATAACTGGAAATAGATTTCTAAGATCAGAGGCATCCCTAATGTTTCAAAGGTGCTCATTCTCCAACTGCCTCTTGAAGCAAGTGTCCAGGAAACAGTTTTTCTCTCTCACACACAATACTTAATTGAACACTGATTAAGATTTTAAATGTCCTTTTATATTTTAAACACACAAGAGACAAACTACTGAAGAACACCCAACCAATCCATCATCTTGAATACACACTGGGGAATTCTATGTTCCTCTGCTTGCAAATTGCAGACTTCTGGGACTATGATCTGGGAGATATTAAAAATGAAATTTAACCACAATTTTAGTGGGCTTTCCATCCTCCCTTCTCCCTGAAGTCACAGCAGTGTTACTGTAGGCATGAGTAAGCATCAAAACCAAGGAAACAAAACTTGAACAGTTTGAATATGTGCCACTTACTCGTAATTTATCTTATTTATTAAATACACATGTGCAGTAGAAATTCTCTTGTGAACTGTCACCAGCTCTTGACTATCATGCTCCCCCAAAACTAAACAACACTTCTTCCTCATCCTCTTGACACAGCTCACAATCCATAATGCTCTTCTATCTTTTGTCCTTCTACAGGTTCTGTCCAAAGTCGTACATGTGTTAGAGCAGTCCATCTTCTGCCTGCACAAGGCTTCCATTTTCCATATCCAAGTCATTCCTGATCCTTATCTTTCAGTAAACTGAGCCCAAACACACAGGGCACCCTACTGTTAAAAAAAGATGGTCCCAGCTGATAGACATGGACAATGAAAAAAGATTAACCATCTTATATTTGATGGTAACCAAAATGCATTACCACGTACCTCCTCCCAAACCTATGAAATCCCATATTGTGACCATTTCTTCATTTTCCTACTATACTCCTCCTGATTTGCCAATACCACCCCACTAGCACCCTGAAACATAGTATTAAAGAAAGAAAATGTTAAAGGTGTAACTCTTAGCGCAGGCTTTGAAGACAAAGACATCTTCTGTGACACCAGAAACCCAGAGGATGGCAATCACCATCCCAGGTTTGTCCAAGCCAGCAGGTCAAAGCCTTCTACATTTCAGAAAAGAGGCTGACTTGTCTCACCCACCACACAATCCAGAAAGAGGAGAAGCACAAGACTGTCAAAGGCAAAAGGAAAGACCTATCTTGTTTCCTCAAGTTAGCAGCTACACTCTTTCTTTCCTTGAGCATTATTCTTCCAATAATGAAGTACAATGAAATAACTGTACTTGTGCCCCTCCCTTCACAGGACTTGAGCTTTTAGCTGTTAGTCATTGGTACACTAAGAAACCTTCCGTTCTTGGTATATCTGTGAAGTTATTAATTTACCATTAGCAAAATAAAAATATTTTTTTAAAAAAGTATTTTATTATTTTTTTAAGTATCACAGTTGAAAAAAAATACTGAAATGCTACAAAGCACCTGTTCTTCAAGCGAAGAATTAACACTGAAATTAACTCTCAGGGCACAGTAATAAACAGCTGAAGGGTAGTAACTTAATATAATAATAATAAGTGTTATTATATATTCAATATTAATATCAATATTATAATAATTAATAATGCTGCACATCACCTCAGCTGATGTGCAGAGCACTACCTGATCACACTCTGGAGTTCAAGCTCAGTTGTTCATCCAGACTTAGATATCTAAAGTTTCACTCACTTTTCTGCAGAAGCCTGAAACCTTCAGTCTTAAATTATACAGCATTTCATTTTAGGAAGCTAGAAGTATAGGTACTATGCCTCTCCTCAACTGCGAGGAATTCAAAAGCACTGCTCCTCACGTGGACTGAATATATAGAAAAAGGTACAATTCAGAACGAATAGGTAAAACTTTTGCTAATAAATGAATGTTGTCTGAATTTTCTTTAATAGAAAGGAATCCATATCTCGTACATCACAATAGATTTGTCAGCATTTTGCTCCCCTTCACAACCAATTTGTAAGGTTTAATACTGCACAGGAGCCACTGGAATATATTATGAAATGGAAAACTTTCCTAGAAGTAGTAAAAAAACTTATGTGTCTGCCAGCAGTAAAGACCTTTCAGCCTTTGAAAATATGCCATGAAAGCAAGGATCAGACTGTGCCTTTTATTAAATAAAAATTAAACTAATGTTGATTCTTCTCTATTTAGATTTTTTCAAAGGTTTTACTTTTCCTATTATAAAATCAGAATGGTTTTACTATTTACTAATAAACTCACAATTATAAGACAGTACAGTTAAATACAGGGATTTTTTTGGGCTATGTTTAAGAATCTATGTTGATAAATACACTAAAGAGCCATCTCATCTTATTTTGTAACTTCCAGTTGCCTCAAACATTTACTCCTAAGCTACTACATCAAACTGTCTGATAAACTGCACTGAAATTAAGGACTGACCTCTCACATGGTGATCCTTTGCAATGCCTTCTAAAAATGCATCTTCCCTGTCCCCCTAAAATATTGCTACTAACACCACAATCAAATCTCAGTTAAAACTTACGTGATTGATGGCTCTTCCTACGTGCCTTACCAACATAGGTACAGCACAGTCTGAAAACCAGTAGTGTACCTTATTTTGTAGGTATGAAAACTGAAGGAAGGCAACGCTACTCCCAGAGGACTAATCAAACTTGCCAGCTTTCATTCGTAGATTTCTCAGTGCTCAACTTAAATGATCACACTTAATGTGATCACACTTAAATGATCAACTTAAATGAAAGTGATATACAATAACCTGAGCAACTTCAAGGAAGAAAGAAACTTTGATCTAAAGTCAGTATGTCAGCTACAACAGATTTTTATAAAACATCAACAAAAAATGTGATCAGTCAATACCTTGTCTTCACAATCAAAGAAGGGCTGGCTGCAGATGTGAAGGTTGGAGGCAGCCTTAGCTGCACTGACCACAAGAGGGTGGGATTCACGATCCCACATGGAGGAAGCAGGGCAAGAAGTAGGATTGCAACCCTGGACTTCAGGAGAGCTAACTTTGGCCTCTTCAAGGACCTACTTGGAAGAAGTTCATGGGTTTGGGTCCCAGAAGGTAGGGGGGGGTCCAAGAGAGCTGGCTGATATTCAAGTATCACCTCCTCCAAGCTCAAGATAGGTACACCCCCGTGAGTAGTAAATCAAGCAAGGGGGGCAGGATGAGCAAGGAGCTTCTGGCAAACCTCAAACAAAAGAAGAAAGGTTATGGTATGTGGGAAAAGGGACAGCCACTTGGAAGGAATACAGGGATGTTGTCAGAACATGCAGGGAGACAAGGAAGGCTAAGGTCCATTTGCAATTAAATCTGGCAAGGGATGTCAAGGACAACATGAAGGGCTTCTTCAACTACATCAGTAGGAAAAGGATGACTAGGGAAAATGTGGGTCTGCTGCTGAATGAGGCTGGTGCTCTGGTGATGAGATCACAGAGAAGGTGGAGTTATTGAATGCCTTCTTTGCTTCAGTCTTCACTGCCAAGGCCACTCCCCTGGTTTCCCAGACCTTGGAAGCAAAAGAGGAAGTCTGGAGAAAAGATTTTGCCTTGGTTAAGGAGAATCATGTTACAGATCACTTAAGCAAACGTGATGTCCACAAATCCATGGGCCCTGATGGGATGCAGCCCTGAGTGCTGAGGGAGCTGGCAGATGTTATTGCTAAGCCACTCTCCATCACCTTGGAAAGGTCATGGAGAACAAGAGAGGTGTCTGAGGACTGGTGGAAATCCAGTGTCATTCCAGTCTTCAGACAGGGCAAGAAGGAGGACCCAGGAAACTACAGGCCTGTCAGCCTCACCTCCATCCCTGGAAAGGTGATGGAATAGATCATCCTGGAGGTCATCTCTAAGCATGTGAAGGAACAGAAGGTTATCAGGAGCAGTCAGCATGGATTCACCAAGGGGAAATCATGCCTGACCAAACTGGTAGCCTTCTATGATGGAATGACCAGCTGGGTAGACTAGGGGAGAGCAGTGGATGTTGTCTGCCTTGACCTCAGCAAGGATTTTGACACTGTCTCCCATAACATCCTTACAGGTCAGCTCAAGAAACGTGGGTTCGAGGGTGGACAGCGAGATGGACTGAGAGCTGGCTGAGTGGCAGAGCTCAGAGGGTTGTGACCCACAGCACAGAGTCCAGCTGGAGGGCTGTAGCTCACAGTGTTCCGCAGGGTCACTGCTGGGTCCAGTCCTGTCCAACTTACTAATCGGTGACCTGGATGAAGGGACTGGATGAAGGGACTGGGTGTGCCATCAGCAAGTTTGCTGATGATACAGAACTGGCAAGAGCACCCAGTACCCCAGAGGCTGCGCTGCCATCCAGCCACACCTCAGCAGGCTGGAGAGCTGGGCAGAGAGGAACCTCATGGAGTTCAACCAAGGCAAGCGTCAGGTCCTGCCCCTGGGCAGGGACAGCCCCACGCACCAGTACACACTGGGGCAGAGCTGCCCCCCAGGAGGTCAGCAGGGAAGGGCCTGGGAGTGCTGGGGGGCAGCAGTGTGCCCAGGTGGCCAAGGGACTGGTGGGATCCTGCGGGGCATGAGGAGGAGCGTGGAGGGGATCCTGCCCTCTGCTCTGCCCTGGTGAGGCACATCTGGAGTGCTGGGTCCAGTGCTGGGCTCCCCAGTTCAGGAGACAGGGAACTGCTGGGGAGGGTCCAGCAGAGTCTGTGAAGATGATGAGGGGTCTGGAGCACCTCCCTGACGAGGAAAGGCTGAGCGAGCTGGGCCTTTGTAGCCTGGAGAAGACTGACAGGGGATCTTGTCAAGGTCTACAAATATTCCAGGCACACGCCAAGAGCATGGGGCCGGGCTCTTTTCAGCAGTGCCCAGTGACAGGACAAGGGGCAACAGGCACAAACCACAACGTGGGAAGTTCCATCTGAACACGAGGAAAAACTTCTTTCCCTTGAGGGTGCCAGAGCACTGAACAGGCTGCCCAGAGAGGCTGTGGAGGCTCCTTCCCTGGAGACATTCAAAACCTGCCTGGACGTGACTGTGCAACCTGCTCCAGGTGACCCTGCTTGAGCAGGGGGTTGGACAGAATGATCTCCAGAGGTCCCTTCCAACCTCGACCAGTCTGTGATTCTGTAGCAGAGCAAAGCTTGGATTTTAACAATGGAGAGAACTCCAGGATAAGAGAGTCTAATACTAAATCACTGTATCATGATTTGGGGAGCTCTCATGATCATCTTATTACAAACATCCAAAACCAGTCAACAGAAATGTGTGAGGAGGAGGAACACTCACTTTTAGACAAGTTTTATTAAATACTAAACAGTATGCAAACCTAGTGCTCAGTGCATAAACCCCCTTCAAAGAATCTTTCCTTCACAGATATAATTTCTGCATAATTTATTATGTTGTACAGTAATGTAAACAACCATTAATTGTCTATATCTCAATACTTTGAGTAAGTACATACATAGTGAGTTACCAAGAATCAGCTGAGCCACAGTAGCTGCAAACAGCAATTGCAAGGTGGCAAATTTTGCCTGGCCAACAGACACTTAAGACAGCACACGTCACTTACATAAAACTGTTGCTTTTGATTGGTTTTTCTTTTACTTTTTTGCTACTTGTTCCTTTCAACAGCTTTATATTTTAAGTTTAGCATTGATGCACGGAATAGCTTGCAGGCCTGGGCTTTCTGCCATCATGTGTAAATTAAAAAGCTACAGCCATCTAAAGCTGTTAGCTATTTCCCCAAATAGGTGTTATTTTATACTTACTATTAACATGTTGCAGTAAGAAGAGAGTCAGGAAAAAAAAAACTTATTGGAGAGCTGATGCGTGCCTACCAGACAAGTCTCCTGAAGCAATTTGCAACCTGAATTTATTCTTGAGAGAATACAGTATTTTACCTCTGTAAATTCCTGAAAAAGAATTACGTATATGGGATATGTTCTCCTTTAAACTCTCGCAATGCATTCAGAGGAGCTGCATGATGAAAGGATTGTATTGTATATGATTGCCAATTTGACCACTATTTTAAGCCCTTAGAAATGCCACATTTCATATTTCCAGGTTATGTGAAAGAGATTCCAGCATGTAAGGCATAAATTGTTAGGACAATTTTGAACACATTTTTATCCAATTCCAGCACTCATTCATATCTTGCTCTTTCAAACTCTAATGTTCCACACAAAACAGCATCCACAATGTTTTTCTTCCTGACCTGAAGCTCTAAGGTCTGCCATATGCAGAATTATTAGACTACAATACATTTTAATAATCTTACCTCTCAAAAAAAACCCCAAACCCACAGATCATAATCTGATTTGCCCCATTAATTACTTGTAATTGATGATATCTTTACTGAATAAAAAAGCTGGAACACTTTGTTCAAGGAAACAGGGAACATGATGAAAAATACTCCTCTGACAGCAAGAATATGCTCAGAACTGATTACTCTTCACCTGCCTCTGAGTTCACCAGAGAACCGAGTGCTCAGAAAAGGCAATTCTAGAAAACGGACAGAAAATAGGAGCTAGTTGACATCTACTTTAAAAACATTACCTCAAATATTATTTTTTTTAAAAAAAAGGAATGCCCTGCTTTTAAAACCTCTTAAAATCAAAACTTGTACACAACCTACTGAGACCTGTAACTTACTACTACATTTGTTTACTAAAGCCTCTGATTTATTCTTTTTGGTTCTTGACCTGTGAACTTAACAACTTCGAAAAGAAGTATTTAAGTTTATGAAGCCATTTCATACTAAAAAACAGTTTAAAATGTAACTTTAAGAGAAGCATTAAAAATTTATTTTAATTTTCAACTCAAGCCTGTCTCATTCCCCCAAAACCCCAGCATTTCACACAGGCATGCCCAGCCCAGCTACTCCTATAACTCCTTTCACATGCTTCAGCAAACCTCTGCTCAGCAATGTATTCTATGCATTGTTCTGCATAAAAGCACAGTAACGTGCTTGAAATAAGCACCTAGCAAATTAGCTTAGAAGGTAATTTTGCTCTGAAAAATGACCACTTGAGATCAACAACTTCTCTCTCCACAGAACTTCACTAGCGGATTTGCAGCAACGTCCTGACTTTGGTAGCAAAATTACTATTCTGATACTCAAAGCCACTACAAGAAAGGTTGACAGGTATAAAGCTCAAAGAGACATGGTGATGGACAATACAGTCACCATTAACTGACAACAGGAAATAGAGATTAAGAATCTAAATTCTAAAATTCCAGAGAGCTGTAATTATTAACAAAAGTTTGATTTTGCATCTTTTCAGATCTTATGAAGACCCTATTGATGGACTAAGCAACTTTGATACCAAATACAAAGACTGCTGGTTATCATAATCACCTTCCCACACTGACTTCCTACACTTTGGTAACTCTCGTATTTATTGATGGCAGACACCATCACACAGGAATCTTTACAGAATACACAAGTGGAGACATCCTGAACTCTAACTTAACAGCCTGCACAGCATACCCGTGTTAAGTAGTTGTTTCCTTGAACAATGTTTCTCTCCAGATACATTTTACGTTTAAAACTCATGTTCAAAAACGTGCAGTGTTCTCAACAGAATTTTACTCAAATAGCCCAAAGTCTATCTACAGTTCAAATATGTTAAAGATGCGATAATCATTCTTTTTTGAAAAACTTTTCATTTTTATTTAAGTCCTTCCTCAATCTTTTCCCCCCTCCTAGGCTCGCAACAAATAGCATCATCCCCTCAAAATGTTTTTTTGAGCTGTGAACTCAGAATGCACAGCCAGGTTTATATCCCAAACTCATTTTATGAACATTTGTTTAGAGAGAGTGGAACACTACTGTATTGTTATACTGAAAGGTAAAAGTTGTTTGAAATATCTTCCCACTGCCATGACCTGTGAGAATTTTATCCACGTTGCAGGTTTACTGTGCAGACAAAAAGCAGACAGAGTCCAACCAGGCTTTTATTAGCTCAGGCACAAAATAAAGCAGAAAAGCGGCAGAGATAAGCCCATATCTAACAATATAGAGGTAAATGGACACTTTTGATGGTGAAGAGCATCTGATTAGGTACCAAATGAGCATATACTCTCCATCTGGACACTGTGCAAAGGAGCACTCCAAGTTAAGGGAGCGAGAGTCTGAGAACATGAGACTCTAATTCACCCTGCAGAAACTCACTGGGGTCTAGGTGAATGTTTTAGCTCCCATTCAACAGTAGCATGCTAAGCACAGTTGCACTGTGAAAAAGAAAAGTTATTCTCTTATTAAGATTTGTCTTATTGCAGCAGAAAAACAGAAAAAACCAACCAACCAAACTCTAAATTAGAAAACATGGTCATCTTACAATGGAATCAAGCTGCCAGCCCTGACAAGTTTGAGAACAGGAGACAGATATTTAGCAATTAGCACAAAGAAACATAAATACAAAGCAGTTGATAATAGAAGAAAAAAAACCAACCCCTGTCAGCAAGTACTACACCATTAAGTTACCCAGAGGAATGAGACACAGAAAGCAGACAAAGGAGCCGAGACAAGCAACACACACATGCTACCATACTAAATGCAGACAACCAAATGTAATCAAAGCTTCCAATTTAGAATAAGCAGCAGAGCGCTGCCACAAGTTGCTAACAACACTCAACTTCTCTATTCTGAAACACCACCATTCCTGGAGATAACACTTTATATAAAATCTTTAAAGAGCTTGGGAGAATGCAGGTAGAAGGCCATGAGGAGGAAAGGTAGTAGAAGAAGAATGTTAAATTGAAGAAGAACAGGGAAAGGAAGAAACTATCTATCGATATGCTTGCACAGAAATTATGAGGTTTAGCATTAAGATTAGCTATGTACGCTTAAAGAGCCTGCATGCTAAGTCAACCCTGGCTGCTGGGCCCAGCCATCTGCACGCTAACCCAGAGGCTGCCATAGTCTGTGGCCTGTGCTGGCATCTATTCAGAGGCAGTTAAGAAGGGAAAACTAGGTTTCTGCGCTGGGATGCGAAGTGTGTGCAAGCGATCCTGTACTGCAGTTGCACAATGGAATGTGTTCTCTCTTCACAGAGAGTACAGTGAAAAAAAAAGTATTCTTTCCCAATTAATGCTTCTTTTCCTGGTACTGCAAATACCCATGCTTTAAATGTAACATTCTGCTCAATCAGCAAGGTCAAAAGGTGTATTTAAATCGAACTGGGAGTTTTACCCCACTTTTCAGCAAAGTACTTCAACTACTTTGTTTCTAATATTTAATGAAGTACTTTAAATTCCACTTAAAATGTTCATACACAGCTCTGTAGTTCCTTTTAGTACCATCTGTGTTGCAATCTGCAGTCAACTCTGCTACTCACGATGAACGTAGACTGAAACACTCTTGACAACAGAAAATCCCACATAACAGAGTTCATGCTTGGGAGCATGTTGCATACTCCCAAACACCAAATCAACACTGCGGAGTCAGTTAGTTATCTTTGTAAAGCCAGTACCCACACACTTTTGAAAGTTTTAGGAGACCACCCCATCAGCTTTGCCTCATTACCTGAACATGCGCTCATCCTGTACTGCATGTGAACTAGTGAAACTGTAGCAGAAGCCCACACCCACTGATTTTTTGCCCTTTCCTATCCCTGGCAGTGCTCTTGACTCCATCACTGCCACCTCCTCCCATTTCCAAGCTCACACAGCCAGCCACGAACAACAGGTACAGCATGGACAGCACAGGCTAACAACGCCTTGCCAGACACCCAGTATTTGCGCTGTGAGAGTCCAGCACTGAGTATTCTGATCTGACTCTGCACAGGAGGAGGTGCGGCCCCGCAAAGCTTATCAGCTAAACTTCCACAACACCGAGCCACAATTCTTCTGTTTCAGGAGCGGCAATTCAGCTAATTATCTCTGCTATAAATAACCCACAGCCTACATGATCTACCTAGATATCTGCCTGCATAGGGAATAGAGTTACACAAAACAAGTTCAAGAAATAAAGCAGAATTACATGTGGTCTCTCAAGAAGTTGTCAAAAAATCCTCAGAAGAGAATGAGGAGTCATATATTAAGGAAGAAGAAAGAACAAGTAGATCAGTCTGAAACACCACTGAAAGCCACATGAAAGGGTACACAGGTTCTGAATGCTGGTAAGCATTAATTAGTGATCCGAGAAAGCAAATATTACTGAGGTCAGCAGTTTTTGGTTAGTAACATTAGGATAAGAACGTGAAGGAGCAAGGTACGTGAGCAGCAATACTGCAAACAAAAATCAGGTTTGACAAATATAGAATTAAGTTTAAAATTATTCAAAAAGCTTATCACATTAATTTTTCAGTGTAGCTTTCCCACTTTGTCCATCACCACTAATATTTTAAATAAAGGGCGGCAGCAGCACTCAATTGTCAACAATTTTCAATGTAATAGGAAACAGTCGACTCCTTTTTTGCTTAAATAGCCAGTCTACTCCAAAAATGGCTAAAAGTCATGTTGTGTGATCAGTAACTCTAGACCAGTTCAATTTATCTTCGTCTACTACATCTGCAAACTGAGACATGAAAGTAAAAGAGCATGAGTAGAAAGATCTGGTACAAGAGAAGCTGAACCTAAGGCAAGCATCCCATTTCAAATACGCTTAGATTACCAATACTGGGCCAAAGAAGTGACCTGCCTCATATGCAGAAACAGCTATGGGGAGAGAATTAAAACAAACAAAAACACCACAACAACAAACCAAAAAGTAACATGATTTTTGAAAGTGACCAATTACCCAATCTAGATCTTTTAAGAGAAAAACAACAACGTAAAACCTACGTAGCACCCTTTGCTCCTTCCATTTAAAGCAAAAGTTCTGTAGAGAATCTAGAACTTTCCTACTATTCTGGATGCAAAGTAGAATGATAATTATTAAAAGTATTTCAAGTAAAGGTTTTCCCCATTATTTGAAAAAAAACATATAGGTTTCCTAGTCTAATCAAACACGCACCTTGAGCCCACTAAACTCTGATGCTGCTCATTACAGTTACCAGTCAACAGATTGTCAGACTCCTATCACCCCTAAATGTTTCTCGAAACTAAGAAAATAAGCCAATTTAGTTTTTCTTTTCCTACAAAACAACTGCAAATCATCATTAATATTTCTATTTTCCTTCATTTATATACACTGATGAAAAATTCCTCCCTCAAAATTCAGTTCTGCAATTTGTAACATCTCATTTCAAAGTCCACAAACAAATATCCAGCATTTACTTTCCCTTTTTAATCACAGCAAAGGCAAGCAGGCAAGAGGTCACAAACATGAGTGACTTGCTTGCCTCTGTCTTTTCTGAATCATGATGAAGATGCACACCTTGGAAAAACATGTAACCATTTAAACTGCAAGATACTCCAGAAGTCATCCTACAATACCCTTCTTGACTAAGGATGACACATTAAGATCAAGTTGGCTTTAAGAGATTTTTTTATAAAATTAATTTTACACCTTGGTCATGTGAGTGCAAGGGTGTTTTCAATGTCTGTTTGATCTGTCTTGCACGAGCCATGAATTTCTTCCTCATTCAGATGAGAAATTCTCTAATACCAACCAATAATATGGGTCAGACCACACAGAACCACTGTAACTGAAAACACATAAGCACTACAAAACACAAAGGACTTTCAGCCCACCCGACACTATGGATCTGCAGTTCTGGGTTTAAACTAGCACAAAGTTGCAAGATGCTATTCTGAAATTTCAAATAAAAGCACACCACATTGCACGAGGTATACGCAAAGCTTCTATCTGTGAGTGTAGATGGCAGTAAGGATAGATTACACTAAGGGCACAAAGCTTGCACACCATTAGTATTTCTGGAAAAAAGTTTCCCATTGCCACACTGGCATCTGCAAAACCAACACTTCAAAAACTACTTGAGAGGATGCAGCCTGCCCCAAACAGTAAGTAAACAAGAGAGATTAGACTGATGTCGACCTAGGTTCAGTACTCATTCACTATACCCTGCTGAGCACTTGAAAACAGAACTGACAGGAGCTAACTTACTGACTTTCGCGGTGGGGAAGTCAGGCATCCCCCTCCTTCAGTACACAGGACTTCTGACACTAATGGGGAATCCAACCATGGAACTGGGATGCTGAGGAGAACAGAACAGCTACTGAATTTATTAAAAAAATCCAACCAAAACATCAAGATACTGTCCCACTGAAACAGACCTTAGGAGAGCACTTAAACACTGCATCTTCAAACATACTTTCATCATCCTTTTGATGGGGACACAAGTGTTTTCAATTAGTTTGCTTCACAGCCAATTTAAAAAGATTCTCAATCATGACGTTTAATGTCATAAACAGTAAAAATTCAGTGTTAAAATATGAGTTACAACCATGCAAAGAAAATCAGGTACATGACATGAACTCAGCTACAACGTTATAAACACCTCAAACAATAAACATACTCAGGACTTGGAAGCTCTTGACAAGAAAACTACATGGCAAGCTGTCCAGCGTTCAGTGGGCTGCCTACAAGAACTGATTTTCCCTATTGTTTTCAACTTGGATCTCAACCAGAACACACATGAAGACTGTAGTACCACCCCAAAGAATGCCAGTTTCTCATACACATTTTTCAGGAGGATGGAAAAAAGCTTACTGGATGTTGTTGGGTTTTGTTGGTTGGTTGGTTTCCCTCAAAGACATACTTTGAGGAATTTCATCTTGTTGTTGGGCATCCATTTCTGTACCTCTCTTTTGCCTTTCGTTATCCTTCCAGTCCTAGTCCCCAAGTATCCTTTCCCTATATTCTACCATGTCAGCAGCAAATCCATTAACGAACCATCTTTTGCAATTCCTTGTGTGTCAGTTTCTCTGTATACACTGAAGCAGCATTTCTCAAGGGCACTCTTAACAAGAATGCAGGTAGGATTAGATTTACACCAGAAGAATGAGAACTATTCAAAACTTTCTTCTTTTTAAACGTAATGGGCACTATGGAAAACACCATATTCTGTTTCAGACAGTTTGTTTCAGAATAGCATGCCAACTGTGGTCACAGTAAGAAGTTCCAAGACAGCAAAACCTGAGTGGTGGGATGATGTTCCGCCATATACTTGTAACAAAATCTTCAGGACCATCTTTTTATCCCAATAGTGTATAATAGCGAAGTGCAGGAAGATGGCAAATGGTTTCTGCTCTTACTCCCTTACACAACTGCAAAGTTCTCTTAAAAAAATAAACTCAAACTCCACTACTACTTGCTGATTCTTCAGAGGACAAATATGTATTAATGTCTTAGCTACATACAGTGAATATAGGAACTTTATTTTACCAAATGGCTGATTTTTGTTTCAGCCTGATTTTACAAGACAAAATTATCTGAAAACACATTTGAAGTCTAAAGGAAATTTACAAACATCTCAGAATAGGGAGTGACAACATGGTACGACGGGAAGGAAAATACCAATAAACATCAAAATGCTTAGGACTTGACTAGCATCATTCAGGGAGGTGGCACTACTGAACTAAAACAAGTCTGGAGCACTGCAGACTTACATCACATTGCATACATAAAAAACTCACATCGACACATGCTGACAAAGAAACTTTCCAAAGCAGACCAGGATGCTGCTCATTCAGGGCTGTAAAGCAGTTTTGCCGGCAGAAAACTTTCGCCAGCTCTGTGCCTCCACTGGAATGCTCTGTTGACTTATGTTTAGCAAAAGCTCATCTACTGTAAAACAAGCCTTGGGTTTTGATCAGAAAGTAAAACTGGAGTAAATATTCAGCAAAAACAAGAACTCCAAATTATTAAAAATTACATGGCGACCAGTGCCACTCACTGCACAAACCCATTCATTTTGCAGATAAACTTCCTCTTTCACCTCACCTAGTCCTTTTTCCTTCAACTCTTGAAAAAATCATATTTGTGAAAGGCCTTCTCAGCTATACTGCACATGATTTTAATCATAAAGTCAGACAAAAAGTGGAAACCATGTAGGAAGAAGTATCAAGTACTGCAGTTCCTTATCTAAAATCTGCTGTTCCTTGTCATCATATAAGAAATATTAAGCAAAACAGGCAGCTGCACATACTTGTATTTAATGCTAGAAAAAATATTCCAGTCGCTCAAGAGACAGATTCAGAATTTTGAAGCCTTACACTTAGAGGAAAATCTAATCTTGCCTGGAGGCTTTTGTACACTACTTACTTAGGATTGGCATTTATGTTTAAAATGGGATTGTGGAATAAACTAAGACAATGCAAGTTCAATAAATAGGTTATCATGTACATTTTTTCATCTTATTTGCAAGTCTAAAATATTCTCTAATACAAAAAAAAAATCAGAAAAAATATTTAAACGTTGACATTTTCAGCAATGTGTTTTTCAAACAAAGCATCAAATTACTCTATAGAAAGTTTACAGTTTCCAGTGCATCCTGGTATTTTTTTAAACATATTGAACAGTATCTTCATAAACACATGCAGAGATAAGCATGCTATTCCAGCCACAGCAGCTGCTTTGATTCATGTTTATGAAATGCTTAAAATTCTTGGAATATACATACACTGCAAAAAGAAGATGCAGTGTTGCCACAAATCGCCAAGTAAGCCAGTACTAGCCTACTATCTGTGCTGTTGAACACGAAGAGGCAGCAGCATAGACTGGTAGGGGCTAGCATCTAGAAAACAGACCATACATAAATAAGTATGTATCCTGTTGCTAGCGCACAATGAACCTCTTTGCCCCATCTTCAGCATCATCATTAACTGTGCCAGTTACCATGCACTAACGCAAGCACACAGCAATGTTTCAGACCCACCCTTCTACTGCTGTGCCAACTGATATACCTCAAAATAAGTACTGTACCACTAATAAGCACCAAAATATATTCATGGTTTAATCTGTCAAAAGAGTCATTGTGGTATAAATCTTTGCCCTGAGTTATAACACTCAAATAGCAAATAAGTTACTATAGGACAATAAATCATTAGCGACTTCATTAGGGGCTGTTACCATATAGATTGCCCTATGGTGAGCTATGTGAAATGAGACTGAACATTCAGATTACCTCCTAGGGAAAAGCTGCACCTTACAAGCCACTGACTTCACATTATCTGAGGAAGACGAAGGTGTATTTGATAAGCGTGCACATGCTTGAGGATGTCTCTATTTAGGATGTAACAAAATGCCAGATAAAGGTTGTGCCTGATGACGAAGGGATTGTCCTGGTTTCAGCTGGGATAGAATTAATTGTATTGGTTTGGGATATGGTTATGAATTTGATTAGATGTTTTGATGATGGAAGATTAAGTTTTTTAATTATTATTTTTAGATTAAAAGACAGCTATCAAAGGCCAGAACTGCAGGGGTTAATTAACACAAACCAAGTACAGCAGCATCAGAAAGCCATTGAGTCCCTTTTTCCCCCAAAACGAGGAATGACATAAGGGGACACTCTCCCACGGCACTGAAGACAGCTTGAGGAACTCCTACTCTTCATCAACATGTATCTTGAGTTCATGTCATTGATTTTCAACTCCCGTCAGCAATGCATTTTTCTGATTGACCTTCATACAGCAAATTTTCAATCTGCTTGTTGTTAACTTACTGAGCTCCTCCCTCAGCCCTCAGTGAACACCCATCGCATGCCACGAAAAGATCATAAAGACACACACAACCAACTCAAGCTCCAGCAGACCTCAAACTCCGATGACTAACTTCATATCAACACACAAAGTCAGGTACTGACTGGACAAGCTGACATCCCTGATACTGTCTCTTGTAAAAAGACACACAGGAACGTTATATCCAGGCAACAGCATGACTGAGTTAATTTGGTGCTTTGGGTCACAAGTTAACTTGATAGTTGAGTCCTCTGGTACACGTCATTGCACAGCGGGGACCTTTTCTTTGTAGGCTGCACTTACTGAAGACATAAAATTCACTGTCTCCAGCCAACACTTTCACAATCCCTTAAAGAGCCTTCTACGCGCTGCCGTCAGTAACAGACCGCCTCACAAAATACAAGGAACCAACAAATCTGAGAAGTTACTCAGTTAAGCAACAGCATCTGCACAGCACTGCTGCAGCAGCTGGCATTTCGCTATAGTAGGCAGTAATTGTTTCCATTAATAGATTCAAACCATGCCCAGGGTGGGCCAAATAAGCAAAGACACAGTACTACTTTCCCACCATTTGGGACAGTCTGTCCATGCCAGAGACACCAGCAACACAGCCAGAGGCAGCTATTGCTACTGCTACTCAGTCTGCACCCAACTCTAGGGGAATGAAGGACTTAAATCTGGTAACATCTCTAGCACAACAGCAACAAGTACATTTGTCAGTTTAAAGATTTAGCTCTAATCTTATTACTAGCAGTACCACCATGCTGACTCCCCGAACAGCAGGTGCCTGCCTGTGCACGCTGCGCTGGAGGCCTGAGACCAAGAAGGGATTTGCTTTGTCCACAAAACTCTGTACCAAGATTCACACCCCAGCTCTGTGCACCACACTGACCTGCACAAAGGGCAGCTGGTGTGTAGTGCTTCGCTCTGAGCTCAGATTCTGCAGAACAGTGACTTCTTAAGCACGTCCTAAGGTATTTTGAATCTAGACCACACCTGGGTCACTAAAGTATGCTTACAAGTTTCATTTGACTTTGTATTTTTTAATTATTACATGACAGTGAGTCTAATCAGAAGTCTGAAATTTTATCATATGCACATTTAATAAACCAATGTGATGCACAATACAGCAAAGAATCTTGTTTTCAAAAGAAGAAAGCTGTCTTCACTATTTATACTAACAGGGCGAAGGAGGTAAAAATAAAACTTTTTCCTTTAATCCTGATCTCAAAGAAAAGGGCCCCAAAAACCAAATCCATTTTAAAAGAGCTGTACATGTTTTAAATTCGTAATTCATTTCAATAAACAATATATTCAAGGTGTATCAACTGGTAATCCAGACCTCAAAACACACCTCCAGCTGCAGTAATAAGGAAGCGCATGCATACCTGCCCTTCTTAAACACAGAAGCTAATTGTGACTGAAGGCCTCATCTTTTTAACAAATCTTTTCATGTTCCACAATGTAGGCATTTTTAACATCATAAGACAGAAAAACTGGACAGGTTCAAAGCTGAACCTCATTCTGCTGTGTTCTACTCCAGAAATATTTGAACTTAATACTCAGTAGTCCAAAAGAAGAGAATGGCTACAAAGCCATGATTGCCTAAACATGGTCATACCAAGCACAGGTTTCTTTTTCTTCAAACACTTTATTTTTGTTCTGAAATACTGCCAGCTAAGTACTACTAGCTGCTTACCCGCAATCCCAACAGCCTCCAACAGTTGTTTCCTCTTACAATGCCATTTAAAGACCAAAGCACAAGGTCCTAACAGCTGTCTGGATCTTATAAACATGGTAAAATAATGGATGTTGCATTTATTCACAGATCAGGCCACCTTAGGAAGAGCCAACAGCCGTTCCACTGAGTGTTTTGGATTACAAATTTGTGTCTCATTTTGTTTCAAATTACATGGAATTTGGAAACAGAGATTTTTTCAAGGAACTGCATCTAGTGTCCATCTGAGCCATGAATGAATTAAAGCACTGCAAAAATAGCTCCCCAAAATGATGTCTTCCAACCACACATTTCATAATTCAAATACCCCTCTTCTGTAACAGTTCACATCCTGAATACTGATGTCTAACAGGAAAGTTAACAGAAGAGGTCAAAATCAGATTACTTTTACAATTTCCTGCGAAGATAAAAGCTGCTGCCTGCTATTACTTCATGATCTACCTCAGGTGATAATTTGAATACATGATCAAAGACATGGTCTCATTGATCATTCCCTCAGATATTGAAATAATTAGCAGCTGTCCTATTTTGGCTTCTACAAGTTCCAGTTTGAAAAAGTGACCCTTACCAGAAATGCATATCCCCTCCCTACAACAGTGCTCTTATCTCTGATGCTAGTCAAAACAACATATCAAAAACCATGAAGTGCCACAACCACCACATGAAGGACTATACACTAATGACCATCCAAAATCATGTTTTCTCCAAGGCAGGGGGAGCAACAGCTGTTTTCAGGAAAGAAGAGTTTTAGGACAAGCTGCCTAGGGATGAAATCTGTGCTTCAGATATTCAAACTTTGAAAGAATCATGACCTACAAAAACTAGGTAAGACACACACACATCTGTTCCTAGCTATTTATTTTATTAAAGAGCTTAAGTCTACTCAAAAAAGCCCTCATATATTCTGGAATCTTTAGTAATTTAGAGCTATAAGAAGAGTTTTACATAAGTAGCACTGGGTCTTGGTGCTACTTGTCTGTTATCAAAATGAGGACTGAAGAACACAGAGCATGCAAGTCATAAATATATATTTTTTAAAAGTTAAGTCAGGCAAGAAAGATACTTTCAGAGAAAAGTAGTAATTTTAAGTTCAGCTCTACATTCTGATTATTTCTCATTTTCTGACCTGAGATTTTAATAAGGCAAAGTTTGCACAAGGCTACTGTGCTTTAAGGGAATAAATTGCCCAATAGACAAATTTTTGCTTCTGTCAAAAGTACAACTGAAATAGTATTTCAGTTCTACTGTCTCCATAGTTCCTTGTTTATTTCTGTCAAGACAAATATTTTGCTTACTGAAGGAAAAATCATGTCATGAAGAACTGTTGTCAGGGAACTAAATCAAAACTTTTCTTCACAGATCCTATGCGTTAAAAAGTGTAGCTGAAAGGACAGGTTGCAGCAAAGCATATTTGAACAATCAAAAGCAAAGAAGGATCCCAGAAAAATCTAATTTGTCTTACTAAAAAATAACATCCCTAACACAAAATCAAATCTTTCATAGATGTAGAGAGAGGTGTGAAATTTCCATTGTAAAATATTACTCAAATATTTTGAAAGACTGTAACTCCATACTGTAATTATCTCATCATTACATTTTAATACTGCACCTTATTGCCAACAGCCAAATGAAAACATTTATAGCAAGACAGCAGGATGTAGACAATTGGCTCTGAAACATAATACCCATTCCTAAAAGACCAAGTTAGAACAATTTTTTTCAGGAAGAGTATACTTTGAGAAAGGAAATTCAGACTCCCAGGTGAAAGCAGAAAAAAATTAGAGGGCTCACAGAAAGACAAGATATTCTTCTGGGGAAGAAAGGGAAATCTCTATTGGTTTTGGGGAGGAGACAGACAACTAAAACAACACACAAGCACACTTAGGGCAGCTATCAAGGAAACTACTGCTACGAATAATAGTAGAACAAGGGTTAAAGGTATAAAGTCCAACAATCAACTTGCAAAAACTTGACCAGCACCAGAGACTGTACCTGATAGCAGCTAACGAAAACTGTTCCTTTCTGAACTCTGTCCCCTATTATTTCAGTCAATAAAGATTTCCCTGTGCCTTTCAGACTCAGATTGTTCAGTTTTACTATTTTCTGGTTTTCCTCCCTCGTTAGTGTAGAATGCCAGAAGTCGTGTGTCTGTGGGAACGGCAAGCCTATTGCTTATAAAAAGACAGAACACTTGTATTTAATAACAATTGCTGTTTTGTAGCTGTGTTTGTTAAGGTGCAGATGCTGTGTGGTCTAGCAGTTAGAAGATGCAGTCAGAACCCGGTTCTAATTTATATTTAGAACTTAACTGCTTTACCTCTAATACAATAGTGAAAGTTGGACAAATGACAGCACTGTCTGGGATTTTAGGTTTTTTTCACCACTTTTAAAACTAGCCTTACTTGCCCATCTAAAATCGTTCAGAGCTATCCTTAATAAAACCTAAAGACTGATGACCAACACGCATCTGAACTCAGATTTAATTCAAGGACTCCTTACAGCATAGGCAAAGCTAGTATTTTTTTTTTCCTAACTTGGGATATCCTTCCCAGAACAAATTCTATAATGTTATAATAATTAAAGAGGTATTAAATTTTACTTTAAAAATTCTGTCAGTATCTTCAAAGTTATAACTGAGAGAACAATGCAAATAAAGAGCGTGGTCCTGAATTCTATTCCCCCACACCCTATAGTCTCTTGGCTTCAACTGAATTAAGAAAAGCAGCCCTGGAAACCAAATTTGCTTTAGAAGGCTACTTATTCTTATTCCAAAGCGCAGTACAAACTTGTACTTCCATTCAGCTAGAAAAAGGAAATTTCCATATAAAAAGATAAAAAGTAAAAAGGGGAAGATAAGACTAAACAGAATATTAAAATAATGTATATAGTAGAGAAAGACCAATTAATCACCCTAACAAGTGAAATCATTTCTGCAATGACATGGTTGCTCTGAAAGAAAAATCCAGTTGAGCTATATAAAAACAAGCTACACAAAGAAAACCAAAAATCCATTTGACATCTCTAGCCCTGCCAAGGCATTGATCCAAGTACAAGCAGCAACTACTCAGCAGTTCAGAGCCAGTTTATACAGACATTTTATGGTGGGTACACATAGAAGAACAGAATTTATTTTTCATCATGAGAAATTACACTATTTATCTTGAGTAAAAAAATAGAAATGAACAGTTTAGCAGTGAAGAAAATGTAAGGATCCTCACAAGGCACTAGAAAGTCCATCAGGCATCTCAACAGGTTACATACAACACCTGCATTAAGCAGGTATCCAAACTATATGTCTGCACTAGCAAGAGTTACTTCTGATCAGTATTTCTGACTGTTATTTCCAATAACACATCAAGGAGTTGTTTCAGACACAAATTACACTTGTGACAGCCAGCCAAATTGCAGCCTCACACTGGGCTGCAAGCAGGACAACTATCACTTGCCAACACAGCTGTTGATGGCAAGGCTGCACACAAGCATCACAGCTCACCCGTAAGGCCCTTGGTGCAGAACCATAAGCCAATTCCAACCAAGTAAGTGAATTTATATTACAGGTGTTAAAGCCCAATAAACACGACCCACACAAGCTCTCAAAAGACAGATAATTACTGCACAGTCTCACTGAAACCTGCAGGACAACGTGCACAACAAGCAAAATTCACAAGTTACAGGCTCTTTATTAAACCATCTGGCCCTTAGACTCTTCAGTCTATTGAAATAATGGCTTTAAAATCTTCTGTTCTTGCTTTGTAAACTCAATTTGTATTCCATGTTTTATACCTGTCAAATCCACTCACTTTAAAGAGTTAATTCTTATTATAGCAGTGGTGTGATGAAGGGCATATAAATGCTTCATTAAACAGGAGGAAAAAAACCCCCATGCTTTCTAAAATAGAATAGTCTCAAGAAAAACAAGATTTCCATTTTACAGATGGGATGCTAAGACCCACAGAGACAGCATGACTTCTGGAAGATCACACACACAAAAAAAAAAAATCTGTTGAAGGGGCAGGAAACAAGCACAGATCTTTAAAGACCCAGGCCAGCACATCAGCCACAACAATGGTTCTGAAGAAAATACAAGTGGGATTTAAGTTAAACTGGTGCAATTGCAGCTATATTCCAGTATGTGGATTACTGTGAGAAGCACCTTCGCATCTTTGATGTGTAAAAATAGAAAAGGTCTCAACTTTTTCTGCTGGAAAACTATAAAAGCCTGACATACCACCTTTGAAAAAAAAAAAAAAACGTATTCTCACAACTGTGGTTTCTTTGTAACTACTATGAACCCGATCAAAAATGTTCTTAGTAAAACTTCGAGTGGTAGGGACATGTTCAGATTAAAAATGCCATAACCATGCAGATTATTTCATGCTCCTTGGCATTAAATACATTTAACAGATCAACTTCAGTTGAGCAGTCCGCAGGTAATTGAACAAATAAGCATACAACGCCACTATTCCACTTGCACCTCCCTGTCTTTCCCCACACTCCCTCAAAGGAAAGAAATCTTTTCCTGTTCTGATCTATTTTTACAGTCTAGTGCATTGGTATTTTGGATTATTTCCAAGGGTATTCTTTACTGGGGCATCACAACTAAACGCCAGATTTCAAAATTATTTTAGCAAATTCTCATATGCTACTTCACAGAACAACACTGAATTAATAAAGGATCTAGCAATTACAGCCTTTTCAAATGCAAATACATTAAAACTAGTAAACAAACTTAAAAAAATACCACCACTAGCATAAAATTCAGATTCTGCTTCTTCCCCCCTGCGACACACACAGGTTACATCAAGTTTATTTGCAGCCTGTGCTGAAGGGAAATTTCTGAAAACTGCGAGCACAGGCAGTTTAGGTCTCCTCACCTTATCAACAGATTATTTTTTGAGAAGTTAATGAAGAATCAGGGAGGCCAACAGGGCTGGTCTGTCTCCACATCCCAAGCCGGGTCCCTCCCGACCCCGCTCTGGAAGCCGCCTGACCCCGCAGGGATGCAGCCCCGGGCAGGGACCCCCGGCTGGCGCTCGCCCGCCGCCCCCCCCCCGCAGCACCTGAAGGCACGGAGGGAGCGCTCCAGGACCCCGCCGCGCCCCGAACAAAGGCAGGCGATGCCTCTGCGAGGCTGAGGCTGAGGAACCGGGGCCGGGTTTTCCCTTGGGGCACGGCGGCTGGGGTTTTTACCTTTCTCCCTGCTTGGTGTTGGAAGGCGGAGGGTGAAGCACAGTCTGGTTGCCTTCCATCTCCACGATGCACTTGGTATTCAGGTCCAGCTCTGCAAGGCGACACGGCGGGGGGCTCAGAGGGCGAGCGCACCCCGCCTTCCCCCTCACACGCCGGGGCAGCTCGCCCCCCGGCCGCTCCCCCTCGCCGGGGGCAGCCGTGCCCGTGCGAGGCAGCCAGGGGTGCCTGAGGGGGCCCGTCCTCCCGCCAGCCCCGGGGAGAAGCCTCAGGCGCGCACCGGTGCCGCCCCCTCCCCACAGACACACACGCCCCCCCTCAGCCTCCGCGCCCCCACCCCCGCCGCCCCCTCGCCCGGCGCCGCCCGCCGGTTACCTCTCCTGTTCATCGGCCGGACCCTGACGGCAACTTTCACCTTGGTGTCCGACATCTTCCCCCCCTTCCCGGGAGCGGCGGGCGGCCCCGCTCAGCGGCAGCGGCGGCTCACGGCCTCGCAGCGCCGCGCACAGCGACACGGCGGAGCGCCAGCGTCCATGCCGGGCCGGGGCGAGGGCGGGGGGCCGGGGCAGGCGGGGATGGCGAGAGGCGGCGAGGGAGGGAGGGAAGGAGGGAGGGAGGGAGGGAGAGGAGGAGGGTCCGGCGCCGGGGAGGGCGGTGGTGGCGCAGCCCCAGCCGCCTTGCTCAGCCGCGATCCACACCGGCTCTGACGCTGGCTGCCGACGGCCTCGTTTGCATAACCGCTGCTGCTACTGCAGCTGCTGCCGCCGCCTCCCCGCCAATCCCAACCGCCATCTTCCGCCTCCTCCTGCCGCGCCGCCGGGATTGCGGCGCCCAGGCAAGCGGCGAGAGGCGGGGAAAGGCCACGGTGCCGGAAAGGAACGGAAACACCCGAGCGCCTTCGGTACGGGGAGGGGGAACCCCCCTCCCACCTCGGCCGGCCGCTTCCTCCGAGTGAGCACGCGCGAGGGGCCGCTCCTTGCAGTGGCGACGCGGGCGGGAAGGTGGCGCTGGCGGCCGCGCATGCGCAGAGAGGGCGGGGGAAGCCCGGCCGTGCGCTTCGCCCCGGCGCTGCCTGCCCGACCCTGGGCGGGAGCGGGGCCGCTGAGGGGCCGCCCGCCTCCTCTGGGCTGCCCTCGTAGTTTGTGCGAGGCAAAGCCACCAGCTTGTCCGACCTAGTTCCCTTGTGGCAAGGAAGGGCCATAAAGAAAAGCCCATAAACTGCCCACAACGAAACGTCGTGGTGCTAGGGTATTTTTTTCTTTTTTGACAAAAATATGTGTAATGCGTAATGCTCTATTAGAAAATAATGACCTGCCTGGCCTGGAAGTGGTGCTACACCTCGAGGTGACGGAGCGAGGCCTGCCCGGGCCCAGCCAGTGCGTCACCTTGGCAAGGGGCTGCCTGCCCAGCCCTGAGGCCCCTCATGCCCTGTTGTGTCTCCAGGCGGTGACAGGCCACCACTGGCAAGTGCCGGTCCACCACAGGACGGAGGTTTGTCCATCTGCCAGCAGCGAGCTCAACATCAGTGAAAAGCGTTACAAAGAGCAGTGCACTGCTCCAGAAATCACGAGCCCCAAGGATGGCTGAGCTTCCACTGGACAAGACAGGATCTTTAGTTATAACTGCAGTAGGCTTACAAGCTCAAGATAGTCTTCTTTTTTTTTGAAGTGTCCAGTTAAAACTTTGGGTTTTCCACGGAAGCGTTCCTTAGCTTCAGTAAAACACCTTCCAAAGAATCAATCCTTGTCATCGATGCAGCTAACTGGCAGGAATCCCACTGCAAAACAACGTCTATAACATTTTCTTTACAGAAAAGACAGGCTCAAACCCAAATGGGATTATTCTGTCTACTCTGGGGCTAAACCACTGCAGGGAGAATGGGCTAAACAACAAATGATGAATAGATAGCTGCACTGAGAAAGAACAGACCTTTTCAAACAGAGGTGAAAACGAATGGCACTTAGGTCAACCCAACACACACACACTCAGCTGCCAGCACATCAGCAAAGTGACGGAGAGGAACACCTCTGGAGGAGGCTCGGCTGCCCCGAATGGCCATGGCTTGCAGAAGTGCTGAAAGGAAATGAGAGACGCACTTAGTGCAGTGAAAGAGAAATGTTACCAAATAGAGCTAGGCATCTGGAGAACGTCGGCAGCAGAAGCTGGTGCACGTGGATTTCTTGCCTGTGGAAGCAGGCATAAGGAATGAAGTTCGTTATGAAATGCATCGTAAGCATGTGGCTCAACAAGTAAAGAAAAGGAACGATGTTGAAATGAGACATCCTACTTATGACTATAGACTGTAAGAACCCAGATCAAAGTAAGCTCTGGCTCAAGATAAGGCGTGAAGTCTGAAATGGCTGTGCAGAAGGGAGTTGTTCAGTGAAACTTGGACACTGTTGGGAAAGAGAAGACAGCCAACAGATGGAAGGAAAAATATTCCCTTCCATCTCAATTTTCCACCTCTTAGTGGAAAAACTACATCATTGCAAGATTAAATAAAAACAAAGACATTAGCTGAAGAGAAACTCAAGGGAGTCTTTATGAGATTGACTATGATTTTGGCTGTGGGAAGAGTCTTGGGAAAAAATTTCACTAATGTCTGGAATAGGCTTGTGAATTATATTCTACTATTTGCAGGTACAGAAAGCCAGCCACACAAAGGCATTTGAAAAAGGAGATGTGACCTAGTTTGTTCTAATACAGACTGTAGCTGTTCTCTTCTTGTGAAATCCTGATTTTTTTCTAGTGTTAGGTAACTGGGAAAAGAATTTTTCCTCTTTCATTCCTATCAATGTGCCCTGAGAAACAACTGCCAAGAATGAGGTGCTGGTTCCACCAAGATTTTCTGTCCTCTTGAGGAAGGGCTTTTGGCAACACCTGTACCATGACCTGACAACACCTGTTAGGCAGCATGCGTGTAGCAGAACATATTTCTGGTCTCCCCTAAACCTTTGGCATTATGGCAGAATAGGAAGAGTTAGTTACATTATAGAAGCCCCATCAGATTGTTAGGTAGCCCAAAGAGCAGCCTGTGAAGGACTGTGGGAAGTGAGTGCAATTCAGGCCAATGAGATGCTTCTCTTCTGGCATTGTATCTCCCCATTGAACACAGATACCATATGGAACCCTTTACATCTCTGTCTTCACTACTGGTAGTAACTGTGAATGAATGCCTCTCACCTGTCAGCATTTGTTAGCTTGATCATTTTACGTGCCCTGTGGGAACTGTGGAGGGATACTGATGGGTTGTTCACCCTTCAGAATTAGCTGCCAGCTATCCCAGACATGCTGATCGATGGATAGGAGATACCAGATGAGAAATGACAGCTTACTGCGTCAGCAATGAGAAAAGATGAGAGCTGGAGAAAGTGGCGACTGATGGTGAGCAAAGGGAATGGGGATGGGAACACGGGGACAAAATAATCTGAAGCCATCCTTCCCTAATTTCCTTTTCCTCTCCTTGCTTTCCTCCACCCCCTATTTTGTTGTGGTTCTGCACCACTGCAGTCAACAGGAATTTTGCAGCTTTACTAGGGCCAGGATCAAATCTTTTTCTCTTGCTTTCCATCTGTTTCATTTTTGTTTCTTCCCTTTCAGCATTTCCATACACTTGTCCTTCCATCCATCCACAGTTCAGCAGAGCGCAAAGAAAATCTCTCTCCTTAGTCAGGTGGGAAGTTCCAACTGCTCCTCATCTTCCCAAGGCATAACATAGATAATGTGATTTGATATGAAGGCATGCCCATGTCTTCCCATATATTCCGAGCAGAAGGATCAATTGCTCTGATTCATGACATGGAAACAGGGGAGCGATGCTGTGCACCCAGAGTTGATGCCTGAAGCCCTGCCGGTAGGGCAGAGCAATCCACTGACCTCCTTTCTTCAGCAAAGGGCAGGCAGAAATGTCACCGTGCCTGCCAAGAATATCCATCTTGTCAGCAGTGTCCCCAGTGCCTATCCTGCTGTGCCTGACTGGTGCACGCTGTCACCAGCACATCTTAACTTCATCTCATGTCACAGGAGCCAGAGAAGAGGAGGAGCTGGCAGCAGTGACAGCATGGGAAGCAAAGCACTGGGGTTTTTTTGGTGTTGAAAGTGTCAAAAGAAAGACAAAATGTTTAATTTTACAGCACCTGAAGTTCAAAAGATGCTTACAGTGAAAGTTTTTACTACTAAGTCTAACCCTAGGCACATATTTTATAAGATTGACCAAAATTTAAGTTTTCTTTGGGTTTCCAATTTTTTACTGAGCATTTTTAAAAATTAGAATTAACAGAGGAAACAAAACTTTATTTTTAACCCAAACACATTACAGCATCATCCAGTCTGAAAGAAAGAGGTAAAATCAACACATGCTGTATAATGAAACCAACAGATAGTTTTAAGGTTAATAATCTAATATGTATATCCTTAGATTACAAAAAAGTGTAGGAAGAAATCATAGCTCTAACAAAAGAATTGATAAATCTTCCAGTGGTGTTAGTGAAAAAGAAGAATGG
Organism: Falco biarmicus; assembly: GCF_023638135.1. NCBI lineage: Eukaryota > Metazoa > Chordata > Aves > Falconiformes > Falconidae > Falco > Falco biarmicus. Next base: position 98,916,642 of record NC_079290.1, read on the forward strand.
ATAATAATTTGGCTTTTTTAAAGTGGCATTTAGCATGTAGGAAGGAGGTCTGGACATTCTAGAAGGGAAAAATATTTCATATTGGAGGGGTGGGTTAAAATATTAATTAATATTTGTGACAGGACACAAATGCACACAAACTTGCATTTTTCACTGAATAAAATGCATTGAGAGAGCACCTAGGGAAGCAAGCGCCTGCCTGATTATACACTGGGAACCAAATTTCTGTCTCACAGCCATCACTAGGCTTTTCGAGTGACCCCACTGGACAGGTACATTGGATTTATAACAGAGTCCATGAGAGCAGGGCTTTACCCCATGGCTTAGCTAAGGGCACTCTTCAGGCTGCTTTTCCATTTCCTTTTTGCTCCAAATTCAAGCTGGATGTTAGTCAGACTGGATGTTTGCCACCTCTGTCTTATCGAAGATCTGTTTTGACTGTCTCTAAAGCTGTGCTGGAGGCATGAAAATCATCCTTTATGTCCAGCATATTTATGGCAACACTCTGGGCCCAGAAAGGGGCTGTGGTGACAAATGCTCTTCTGAACACTCAGAAAGGAAATAAGTAGTTTTAATTGCCAGCGTTCAGAATAAATGCAGAATATATGCACCTAAACATTATCCTGCCTGAGCAACGCTGCTCTTTTTCTGACATTCAGAAAGAAAAGTAGTTTTAATTGTCAGCGTTAGGAATAAATACAGAATGTATGCACCTAAATATTATCCTGCCTGAGCAACACTGCTCATAGCTGCCAGCTGCCTCATGTAGCTTTGAGCAGCATTGCTCAGGCAGGATAATGTTTCTTCAGGATTCCTGCATGGTGTGTTGCAGGCACGGCAGTTTAAACCTACCCCAGCTCTGAGCAGTTGGCTTACAGGCTGTTTCAGTGGTGGATAGACTAAATCTGTTCTTGCAGGCTAACTTACGTGTTTTGAATGATCTCTTTGGCTTTACCTGGATGGGGTCCTCAGCTCTGCTAGGATCCACCCTGGGTGCCTGAGAGTAAATCTGCTCTGGGCTCAGAGGTGAACAATTACTGCCAACATCCCCACACGATGGCATCTCCATCAAGCTGAAACGTTCCTTGCTGTGGTGGAGGGGGCGGGGGGGGAACCCAAATGCAATTTCACTGATCAGATCCCACGTTTTCTCCCTGCCTCTGATACAAAATTGCAATTGTCTTCTAGAAACTGCAGCCCAATATTGAGCACAGTGGCTGAGACTAACCCAGTCTGTGAGAGGAGCTCCTCAATTTTAGCTACTTTTAACTGGATGACCATTCTGCAGAGGATAATCCCTTCATTCCGCTCACTGAAGAACCTGAGGCAGGGAGCTCTGTTCCCCATCTCCTGTCACTCAGCAGGAAGAAAGTGTCAAATTACTGTGGGAACTTTAATGGTCATTGCTACCTACAGATGAAAACTCATATTAATAGAAATAAATCAGCTTAGAAGCAGACTAATGCAGCTATAGCCAAGAAACTGGTGGGAAGCAAAAAAAAAGGGGGGAAACAGTAGCAAGAATAATCCTTTATATTGCTCAGATACATTTCCCTATACTCTGGAAGTCTGACTGAATGTTTTACTGAATCCAAAGTGAACCTTTTTGTCATCTCAGGAGGGATTTGGTTTATGGCAGGGAATGTGACACCCCTGCAGTTGTACCCTCAGATACAGGCAACAGTTCTGTCCTCCTCCAACAGCTTGTTGTGTGTTATGTAGCTCACATTCCTTAGCTGTCAGGGAAAGAAATTATAAACTGGCAAGTTTATTTACATTTTTGTTGCTATTGATGTTAATTATCTGTATGTCATCCCTTTTTCACCTCAGGAAACACCACACCCCCGACTCAAGTGCCTTCCTAAATGTGTTTATACTGGGGAGAGCAGGGCTGTGGGTATTCAGCCTGGGTTCACAACCAAGTGATACCCTAACAAAAACAGGTGTAGTTGGGGCTGTTGTCACTTCAGTGAGGAGGTATGGATCACATCATAGAAAGCATTGCTGAGACTTCACCTGGAAAACGCAGTACAGCATTTAGGGAAGAGGAGTTCAAACTGGAACAGACCCAGAAAACTGTTTCTGGGAGGACTGGAGAGTGGTGAATATTATCAAACCGGCAGACTAGAGATGTTCGGTTTGTTTAGTCTAGCAAAATGAAGACTGAGGGGGGATATGGTTGTTTATGCTTCCTTTCAGGCCAGTTAAAAGCATGGTGCTACTCAAGTTCAAGGAAAACATTAGCACAAGAACAAATGGGTGTAAACTGTCTTTTCATGCAGCTCTTTTATTGTGGGCTGCCTTAGAAAGAAAGCTGCCAGCAGGTCAAAGGAGGTGATCCTTCACCCCTACTAAGCACCAGTGAGCCCCATCTGGAGCGCTGGGTCCCGTTCTGGGCTCCCCAGTAGAAGAAAGACATGGGCTTACTGGAGTGAGACCAGTGAAGGGCCACAAAGATGATTAAGGGATGGGCACATCTCTCCTGTGAGGAAAGACTGAGAGAGCTGGGGCTGTCCCACCTGGAGAAGAGAAGGCTCGAGGGGGGAGATCTTATCAATGTGTATAAATACCTGAAGGGAGGGGGCAAAGAGGGCAGAGCCAGGCTCTTTTCAGTGGTGCCCAGTGACAGGACCAGAGGCAGTGGGCACAAGCCGAAATTCCCCCTGAACATCAGGCAACACGTTTTCACTGTGGGTGACTGAGCACTGGTACAGGTTGCCAGAGAGGTGGTGGAGGCTCCATCCTTGGGGATCCTCAAAAGCTGTCTGGGCATGGTCCTGTGGAGCCCACGTCAGGGGGGTGGACCAGATGACCTCCAGAGGTCCCTGCCAACCTCAAACCTTCCATGATTCTGTCTTGAAACACACTCAGGCTGGAAATGAGCTGACTTCTACCCCCAGAGGAATGAATAGAATGAAGACCAGAGGACTAAACCTAGCTAACTTTAAGAGCGAATTGATTGTATTAGATGCCACAATAGCAGGGAACTGTCCTTCTGACCCTACCAAACACACGCTACTAGACAGTTTTATGGTAGTGGAAAGGGAAGGGAAAGAAAACAGTTTTGTGCCCTTAAAAAAGTAAGATCACAGTGTCCCAAGGGAACTGACATCACCTACCTGCAGTTAATATAACTATTACGTTATGAAAAGGGATTAATGTTAAATTAGCAGAGACTGGTAAATTTTTCCTCTTTTTTTTTTTTTTTACTATATATTAGTAGAAATCAGATGCTTCTTCTAAGAAAGAACCAACCACCACAGCTGGTTTGTAACATTATTTACAATTTAAATCAGTAGGCAGGCCCCAGTGGACTGAAGGAAATGACAACCCTCCCATTCTTCCCCCTACCCAGAAAGCTCTCACCCCTCTTCATTTTTCTGATAAGGAATGTCTGGTATGCAAGCGGCACTCCAGCACAACCCTGCAGTTCTCTTGTGACTATGAGTCCCAAATCGAGACTAAAGGCCCTTGTGAGCAGGGAGAGGGCTCACAAACACTGCCCAGAGCATCGCTAATTATTATGCATCTGCTAAGTGTAGGCATGTGCCTTAGGACAGGTAGCAGAAGTGAGTCTGCAGTCTTTGAGTCTCTTCTGTTAGCAATCAGCTACTACACCCAGTCTGTCTAACATACAGCAATGCTCAGGCTCTGGTTTCAGAGGCTGCTTTTTGTAGGGATGAATGGGAAAGCTATAAATATAAACAGCCTGATTAGTGGCCGAAGCGTCTCTGAGCAGAAGTGCAGCATTCCTATTAACCCTTCTGCACTCACAGTCCCCTTGTTGGTTTACTTTCTGCTTTCAGAGATCAGCTGAACTTTGCTGGCTTCCCTGCGTGAGACTTGGAACCTGAGCTCTGCCCCTGGGAGGAGGAGGAGGGTGGGGAGGGAGGAGTGCATCCACCAAGCTTGCTTACTAAGTAAGCTGAGCTAGTCACCATGCTGGCCAAGCCAAAATTTCTCCTTGCGCAATTACTTTTTAGTGATGCCTGCAAATATGCGCTCTAGCCAAACATGCGTTATCTTTCTAATGTGTGGATAAGAAAATAAACTCTTGCTTGAAATAGATTAGAAAGGAGAACAGTACGCACTGGGAGGTCAGCGCGTAAGGAAGCTGAGTGAGGCAAAGCCTTGGAAGAGGAGGTGGAACTGCATTTGTTAAGACATGGGGAAGTCAGCTCAGCACAGATCTTGGGTCCATCTGCTGCCTATTGAAGTCTACAGGAAGATTCGCATTCAGTTCAACAGGTT